>NC_081555.1:77778254-78136437 GCF_963082655.1 Stomoxys calcitrans | reverse complement strand
AATTTTTATACTTTTACTTTTATATATTTATAGTTTGAAATTGTATCTACTGTATTTAAAAATCTTCATCTTATACCTAGTACTGTAATTTATAAGATATTATGTCTTGTTGTACTAGGATTTCAGATATTTAATAAATAAAATAAAACGTTATTTTCTTTTTACATCAATTAATAAATTTTTTTCTCTGTGTGAATATTTCGGAATCCATTGAAAGAACAAGATGCCATTCCACCAGAGCGCCATAAAAGAGAAAAATTTACTTAAAAGGGAGCTGAACGCCTCTTTCCCATTGCATGTTGTATCGAGGAATTAAGTTTGAAATGAAAACAATTTAAGCTGATGCAGCAAAAGAAAGTACAAAAACATTATAAAAAAAAACTACGAAAATGTAGGTACACATACACCCACCCACATACACAAAAAACACATAGAAGCCTTCATATACACATTTAATGTAAATGCATAGACACCAAAGCCATTGAGAAAGAAGAAACTATCAATTTGGGAATTAAACTTTACTCAATTGAAGACAATTTAAGCTAATCATTTGCTATTATGTAACAAAAGTGCCAGTCACAGTAACAGTGCCAGCACCAGCAGAAGAATCAGAACCTCAACAACAAAAACTCAGTGAGAAGAACTTAAACTACAGCTAGTCGATGAGACCTTTTGTACTAAACAACCCACAAGAAAAAAATTAAAGACCAAAAAAAGTCGAACTCTCTAAATCCAACTCAACTGATTATATGAATATTCAAAATAAAAAGGATATTGGTCTTTGGTAAATCTGTCGAAAAGTAGTTAAATTATAATAAGAAAAAAAAAAAAACAAATAATAGCGTGCTAAGTTCGGCCGGGCCGAATCCTATATACCCTCCACCATGGATCGCATTTGTCGAGTTCTATGTGCAGTATCTCTTTTTAGGCAAACAAAGAATATTGAATAAGAATATGCTATTGCGTAATATTTCAGTTCATTCGGTTCATTAAGTTCATTAAGCCTTGTAGGGGCTCAAGAAACAAAATCGGGAGATCGGTTTATATGGGAGCTGTATCAAGCTATTGATTGATTCAGATCATATTAGACACGTATGTTGAAGATCATGAGAAAGCCGTTGTACAAAATTTCTTCTAAATAGTATGAGAATCCCCATTTTATGGTGGAGGGTATAAAAATAAAAAAAATTTCGATCCAAAAGCTCATCCCGAAAAATACTACCATTAACAGAAATAAACATCAAAAGAGATTCAATTTCCAAAAAAGTACGAGATAAGATTACTATCCTACCCATGATGATATTGAGAAGCACTCCTCACTTTGTCACCTTCTTAATTTAATATTTACTCCAAAACCAAAATGTTCATTGCATTAATAGTGTAGGGTATTAAGAGACAAGGCAACAACATTTGAAATTTGAAAGTTAAAAAAAGAACATCTATATCTGCATAGAAAAAATGCAGTTGTATTGCAGCAAGAATGTTAAGTGTGGTACAACGAATAATCAATGATTTTTTTTTTTTAATAAAACAAAAATTCGAAGAAGACGTAGGAAATGTGACTAGAAAACAACCAAATCATCTAACAAAAGGTTCACATTATGTAGACACAGACTGGGTGATGACATCTAGCGCTATAGAAAGAAAAGTAAAAAAAAAACGAAAGCAACTAAGCTGTTAAAAGAAAAAACTTGACTATGTTGTTGAAGATGTAGGAAATACTTTCGCAAGTGCTTTTACAAAGTATGAGTACATTTTGCTGCAACCACTTTGCGAATGCCGTTGCTTTTTCTACTGCTATCCCACCATCATCATTGCAGATATTGTCGATGACACTTTAATGCATTAACTTGTGTGTGTGTGTTTGTATGTAAGTGAAGTTGTGATGAAGTCCTGAAGATGCGGATAATGTCGATGTTGATGACTTTGGTTCTGATGATGATACTTCTGAAGTGTGCTCATCAGAGCAGATATTAAGTCAATGAAAAAGCCAGACCAAACTTGTACGGCAATGTAATGTAAGCAGAATGTTGCTTGATTGCATGTTATATGAGCTTTTTTCTAAAAATTACAAGCATGCTTTTCATATCTAATTCCTAAAGATTGTTAAGTTTTGGGAGTGCTGAAAATTAAGGGAAAAAAATTAATACTAACAAGAAGTAAAAACTTCGGTTATGTTTGGACGTGTCTTATCTTATATGTTTTACGGTATGGATCCCATTTGACATGTGATCTGTAAAATTACAATCATTATTAAAGGGCGAAATGGTTAGGTTAGGTTTAAGTGGCAGACTGCCATCAGACTCACTTAGACATTATCGTCCATTGCGATACCACAGAAACAGGATAACTTGCGAATGTTTACATCCGCTATGTCAGACATGTTTTCAAAGAAATGAGAAGCAAAAGGGAACTCCTTTTGACTGTCAGTGTGGGACACACACACAGCAGATGTTCTAGTCTCTTCTTCCTCAAAGTCCTCACAGCTTCTGCAAAAATCGTTACTGTTTTCCCATCAAACAGTGACCTGTCATGACGGACAATATGACTAAGGCGTCCTCTTCAGGTCTAGTTTAGGTCACATAATTTTGGAATGTTTACAACCCCGCCTTTGTGGCCATCTATCATTCGGTGACCTTCAGGTCTCAACTTGAAACCTTAGCTTATATGTCGCTAGAGGCATACCCTCAGATTCCAGTTCCCCTGGAATGTGTAAGTTATGTTCCCCTGGAACGTGTATTTTAAAGATTTTTATTTTGTCAAAGCGGAACGGATTTTGGGATTGGAAACCGCTCCGCTCCGAGTTCAAAAAATGTCGCTCCAGCTTCGGCAAAAATGGGCTTGCTCTGCTCCAAGCTTCATTCTGAATCCCTGTCCAGAACAGGTGAATTTTGAACTGTTCAGCCATATCGTTGAGATATCTGCCACAGCCGAGGGCGGTTTTTGAGTTTAGAAAAAGTATTCGCCTAAAATACGCGTCCTTTAGGAGCACAAAAAGTCTAATCTGTTGATCTATTTATAAGGCATTGTGGAATTTATAATAGAAGATCCTGTGACATATTTCAGACTAATTGTTTTAAAATAGAAGTACTATTTTAGTACTATCTAGTGCAGTGCAATGAAATTTGTATGAAAATTACATCTATCTAGGACAACGAAGTTCTGTATAAATTACCAGTGCAGGCATATGTAGAACATCGGGTGTCAGGATTGCCATAATATGTTTTTCACACATAAGTGTGGGATCATGCAGAAATACCTCTATTGTGAACGGTAAAATAAAACTAAACACAATTATTTATACAATTGGGTGCATTAATCTAAATAAATTTAATTTGACTGATATGCCCACACATTTTTTACAAATTTTTTTAAATTTTAAAAATTTTTGGATTTTAAACCCCGTATTGTTTTGAAAGGTTGTCAAATGGCGTTATCACTTCATAGCAAACAAACAGACTTGCACTCGAAACTTTTTTTCCGTTTTATTTTTGCCGCGGCTTATGTTTCTAGTACTAAAGCAAGTATCTCTAAGTGATCAAAAAATCAAACCGAAATAACGATATGCACACTTGCCCATGAACATTCCATTAAAGAACAGAGGAGCAACTTCTCTCAAAATGAGTGCTTATCGATGGAAGAATAAACTTTATGATGGGACGATAGGGCCCACACAGTTAGCCATTTCTACAGTCTTGAGATGCACATGGATTACATTTTTAAATCTTTGTTTAAAATGAACCAGAATATATCGCCATACAATCTTTCCCCGCAAATTTTAGAAAAAAATATATTTTGGGGAAAGAGCATAAATGATATCGGAAGAGAATTTAAAAGCAAGTTTAAACTAGACACAAGTGAATCCATATGGCTTAATAAGTGTTTGCAATTATTCGAAGAACTTAAGCAAAGAAGCAGACAACAAAGGTCGAAACTTTGTATCATTTTATGGCAAGATGTTCATTGCTAGGAGAATCCAGGATAAGATAATTGCGAAAATCCAACATCGATATGAATGAACTTATTTCTGTATTGAATGGTGAAATTCATGGCTCTTGGACCAATTTAAGTACATATATAACTCATGCAATGAGATATAAACATTTATTAATGTCTGAGTATACATAGCGAAAAAACAAAAGTAAATAAATAAATAAGAAATAATATAAACGTTAAGCGATTAGCAAATAACAGACGGCTAAAAAAGCCAGTGTCATACAATATATATATATGTGTTTTATTATTAATAGCATTTTTGTGATTAATAACATGAATTTATTTGGTTGCCCAAAAAGTAATTGCGGATTTTTTATATAGTCGGCGTTGACAAATTTTTTCACAGCTTGTGACTCTGTAATTGCATTCTTTCTTCAGTCAGTTATCAGCTGTTACTTTTAGCTTGCTTTAGAAAAAAAGTGTAAAAAAGTGTATTTGATTAAAGTTCATTCTAAGTTTTATTAAAAATGCATTTACTTTCTTTTAAAAAATAAGCAATTACTTTTTGGGCAACCCAATAAATAAGAAAATAGTTATAATAATAAAGATACTAATACTACTACTACATCATAAACTACTTGACAAAACACGCAATGATTTTTTTCCTAAATTTGTCCATAGTGAGCTAATGCACCCGCCTGCAACTTTAGTGGTGACGGGTTACAACGCTCAAATATCTGAAGTAGTTTAGTTTAATGGTTGTCGTGTTTCAGTTGATGCCACGTTATCAGCTTTGGAGGTTATTTCGTTGCTTCCTTTTATCTACTTCTTTTAAAGCTTTAATAACTTTATAAGGACATGAAATTAGTATTTCTACTTTACCTTCAGTGTAACTTAAAATATTCAGGTTGAAAAATATCGAAATAACACTTACCTAAAAAGAGAAAGAATATATTTAGAAGTTAGATTTAGATTTCAAAATACTTCAATAATAAAGCTTTTTTAGTCTACAATATAAGTTTGGGTTTTAGGTGCAGTCCAGCCATAGGTATAGGTAATACCACAGGAACAGAGGAAGAAAGATACATTTGAGACAGAAGCGATCAGATGGTTCTAAAAATCGTTTGAGTTATATAGCAACTCTATCATTGCTTTTATTGCAAAGAAGTTGCTAACCGCAATATAGGGTAGCTGGCAAGAAGTCTTAGTAAATTTATACTGGTGCATCTATCAAACTGGAAATGACAGCTATATTTTGATGTATGATTCATGATCATTTTATTGTTTACAAGCCACCAAAAGCATTTGTTTATGAGTTCATTTAAAAAAAAAAGTTATTTGTGAGAATTTCATGCTTAATAGATTGTGTTATATTTGGCCGAAAACTCACAACAGGCTTCTGTTATCGAACTCAAACACCTCAAAGTGAACAAAATGTTTGTGTATCGCACCAAAAATGTCTATAGTTATACTGACAGCTTTGCCAAAAGCTATGGTGGTGATCGAGTGAATGCTCAAATTCAACCAAATACACTCCGTAATGGCAATGCTAAAGATCTGAAAATATTCCTTGAAATGATGTAACATATATTAAAATTTGAGCTCAATGTAAATTCGTACTAGTTCCAATCGGCACACAATCTTACGAGGATTTGATACTACAAACAGCCACCGGGAGTAATTTTCCATCTCAGGTCATGGTATAGGCAGCTGTTCCCGCTGCTGATTGGCAGTTTCCAGCCAATCAGCACTTCATGTTCCTCCACTACCAGGGATATTGTATCTAATTGACTTTATAACGTACAGGGCAAAAGACTGCTTCCTTAGAGTTAGTTCTTGCTGAGTAAGACTACTGCGTTGCACCGAAATCTAAGAAAACCTTGGACTGTTTCTCTAACCATCGCTTCCAAGTTTTGATTCAACTTTCATCACACCAATTTGCGTAACCATTTAGCTTCTCTATATGCAGTCATAGCGCTGAATAAAATTTTGTTTTATCTTTGTTTTTGTTCTCCCTTCCTTTTGAAATTGTCTGCATTGTGTTGTGTTTTAAATAAGGCTTTTTGTTTACATTGCTTCTTGCTTTTTTACGATTTTTTTGGTTCCTTTTTTGTGCGATTTCGCTTTGTTGTTGCTGTTAATTTTTGTTTGTTTTCATTTTCTGCTTGATTGAGTGCTGTTATGTAGGTGCCGGTTCGGGTATGACTATGGGGCTATGGCAACGCGCGTTCTGTTGCTGCTGCTTTTATTTTTGCTTGAATAATTTTAATATTTCATTAAATTTTTCCATGCTTCAGGACTACCGCCGACTGACTACTTATGGAGCAAGTATATATTCGCATAAATGTTAATATGTATTACGCACGAGTGTATATCGCAATCATTGCTCGTTCATACACCCCATCAAATATGTGGAGCTCATCGCATTTTGGATTTATATCTATGAAATCCTCTACACGTCAACGAAAGAATGACGGAGCGTCAACAACAACATCATCACAACTTCATCATCGTTGTCGTTGTCATCCTCATCCTAGTCAACAACATTGGCATGGTTGCGTTCAACATTCGACGACCACGAAGACGGCAATGATGACAGCAAAAATCGAGTTTAGCAACAGCAGAAGCTGAAGCAGCAACAGCAACATCACTATGTCTCAAAGCACCATCAACTTTAATTCATTCGTATTTGTTCATTCATTTTCCAACCATTCACATAGATATAATGACAAATGTTTTGCTAAATTAAGAATTCTATAGAGGAAGCAACGTGTATGGGGTCTAACCCCCCATACCAACCGAAGCCAGGCCAAACCGCCAGAGCTTGCTCTCGAAGCAGTAGAAGAAGTGGCAACATCAACTTTGGGATTTTTTTTTTTAGATTAAACGATGCCTGCCTTTTGCAACTGTCGCCTATACACCATGCGCCACAGCACCTTCAACATTTTCAGCTCCTCTGTGTATGTTTTCCTTTTATGCCGGTTTTTTCCTGCTTTTGGATCAATCGTAAAAGAAACAGAAAATGTTTTCCTTTATTTTCGGCTTAAATCGCAAAGAAAACAGAAAATGGAAGCCAAACGAAAGAACGTCATACCAGCCGAGCATAGCAAAAATTTTTATTTATGCTAAATGAATGATAGCAAACAGTAACATTCGCAAAAAAAAAACTCAATGCATTGGGTTAAGTGACGTTTTGTATGAGGAATGAATGTACAACGAATTCTCAAACGGTTAGCTGTCAAAACAGGAAGTAATTTGGGCAATTTCCCTATAAGTGCCTGCAAAGAGTTTATGGTCTGAAGTAGGATTTCGTAAATGATTATTCGTTATTATTTATAAATGAATGGGACTTGTCTTGCTTTCTCTCTTAAATGTTAAAAATAAATTTGAACTCTAATCTAATGAAAAAACACAAGTAAAATGTATAAAGTTTGACCGGACTAATCTCATATACTCTCCGCCAAAAGATCACAAACAAACGTTCTGGACTAGATATTTTTGTATTGGGTTCCAATAGATCGAAATCTAAACGAATTGTTGCAGAACTTTTCTCGTATTCGGAAAACAAATAAGCCTTTAGGTGTCCAAGCAGTCAAATCGAAAAATCAGCTTTATGGGACCAATACAAGATTGAGGAACAATTTGGACTGTATTTGGAGTGTTTCAAAGAAATCGTGACACATAATTCAATGAGCAGAGTTTCACTTATATATAATGGGAATAGCAACCTTCAGGTGGACAAGAATTAGTATTGGTGTTTTCATTCATAATAAAGTAACATGGTCAACATTTCAGACAAATTGGATGAGAAGTGTACCTTTCAGGGTGCTCAAGAAGCCATATCGAAAGATCAGTTATATGGGTGCTCTTTCTTAACCAGCAAAGGACAAATACATACACCATTGTGCATTGTTGTGCACTCCATTGCACATTATTGTCTTCGTACATGAGAACATTAGCCCACGGTTTTCGAATAAGCGCTCATTTGTGTTAGTGTTCCTATCACAGATCTTTACATTAAATGATATACTTTATTTGTAAATACAACCGTCCTATATAAACGAGCAGCACTCGGGGTCGCTAGCTAGTCATATAGCGCCTAGTCATAGTTCTATATAGCATTGTGATCTGGTGGTCGGAACTTCAAAAATCCAACTACTTTCAATACTCAGCCGGTTCCAATGAATAACCGTTCTGAGGACGACACCACCTGATGCACTGAATCTAACGCTACACCTAATGCCTCTGGACTTTGTGGCGAGACAAATTGCTGCGACCACTGCAGTGATGCTAAGGGAACTCTCTCTTTGGTCATGTGGCGGATACGAACACTGTGTTATCCTTGATACAATGTCCGATGTTCCAGGCAGTGTGGATTATACACTGCCTGAGCCGCTTTTTGATAAAAAGTACTTTACCACTATTCATGATAGAACTGATTGGAACTATGATATCCCTGGAAATACAAGTTACATAGGCTTCTACACGGATGGTTCCAAACTAGACGACCAAATGGGCTTTAGAGTGTACTCTGAAAAACTAGAATTAGCCATATCGAGAAGTTTAGCCGACCACTCCAGTGTGTATCAAGCGGAGATCCTTTCAATTAAAGAATTGGTGGAATATCTAATATATAATGCCATAACGACAACTGGCATAAAATTTTTCTCAGGCAGCCATTAAATCCCTGGAGAACGCTGAATTATCAAGTAAGAGCGTGTTAAGTTCGGCCGGGTCGAATCTTATATACCCTCCACCATAGATCGCATTTATCTATTTTTAGACAAACAAAGAATAATGGATAAGAATTGTTATGCTATTGTAGATATTCAAGTTATAGTCCGATTTGGACCATAAGTGAATTGAATTGTGAAGACCGTAGTAGAAGTCATTGTGTAATATTTCAGTCCATTCGGATAAGAAATGCGCCTTGTAGGGTCTCAATAAGCAACATCGTGAGATCGGTCTATATAGGAGCCGTATCAAGCTATAGATCGATTCAGACCATATTGGACACGTATATTGATGGGAGAAACCGTGGTACAAAATTTCTGCCAATTCGGATGAGAATTGCGCCCTCCAGGGGCTCACTAAGTCCAGATCCCAGATCGGCTTACATGGCAGCTATATCAGGTTATGTACCGATTTGCGCCATATTAGGCACAGCTGTTGTAAGTCATTACAAAACACCCTGTGAAAAATTTCAGCCAAATCGGATAATAATTGCCTCCTCTAGTGGCTAGTTCTTAGACGCATATTTCGAGTTGCTACTACCTGAATGACGAAATTAGTATACCCCCATCCTATGGTGGAGGGTATAAAAAACCGCCCTCGACAGTCGCAGATTTCTCAACGAGATGGTGCCGGGCCACAGAAATATCCCAGGGAATTGTAAAACGGACGATCGTGTGAGAAATGCCTCTATGGATATGCGTCTAGCGACATGTAAGCTAAGTCTTCAGGATCAGGCCCGAAGGGTAACGAATGATAGATGGTCACAAAAAGGGGGGGCTGTGAGCATTCCAAAATTAAGTGACCTAATCTAGACTTGACGAGGTCTACCGGTTTGCTGTCACTGGAGAGAACAGACGTCTCAGTCTTTGTGTTCGTTATGACAGGTCACTCTCTGGTCAGAAAACATGCTGACAAACTGAAGGTTGCTAGTAACGACTTTTGACGGAGCTGTGACTATAGACCATCTACTGCGTGTGTATCCCTCACTGGCAGTCAGAATGAGTTCCACTTTTGGTTCTCATTTCTTTAAAAATTTGTCTTAGCGGATGTAAACATTCGCAAGTTGTTGGGCTTTCTAAAGCGATCTGTGTTGTTCAAAGGTAGGAACTGGAAAGATTCCTTTCCCTGTTTCTGTGGTATCACAATGGACGAAAAGATCTAAGTGAGTCTGATGGCAGACTGCCACTTTAACCTAACCTACCTTTACATTCAGTTACTCAAGCGATTACATTTAATATATTCAACGTTGCTGAAATGAAGACTGCTTAATATAATTTGCCACACACTAGCATGCCAACGGTGGGCTATCAACAATCATCTCAAGTAATTAAATCAATTTTCAACTTCCGAAATGTAATGTCTGCAATACTTTGGGCCATTCCACAAGAAGGTCAATAATTATGATGAAATAGGCTGAAAACATGCAACGCAATACAAAAGATTTTGGGCAACATCTTCAAATTTTGTGTAACACTAAAAGCAACATAACATTAAAATTATTTTTTGTTTGCTCGAAAGTGCTGGTATAATTATGATCACTTTATGCTTTAATACACAAGGGGTAATATTACGACCCTCATCATATTTTTAGTTGAAATGTTGCTGAACATATGATTGAGTTACTTATGATGGAAGAATATGAAACAAGTTTTCTTTCTTGAGAATAAGTGGTTTTATGCGCACAACAATTAAACAGTTTTGAATGGAGAACTCAGTGTTGGGTATAAGATGAAATACCTTACATATACAAGAAATATTTAGAGAAAATAAATATTAAAAATATAGAAAGAAGTGGATAACTGTTGAACAAACCTACTATCAGTATGTTCAATAGAAGGTAAAAAATTCATATATCAATATAATTTCCAAAAAACATCTTCCCTTTTATAGCCTCAAGAGGAATCAATAAAGATTTTCAAATTTGATTAAACATCGGTTCTCAGTTAGATAACGGAAGGTATATTAGTCTCACATTGATAAATTGCCTGATTGCGGCTTGTTGTACATTCTGTTACCATATTTTGGAATGCATTCTTGTTAAGCGAGAATGAATTGTGGTTGAGGAGGTCTCAGTTAAAGCTTTACTTTTCACTTTCCTCAAATTTTGTGGTTGTTGTTAATATTTTTAGATGCAGAATTTCAAGAAAGTGTCTTCATTGGGAATTAAACCCAACCTATATGCACTGTGTCCTTTAAAGGCTGGTGCGGACATTTGCTAATGTAACAGATACAATATTAATAAAAAAAAAGATTTATTAGCAATAGCTTTGACCTTTCAAAATTGTTGAACAAACCCCTTTGATATGTTGCTATGTAATTACTTTGTGATTAATCGCTTTGGTTGATCATAAATTCGAATGAATCATTAGCCATTATTGGCATTTCTACTTTGATCAATTAATGAAATATTGTTCCGCACTTATTTGCTACTATGTTGCTTCGTATGTTTACAGCTGAATGGAGATTCTTTGCGTAGCCTCTTTTTTAAACATACAGTATTTTGTTTATTCATAGGAGGTCATCAATTCCAAGTGCATGCATATAGAAGTATAGAATAAACATAAATCCGCTCATCCCAGCATCCAAGTCAAACGTTCCAACATCAGCTGTATGCCGGCTGCAATAGCGTGCAGTAATACTTCCTTGTATGTTTATTTTGCCAGCCAATTTATTTGCAGTGCAACTTGTAAAATGCCCACATACAGCAAGCAGAGGAGGGGTTCAGGAAGCGAAGCAGGGTCTGGTTGAAAAAACAAAATATCCCGAATTTTAAAATTCTCTCCCTATTCACAGCTAGATGCATATACACCACAATAACAAGGCATGCCCCTAGAATCTGGAAAAAAGAATTAAAAACGACCATTTCATTTTGTTGTATACGTTGCAGCTTTGTTTTTCCTCTCCAATGATGACAACGCTGGCTGGTTGATGTTGAAGTTGAGCATGAGGATGACACTGGCTGGCAGACTGACTAAGGCAATGGCTGAGGATGATGCGATGATGTTGATATAAAATACTGATAGTCGCTTGCTTCTTTGTGCCTCTTGGTTTTTTGTAATCTTTTCTTTTTTTGTTCATATGTGCGGTGGTATCTTTTGGTTTGTCGTGTTTTTTGTTTTGTTTGTTTTTTGTTCTCTCGTTTTATTTCTGGGTGTAGGATGTTGAAGTGAGTACTATAGACTGGTGAAAAAGAAAGGAGCTACTGGTGCACTTTTGGTGCCGATGAAGTGAAGTGATGTGACGGAAGATGTAGAAGTGGATCTACTCTTAGCTACTTGTATAAGCATGGCGATATATATCTGTTTACACTACACTTCATACTATTAAATACATTTGTACGTACTAGCACTAGTACGAGAGCACATTTGAAATGTCTACACTTAGAGAAAAGTCAGCTTAATAAATGTTAATTATAATGACCTACCTTAGGGGATAACTAAAAAACATATTATGAAAGCGAAAGCAAGTTAGATCCTGTTGATGTTACTTAAATATTTACTGGAACTCAAGAAATGTATATAAACTCAATTTGAAAGTACGTTTACATTGGCCACTAAATTCGCATTTATTACCTTTTCGAGATTAAAGTGCTAAATCCTTTGTTTTTTACCATACAAAAATAAATCCCATTTTTCCAGGATATATTTTTAAATCCCAAATAAACCCGATTTCATGGCTGAATAATCGATAAAAGTACAAAAATATGCGACTGTTTTCAAGAATTGTGTAAGAATGTGTGTAATATGCACATTTATGTATACACATGTAAGCTTGTGTATGTCACTTAAATCCCCAAAATCGTAGTGGATTTGGATTTATATAAATCCAGGTCATAAAAAATTCAATGTAAACGTGCTATAAACTTAACATAAAACCAGTTGGGAAATGTTTTAGTCCTTTATTTTAAATTATTTTTGGTCAGCAAGTGCTGGACAAACACACTACCTGCAGATCCTTTATTCTTGACGATCTCGAAATTTTATTGCAATCTTTTAGAGCACCAGCAGGAATGTATCCACTTCGATGTCTTCACAGTCAGAATGTTTTTGTGTGGCATACTTGCTGTTAACGATAACAAAGCCCTGAACCACTTTTAGTTTTGACAACAAAACATTATCTTTGTATGTATCACTGATTGTCTGTCTTACAACCTACTTTGAGTGCTATTAAATCCTGAAATATCTCTAGAGCTATAAACACCGGCTTGCGTTGGATCCAACCAGTACTGAAATTATAGGTAATGTTTAATCTTCACCCGAAAATCCATATCCTTTGTAAGGTAGTAGCCATGAAATGTTGGAAGACGTACATGTTTGGACAAGGTAATAGGATTTACAAGCTATGGGAGCTTGCAATTAGTAGTGCTGAACCAGATCTTTCACATATTGGTGAAGTGGTAATTCACATTGAAAAATGGCTTCAGTTCACTGGCACATCGACTGAAAAGTAGGACAGGTTTTCAGTCGATGTGCCAGTGAACTGAAGCCATTTTTCAATGTAAATTACCACTTCACCAACATGTGAAAGATCTGGTTCAGCACTACTAATTGCAAGCTCCCATTAATAGCTTGTAAATCCTATAATCTTTTAACATGGTTTCTGATATCCATGATATATTCTTCGTCAAAACTTTCAATTTACCCACAAATTTTCTAAGTGTAATATATAAGTACACAAGTGTATGTGTGTCAATGATACTTGCTCGTGTTCTCACACAAGCACATATTTCACTAATTAAATATCTATGAATGGTGCGCGGTTTTCGTTTTTTTAATGTGGCGGTTTTTGTTTGTTCCCGGCCCAACCATTCTTGGGGAATTGGCTGATTGAGTGTTGCCATTACTATTGGGGTATTGTACGAGAAGCAACTAAGCAGCAGCATGCAGCATTAGCCGTAGCATCAACGACATGGGGATAAACCAAGTATTTGTCTTAATGGCAGAGCAGCACAGTCAAATATCACAGATACTATGCCACACTTTTGCTGTTTGCCTCATCGTTTCAATTTAGATGCCGCCGCATGTTTTACGTTGTTGTACTAATTTAGCAAAATTTTCAAATTGCCAACAGGAAATCACTTAAGTTTAATCCCATTGAGTGCCATGGATGATGCTTCAATGAATGCCAGAGTTCCCTAAGAATTGTGTGAATTTGGGTTGTAAAACAGCAATTCGAATACTCACACATGGGTATTTGTCTCAAACCGACATACTCACTCTTTAGTGTTTGATTATCTATATTCCTAATAGGTATATGGTGTATGTTTCAATGGAGGGCCTTAATGTGTAAATGTGTGCGCGCATGAATGAGTGTTTGTAAACTTCTATAATTATAGGATATTTTATAGGTAATTAAAATGAAAGCAGTGTCAGTTTGTGTTGAAACTTTATTGTACACTCAAAATGTGTGAAGTCTTTGTGAAAGGAAAAGGCATAGGCAAAAATGGGGGCGGGCTTTTGTGATATGGACTAAAATTCAGGGATTAAATGTGATCAGAACAGCAGCAGCAGCAGCAGTCTCTGTGATAGCTAATAAACGTAATACACTTATGGGGAAACCTTAATGGAGCAGATGTTATATATGCCTGCAATAAATAGTATAGGTGAATTTATGAACGTTTTTGGGAGTAGTTTGGGGCTAAGCTTTTTGTTGGAAGCTTGCGAGTTAGAGAACAAAAATCACATTCACTTAGTGAACGTGAAATAAAAGAAAACCATCTGTTTTTAAATAGGAGTGTTTAAAAGAGACTTTCTAGGGCAGGTTGCCTTAAGAAGTATAACGTTGGGATGAGGTAAGCCATTGGTATAAGCAATGAATGGCATGTGTGGTTTTATTAAAATATGACATGTCAAAGGGATTTTATCTATAGCCTTGAGCAATGGCATGTGCATAAGGTTAGAGGGGCTGAACAAATATCGAAGTGTCAAAGACCTAGATAATGGTTCTAAAGGTTTGCAAAATAAATAAATAATGAAAATTCGTTCAGGTGTCCCAACCATCTTAGCAAAGAATTATTATTGTCATAGTCTTGTAAAAATTACGAATCTCCAAAATGTAGAACCGCTTTACACATTCCTGAAAAACTGGAGTTTGAATCCTTCGAAATAAAGCACATAGGACGATAGACATTTTCTTTTTTATACCCTCCACCATAAGATGGGGGGTATACTAATTTCGTCATTCTGTTTGTAACTACTCGAAATATTCGTCTGGGACCCCATAAAGTATATATATTCTTGATCGTCGCGACATTTTATGTCGATCTAGCCATGTCCGTCCGTCTGTCCGTCCGTCCGTCTGTCTGTCGAAAGCACGCTAACTTCCGAAGGAGTAAAGCTAGCCGCTTGAAATTTTGCACAAATACTTCTTATTAGTGTAGGTATGTTGGTATTGTAAATGGGCCATATCGGTCCATGTTTTGATATAGCTGCCATATAAACCGATCTTGGGTCTTGACTTCTTGAGCCTCTAGAGTACGCAATTCTTATCCGATTGGAATGAAATTTTGCACGACGTGTTTTGTTATGATATCCAATCACTGCGCCAAGTATAGTTCAAATCGGTCCATAACCTGATATAGCTGCCATATAAACCGATCTTGGGTCTTGACTTCTTGAGCCTCTAGAGGGCGCAATTCTTATCCGAATAGAATGGAATTTCGCACGACATGTTTTGTTATGATATCCAATAACTGTGCCAAGTATGGTTTAAATCGGTCTATAACCTGATATAGCTGCCATATAAACCGATCTTGGGTCTTGACTTCTTGAGCCTCTAGAGAGCGCAATTCTTATCCGATTAAAATGAAATTTTGCACGACGTGTTTTGTTATGATATCCAACAACTGTGCTAAGTATGGTTCAAATCGGTTCATAACCTGATATAGCTGCCATATAAACCGATCTTGGGTCTTGACTTCTTGAGCCTCTAGAGGGCGCAATTCTTATCCGAATGGAATGGAATTTCGCACGACGTGTTTTGTTGTGATACCCAAAAACTGTGCCAAGTATGGTTCAAATCGGTCCATAACCTGATATAGCTGCCATATAAACCGATCTTGGGTCTTGACTTCTTGAGCCTCTAGAGGGCACAATTCTTTTCCGATTGGAATGAATTTTTGGCACGAAGTATTTCGTTATGATATCCAACAATTGTGCCAAGTATGGTTCAAATCGGTCCATAACCTGATATAGCTGTCATATAAACAGATTTGGGGATTTGACTTCTTGAGCTTCTAGAGGGCGCAATTCCTATCCGATTTGGCTGAAATTTTGCATGACGTATTTTATTTTTACTTTCAACAACTGTTTCAAATAAGGTTCAAATCGGTTCATAACCTGATATAGCTGCCATATAAATCGATCTGGGATCTTGACTTCTTAACTCCTAGAGGTCGCAATTATTATCCGATATGCCTGAAATTTTGTACGACGGATCCTCTCATGACCATCAACAAACGTGTTTATTATGGTCTGAATCGGTCTATAGCCCGATACAGATCCCATATAAATCGTTCTCTCTATTTTACTTCGTGAGCCCCAATAGGCGCAATTCTTATACGAATTGGCTGAAATTTTACACAGGTCTCTAACATATAATTTAAGTGTGGTCCGAACCGGACCATACCTTGATATCGTTTTAATAGCAGAGCAACTCTTTTCTTATATCCTTTTTTGCCTAAGAAGAGATGCCGGGAAAAGAACTCGACAAATGCGATCCATGGTGGAGGGTATATAAGATTCGGCCCGGCCGAACTTAGCACGCTTTTACTTGTTTTTTATATATTATGAATGGCTAGTTCGACTCAGAATGTCGAGACGACCTCTCAAATATAAATAATTCGTAAAGTCGCACATCAATGTTTCGAGGTGGACTAGTATATTCCCTATCCTATGAGATATGAGAAAAATAAAAAAAAAAACAAAAAATTAAATAAAACAAAATTAAATTAAATTACAATAAAATAATTGAGATTCCATTGCAGGATATTGTCCCGCTGTAGAACGTTTTGTTCAATGTTTTCTATTCAAAGAAGAGCACGACATTTTTGAGTGTTCTTTGCTGTGCTATTCTTTGAATAGAAAACATTGAACAAAACGGTCTATAGCAGGACAATATCCTGGAATGGAATCTCACAAATTTTTTTTAATTATATTTTATTTAATTTTTTACATTTTTTTATTTTTCTCATTTCTCATAGGATAGGGAGTATACTAGCCCACCTCGAAATATTGATGTGCGATTTCACGAATTATATATATTTGGTCTCTACATTCTGAGTCGATCCAGCTATTCAAAATATATAAAATAAAACGTCTATCGTCCTATGTGCTTTATTTCCAAAGAGCCTTAGGAAGCCGCAACTTTTTTTTGGATTTTGCATTTTGGCTTTTGAGCGTGTTCTGTTACGACTTTAAACTCTCGAGATAAGTTCGGTTACAATCGGTTTATATCTTGATATAGCTCCCATATACACCCATGAAGTCACAATTGTTGGCTTAAATTGAGTAGTAGTTTTCTGATATAACTTTCAAAATCCGTGGTCAGGTTGCTTGAAGCATCGGCCTTCCATATAAGTCAATCTTCCGACAAGTCTTCTACGGCCTCAAGAAGCTTTCATTTTTAGTTGATTTGGCAAAAATGTTGTGCGTAAAGTATATATGTGGCCTTCAACTAAGTTCATATGTGTAGATTTTTAGTAAAATATATGGTGGTGGGTTTCTAACATTTGGGCCGGCCCAACTTACCACATTTTAACACGTTGTTCATTTAAGATTCAGGGTAAATTTCTCATTTAATAATTAATTGTGCTACAATTTTCAATTTTCCTCACTGATAATTTAAAAATTTTTCTCAGATTACACCTAAAATATGCATTTGGTTATATTGAAATTGCATTTGTTTTTCGTAATAATAAAGAACACAAACAAATATAAAATCTATTGCTTTTGGTCAATATTTATTTAACGCTACAGTAAAACAATAAATTGTTTCCTACGTATTGACAAAGACAACAAAAAAATTATTTTATTAAAAAAAAAAACAATTTTTGGGGTTGTTTAATCACAATCAATAGGCAACATTTGTAGAATTGTATCAATTTTATGACTGTTTTTATGAGGCTTGGCCACTCGTCGTTATCCTGGCCGAGTACTACACCACACCCAAACACAATCACAAATCCATATACTTACTTTCATATACAAACACAATCATACATCTGATTTAATGAGGGATTATGTATGTGTATGTCTTTGTCCATCCATCACACATAAGTCCAATGTTTAATTGGAAAAATGAGGGTTGCTTTTTTTCTTCTCTGTAGAGCTACAGTGGATTAGGGTTATTGTAAATTATAAGATTGGTTTGCAACTTAATTATTAAAAAAGGCTATTTCAATTGTAGGATATAGAGTTTGGATTATTTAAATAGCCCAACCCATTCTGGCATTTCATTTATCAAATGTATCATATGTATAACCGATTGTACTTCTTTTCATCTGTCCATCTCAGTGGCTGCCTGTCTACTTAAAGTTAAAGACCTCCTAGAAAGCAAACCAAGTTACGACTGATATAGGATGAGCCAAGAAAAGTTTGCTTCCAATGAGTACCTATAACAAATTACGACATGAAAAATGCACCATTTCAAATCGGTTAATCAGGGCTTTCAAATATATGCTTAGTATATGGTGGCAGAAGGTCATCTATAAATGGTATAGGGTGTCAGAAAATTTTATATTTGCAGATTTTATCACTCTAAGCCCATTGTCTTTTTTCAGACTATTTTGACTATTGAAATCATTTGGCCAAAAATCATCAACATCCACATCATCATTTTGCCCATCACAAAACACTTTCACCGCCACTCATTTTTATTGAATAGGCATGCGAGCAGCTGTATTTAATTATAAATCCAACCCCAAACTCCAGGGTGTTTTCACTCCAATTCGTTTTTTGTCCTGTGTGGGTATGTATGTATGTCCTCACAGTGATCCCTGTTAGATTTGTTATACGGTCGACGTTGTCATTTTTTTTTTCGAACCGTTGGGCATTTTTCGGTTTCAGCTGAGTCTTCTGTAAAATGTTGTTAGTTGATTTTAATTTAATTTTTAACTTAGGTGTAATTGAAAGGAACAAAGAGGAAAAAACACAAACCAACACAAAACGGGAAACCTGAAATATTTATCGAGTAATGAAAATGATGAATGAGCATCCCCTTGTGATGTTTACGGGGTGTGAGAGAGGGCAAAATTTATATAATTAATTCCATTAGTTGCGTGCTGCTAATTAAGGTAATTTCTAAAGAATGAAATGGGAATATTTGAAAAAGTTTTAAATTTTCCAAAAGGTTAAAAAGTGCGATTAAGCACAAATTGGCAATGAAACGAAGTAAATTTCTATATCGAAAGTCGAAACCATTTGTAATGCAAACTTCAAAATAAACAAAACATAGTGAATGCAAAGTAAAAATTTGCAATTTATCTATGAACGAGTTTTTATAAGAATTTCAAAAAAAAAAAAAAAATACCTACATTGTAAGAGATTGAATGTGCAAACGACTTCACAAATTTTTCAATTGACAAACCGCGAAGGAATTTTGGAAGACTTCTTTCATTTTCATACTGTTAAATTCAAGTTGTAGCTCAATGATAGGGGACCTGATGTTCTTATGTTCCAGACATTAAACTAATACATGAACAAAAATCGGTTCAACGCCTAGACCAGTACCCACGCCAAGTGCATCGACAAATCCATAATCAAATATTGACCCTATACAAGCTTATATTTTGTTACAAGTTTTCTTCAGAAAACGAGGAGCGGTAAGAGGGAGTAGTGTTTGTTAACATTAGTTTTAAATTTCTGGATGACATATTCATGACATAACAGCTTGTCAATCAATTGCAAACGGGTGTGAGTTCCCAGAGAATCTTGTATTTCTGATTATCAACTTTACATCAGATATATTGTAGAAGGCTAATGTATGTGGAAGACACACCATGAAAGTTTCACGGTGTGCCCGAACCAACTTTGAGTAAAAAGGTCTTATACCTAAAAAATTATTTGAGATTCTGTATTTTCAATGCTCATAGACGAGAAAAACAAAAATTTAGAATAATCTGTGGAAAGATTTTTTATTAAGTCCACTTTGAAAATTCGTACGCACGAAGTATGGTTAATTTTTTTTTTTTTTTAAGAAAAAAACGAATTAAGATATAATTTTTGTCTATATTTTGCAGATAAAAATGTCCTCAAAAAAGTGATACTGCCCGAATTTTTGCACAAAAATACCCATTTCAGACAAATATTGTTTCCAAATCGCCATTTTTTTTTAATTTAGACTTGGAACAAATATTGTTTAAGGCAAAATATTTTTTGCATGACCTTATGGTAAGAAAAACATCGAACCAAAAATTAAAGCTTCTATGAACCGAACGAGGATCGAGAGACAGGTTTACATGGGAACTATATCAGGTTATAAAATAATTTTGACCGTACTTGGCACAGTTGTTGGAAGTCATAACAATATTTCGGCCAAATCGGACAAAAATTGTGGTGGAAGCTATATTATGTTCTTGACCGATTTGCACCGTACTTGGCACAGTTTTTGAAAGTCATATCAAAACACTACTTGCAAAATGTCAGCCAAATCGAACAAAAATTGCGGCTTCCAGGAGCTCAAAAAGACAAACCGGCAGATCGGTTTACATGGGAGCTATATCTAGATCTGAGCCGGTATGGCCCGTTTGCAATTCCCTATGACCTATAAAGTATTTGTGCAAAATTTCAATCGGCTAGCTCTACGCGTTCCACCGCTATCGAGATTTCGACAGACGGAAGGACGTGGCTAGATCGACTCAGAATGTCGAAACGATCAAGAATATATATAGTTTATGTGGTCTTAGACGAATATTTCGAGGTGTTACAAACTGAATGACCAGATTATTATACCCCCATCCAATAGTGGTGGGTATAAAAAGTACAACTTGTATATCCCCAAAACTAATGGGAATATTGTGGAAATATTGAGGCACCATCCTATAGCACTGCCAAAAGGAGGTTTAATGAATTCAATCAAATCCGAATTCCGTGAAGGTTGTCCGTCGTACCATAGAACATTAATGCCGTGCGTATATATAATAAATATATATAATGCATGGTCATCATGTGACACGCCATTAGATAGAGGTATTCAATATTGCATTATTACCTTGTCGTAAAAAAATGTGTTCTCGTTGGATCTCGCACAATTTGACAATCGCACAAGACTAGTGTCGATTAGTGCAAAAAAATGTTGAAAAAATACGATCATGGTGCTTCCAAATACGTTTATAAGATAGTCATAGGTGGAAACAAAACAACAATCGATCGACTGGATCTTCGAAGTTGAACCAAATACAACGAAAGTGGTTCCATGTGGAAAAAGTGCTTCGTCAATTGATTTGGGCGTATGCATTATTCAGGAGGGTACTTTGAAAAACTATTAAACGGGTTTTGATGATAATTGTATAGCAGCCCTCGTATTAGACCCTTTTTCCAATATCGCCTTCGACAGACTGCATATTTTTCATATGACTTTAATGATTTTTACCAACCACCGAAGGATGGGGGTATATTCCTTTTGTCATTCCGTTTGCAACACATCGAAATATCCATTTCCGACCCTATAAAGAATATATATTCTTGATCAGCGTAAAAATCTTAGACAATCTAGCCATGTCCGTCCGTCTGTATGTTCAAATCCCGCTACAGTCTTTAAAAATAGAGATATTGACCTAAAATTTTGCACAGATTCTTTTTTTTGTCCATAAGCAGATTCAACACGAAGACCGATCCGCCGATTTAGGGATTTAGGCTCATTAAAGCCACATTTAAGTTGCGTAAGACCACTCGATATCCCACTTCAATTTGACCCAGATCGGTCCAGATTTGGATATAGCTGCCTTATAGACCGATTTCTCAATTTAAAGTCTTGGGCCCACAAGAGGCGCATTTATTAAGCGATTTTGCCAAAATTTTGGACAGTAAGTTGTGTTAGGCCCCTTGACATATTTTTGCAATTTGGCCTAGATCGGTCCAGATTTGGATATAGCTGCCGATCTCTCAATTTAAGGTCTTGGGTCCAAAAAAGGCGCATTTATTGTCCGATTTCGCCGAAATTTGGGACAGTGGGTTGTGGTAGGCCCTTCAACATTCTTTTCCAATTTGGCCCAGATCGGTCGGGATTTGGATATAGCTGCCATATAGACCGATCTCTCGATATAATGTTTTGGGCACATAAAAGGCGCATTTAAAGTCCGAATTCGGCGAAATTTGGGTCAGTGAGGTGTGTTAGGCCCTTCGACAGCCCTCTTTAATTTGACCCAGATCGGTTCAGATTTGAATATAGCTGCCATATAGACCGATCTCTCGATATAAGGTTGTGGACCCACAAAAGGCTCATTTATTGTCCAATTTTGCCGAAATTTGGTACTGAGGGTTGTGTTAGGCCTTTCAACAACTTTCTGCGATATGGCTTAGATCGGTCTAGATTTGGATATAGCTGCCATATGGACCTATCTCTCGATATAAGGTTTTGGATTTCGCCGAAATATGGAACAGTTAGATGTGTTAGGCCCTTCGACAGCTTTCTTTAATTTGGCCCAGATCAGTTCAAATTTAGATATAGCTGCCGTATAGACCAATCACTCGATTTAAAGTCTTGGCCCATTAAAAAGCACATTTATTATCCGATTTTGTGAAATGTGACACAATGACTTATGTTAGGCTTTTCGACATGCGTGTCGTATATGGTTTAGATTGGTCTATATTTGCATATTGCTACCAAAGAGACCAATATTTTGTTCTACAAAGTTGAGCAATGACTTGTACTTATTAAACCTCTCAAACCGGACCATATTTCGATAAAGCTGCTATGGCGGTATAAATTATGCATTTTTCACCAAATTATGACGAAAGGTGGATTACATATATGCCCAAGGTGGTGGGATATCGGACTTAACGCCTTTTTACTTGTTGAAATTTGATATGGTTGTGTATCCACACGCTGTGCAATATGCTCTATGGGTGAGTTAAGTAAACGCCTAATGCATGTTCGCCAATGACGCTGAACGCCAGGGTTCGAAACCTGGTGAGAACATCGGAAAAAATTTTCTGTGGTTGTTGTCCCCTAATTCTGGCGACATTTGTGAGGTATTGTACCATTTGGTATGGCAGCCATGTAAGAACTTCTCTACAAAGAGGTATGGCACTGGCCGCGCTGTTCGGCCTCACCTTTTAGAAGGAGGCCGCTTATCGGAGAGCTCTTATGTATGTGAGAAGTTTGGTATGTGAGAAGTTTGGCTTTGTTCCTTAATGTAATGTTCATGAGCAAATTTGCAATTTGCGAATTACATTTTTAGAAGGTGTGTAAAATAGAAAACATATGGTGTCTTCATTCCACTGGTATGATAAAGAGCTTCCTAATTTATTCAATAATTAAACGTTGTGGAATGCAATAATTTATAGAAAAGCATAAGAACTTATGTGTAAAGTGCTGGCTTTGATTTTTTCGGATCATTGGTAGTGTTGGTCAAAGTTGAAATGCATTCGATTTCGTAGAAAATGCATTTTATTTATCCGCAAGCTAGGGAATCCACCAGATTGCCAAATAAAATAGACCAAATATAAACACGATTGTGTGCCTGGTTGTCTCATTCGTCGTATTGTCATCAAAAGATTGTTATTTGCAACTTTTGTCATACAAGTTGAAAGAAACAAGAATTTTTTATTTTTTATAAAGCATCTTAAAAAAGATTGTTTAGAACATAAAAAGTTTCTGCCAATTATCATAACGCTTTTATGCATATTTATTTTCATTTCATTTAAAGTCCTCTTCATAGAGTATTGCCAATTTTCTGCATATTTTGTTGTTTGAATAGCGGGAGTGGCTTTCTTAGCAATAAAACTCCCATAGAATCTCCCAAACATGACCGTAAAACTTTTCTTTGCTGATTTTTTTCTACTCTTCATCTTGAGCCTGCAAACAAGTTTTATACACTTTCAAGCAAAATAAAATTTCCATATTTGTGTTTGAATGACCCCTTAGAGAGATTAGATTGGCAATAATATTTCTTTCAGATCTCAATTACTATTTTAGCACCAACAAGAAAACCTCCCTAATCTCATTTCTAAAGTTGTATGCAAATGCTTTTATATTTCATTTCCCCAATTGACAATTTCCTAAGACTAGGACGAAGTGTACAATACATAGTCCAGTCCGGTGAAGTGGCACACTAACAGGGAGTTGGATAAACGTGACTGCCATATATATGGTTTTGGCCAACACTTTGGGAATAAGGTGGGTGGAGGGGTGATAAGCCGTATACTTTGTCCATTCAATGGGTTTTGTTTCTGTTAACGCTCTTTATTGTCATTTAGATGACGTCTCGTGTATTTCGTTTGTTTTAGTTTTTGTTTTTTTCGATAATAACCATGTTTTTGTTTTGAGAATTGCCTTAGCCTGTTTAAATGTAAATAATTTTCATATTTAAAATATTTTAAGCGCTGCAAACACGCAATTTGTTGGTAGCCGTTGTCGTTGTCATTGTCTCTTGTTGGTGTCATTTGTTGTTCATGCTGCTGTTGTTGTTGTTATTGCTTTTTTGGGAGGGAATTTTTGTTTTGACTTTTGTTGTGTAATGGTGGTTTATGCGACTTTTCCTACTTTGCCTCTATTTAGGGTCTCGTTAGTAGAATTGTTGGAACTGACTGTTGTTTCAATAAATTAATGAAGTGCTGCTTGGTAAGGCGCTTAAGTGTGTGCGTCTCCCCCCTTCCAGCGACTTCTACTTCACAGTCCTGCCTTTAACTTTTAATTTTGTTTAGACTAGGCGTCTGTTGCTGTTGTTTTGTGTTGAGTTTTTCAGTTTACTTCGAGTTTTCCTAAATACTGGTTGTAAATATAATTTATGCTTTTTGTGCGAGTTTAACTTCCATTTCTACCATATTTTTCGAAAAAGACAACAGGCAAGCAGCCAAAGCGAACTGGGCGGGCGTTATGCGTGCGGTATTCCTATATGACTAGTGGGGAGCAGTTGAATTTATGAGTGTTCTCGGGAAGTTCTAAGCATAAACGGTGGCAGGAAATACAATTTTGCTGTTATTGTTGTCGTCGTCATCAGCATCGTCGTTACAATCGTTGTTTTGGTGTATTTTATTTAACCTTAGAAACGAAATACATATCTCAAGTGCTCAAGAAGTTCGAGTACGTTGAGTGAATAATGTTGCCTGGAATCGGTTGTGGATTGGGTGGCGGCGGTTGCCTTCAAGTGATTTAGGAAGTGCTTGCTATCGTTACACTTGGTTAGTTGATAAAAATCAGTTTTTTCTCTAATGTTCTCTCCCACACTTGCGAGACACTAGATGTGGGGAAACGGAAAAGTTTCTATTACATGCTGAAAGTGTGGAAAACGGGTGTCCTTATTAGTCTCCATCATCTAAGCTGGCATAAGTGTAACGTTTAATGTTTGTTTATGCGCGTAAAATGGGGTGTTTTGTTTTAAAAACTGCCTGTCTAGCTGTCTTCTTTAGCACGAGTGCTTTGTCATAATTTTTATTTATTTGTTGTTTGTTCTCCTTCCTTATGTCTGGATAGCGTAATGGGGTTACGTGACATGATTGTTGTGAGGATTTCCAAAACTCCTCTGTAGCATAAAAGCCTTTTTTTACGGCTATTTGGAGATTTTTACTTGAATGACAGACAGACATTTTCCATATATATATAACAAAAAAAAAAAAAATTCTGGAAGAAATTTTATATATATTTTTTTTTGGGAATTTGGAGAATTGAATCTTTATAAAAAAGTCGTCGTAAAGAGTTAGGTTATATCAAGTTATCGTCCGATTTGGACCATAAATGAACTGAATGTTGGAGACTATAGTAGAAGTCGTTGTGTAAAATTTTGAATAAAAATTGCGCCATTAAGGGACTCAAGAAGTAAAATAGGGAGATCAGTTTATATGGGAGCTTTATCAGGCTATATACTGATTCGCACCATATGTTGAAGTTCATGAGAGAAGTCGTTGTACAAAATTTCAGCCAAATTGGATAATTATTGCGACCTCTAGATGCTCAAGAATTCAAGATCCCAGATCGGTTTATATGGCAGCTATACCAGGTTATGGACCAATTACAACCATATTTTGCACAGTTGTTGGAAGTCATAATAAAACACCTTTGGCAACATTTCAGCCACATCGGACTCTAGTGGCTCAAGAAGTTAAGACTCAAGTTCGGTTTATATCGCAGTTATATTAGATTATGACCCGATTTGAACTATAATTAGCATAGTTGTTGGAAGTCATAACAAAACACCTCATGCTAAATTTCAGCCAAATCGGATAAGAATTGCGCCCTGTAGAGGCTAAAGATGTCAAGACCCCAGATCGGTTTATATGACAGCTATATCAAAACATGGACCGATATGGCCCATTTAGAATCCCAACCGACCTACACTCTTATCTCTCTCCTACTAGAGAGAAAAGGGTTGCATTTAAGCGTATATACCAGTATATAAATATTTGCCCTATTGCATATTACTGTGTATGTACAAAAGAAAAAAATCCCAAGCAAGCCCATGGGCTTGCACATAATTGCAATCGTATGCTTGTCACTTGTATAGATAAATTCCCTCAACATTTTTTTTACCCACCACCGAATGATGGGGGTATTTTCATTTTGTCATTCTGTTTTCAACACATCAAAATATCCATTTCCGACCCAATAGTGTATATATATTCTTGATCGTCGTAAAAATCTAAGACCACCTAGCCATGCCTGTCCATCTGTCTGTTGAAATCACGCTATAGTTTTTCAAAATAGAGATGTTGAGCTGAAACTTTGCACGATAAAAACCGTTCTGCCGATTTAAGGTCTTTGACCCATAAAAGGCGCATTTATTTCCGATTTCGCCAAAATTTGGGACAGTGAGTTGTGTTGGGCCCTTCGACAACCTTCTTCAATTTGGCCCCGATCGGTCCAGATTTGGATATAGCTGTCATATAGACCACTCTCTCGATTTAAAGTTTTGGGCCCACAAAAGGCGCATTTATAATCCGATATCGCTGAAATTTGGGACAGCGAGTTGTGTTAGAGCCTTGGACAACCTTCTTCAATTTGTTGCAGATCGGTCCCGATTTGAATATAGCTGCCATATAGACCGATCTATCGGTTTACGGTATTAGGCCCATAAAATACGTATTTATTGTCCGATTTCGCACAAATTTGGGACAGTGAGTTGTGATAGGCCCTTATACATCCATCTTCAATTTGACCCAAATCGATTTAGATTTGGATATAGCTGCCATATATACCTATATCTTGATTTACAGTTTTTGCCCCATAAAAGTCGCATTTATAGTCCGATTTCGCAGAAATTTGCCGCAGTGACTTATCATAGGCTTTTGACATCCGTGGGTATAGGTGCCAAAATGACCTATGTATATTTTGTTGTACAAAATTTAACAATGAATTGTTTTTATTAGCCCACTCAATGTCCGTGCCGAATTTGGTCCTAATCGGATCATATTTTTCACCCGATTATGACGAAAGGTGATTAACATATTGGGTTGCCCAAAAAGTAATTGCGGATTTTTCATATAGTCGTTGACAAATTTTTTCACAGCTTGTGACTCTGTAATTGCATTCTTCCTTCTGTCAGTTATCAGCTGTTACTTTTAGCTTGCTTTAGAAAAAAAGTGTAAAAAAGTATATTTGATTAAAGTTCATTCCAAGTTTTATTAAAAATGCATTTACTTTCTTTTAAAAAATCCGCAATTACTTTTTGGGCAACCCAATATATATCTTAGAAGGTGGGTATCCAAAGGCCGAACTTAATGCCTTTTTACTTGCTTTTTTTTTGACTGAGCAAAGAGCAGTCAGTATGTTGTGCTGCTTGTCCGGGTGCGGATGGTAAACTGGGAAAATGAAAATTTTTTAAGTTTCAACTAAGATCCCATAACAAAAATCATTAGAGCAACTGGCAAATGTTATAGTGAAGCTAGGCGCTTTAATACTTCTTATTAGTGCAGGTTGGTTTGAATTGTAAATTAGCCAAATCGGTCCATGTTTTGGTAAAGCTGTCATATAAACCGATTTCGTATCTTGACTTCTTGAGCCACTAAAGAGCGCAAGGGCGATTTGGCTAAAATTTTGGATGAAATGTCTTGTTTCGTCTTCCAACAGTTATGTCAGGTATGGTCTAAATCGGTTTATAATCTGATATAGCTCCTATATAAACCAATATTCTGATTCTTATCCGATTTGGCAGAAATTTTATTTAATGGCTTTCACTAAAGTCTCCATCTACATCCCAATACAAGTATGGCTTGAATCGATCCACAAACTGATGTGGCTTTAGTAGCATGGCAAATTTTATCTGTTATCTTTTGTTTGCCTATAAATAGAAACCGGACAAACATCTTGACTAATACGATGCATGGTGGAGGGTATATAAGATTCGCCTCGGCCGAACTTAGCACGCTCTTACTTGTTTTCGTTTTGTTTGGGGATCCTTATTTTCTGCGAAAACTTGATTATATAAACACTAAGTTACATGGTGTAATATGCATTTACTTTGAATCTAGCAAATATCTTTCTATGTACCATTACTTTGTGTCTGTCTATATGGAATTTTCGCCTTTTGCCACGAAATACAATTTCTTGTGGTTTTGCGGATTTTTTTTTTGCCACCCGGTTAGTTTTCTAAAATCCTGCCATGACCTCAAAACTCTAACTTCTACCCCAGCTCCATTAGAATAATTTTAATTGTTTTCGCTAGATTTAACACACAAGTTGTTATCATTGTGTTGCTGGAAGAAGAAAACCACCATCCTTTCTAAAGGCAATCGCCTTGAATTGTTGTCGGTCGGTGTTTATTTCCTCATACATTTGGCTGAGGGGGTGTTGTTTCTCCACTTTGGTCGTCGCGCCATTTATGCTCCCCACCAATTTCGGTTATTTTAGAAATTTCAATAAATTATTAATGAAAACACCCAGTCAAAGAAACCAAAACTCGCGCAATCACAGCATATGTTTAATGGTTTGGCTTTCGATAACATTGTGGTTATGCTTCAGCCAAATAAAAAGGGTTATTTGCTTTGTGCCATGGTACAGTCCTTAAGAGGGAAGAAAGGGCGATAAGCAAGGCGGTAGGAAGTATTTTATAAAATTAAAAACAACAATAATAGTTTGCTTTGATTGCAAGCTTCTTAGTGGGTGGGAAATTAAAAGCAATTAATATAAGGAAATTAATAGAAACGATTTAAGTAGTAGAAACATATTGATAGGAGGGGTCTAAAATTACTTTTTGAATATTAGAAGGATTATAAGGGAGTGGTAGTAAAGTCCTTAATCTGCACAGACGAAGAACTTCCATTTTTGAATTAATTTAATTTAAAAATTGTTTATACAACCTACATTTATAAAACCGATATAAATTCCTTAAGACGCAGGATAATCCTGTGCCAATGGTTATTTCATTTCTATCAACATGGTTAGTACGCGTTTATAGTTCAATATGATTTCGAAATTTGATGATAGTTTTTATACCCTCCACCATAAGATGGGGGGTATAGTAATTTCGTCATTCTGTTTGTAACTACTCGAAATATTCGTCTGAGACCCCATAAAGTATATATATTCTTGATCGTCGTGACATTTTATGTCGATCTAGCCATGTCCGTCCGTCCGTCCGTCCGTCCGTCCGTCCGTCCGTCCGTCTGTCTGTCGAAAGCACGCTAACTTCCGAAGGAGTAAAGCTAGCCGCTTGAAATTTTGCACAAATACTTCTTATTAGTGTAGGTCGGTTGGTATTGTAAATGGGCCATATCGGTCCATGTTTTGATATAGCTGCCATATAAACCGATCTTGGGTCTTGACTTCTTGAGCCTGTAGAGTGCGCAATTCTTATCCGATCAGAATGAAATTTTGCACGACGTGTTTTGCTATGATATCCAACAACTGTGCAAAGTATGGTTCAAATCGGTCCATAACCTGATATAGCTGCCATATAAACCGATCTTGGGTCTTGACTTCTTGAGCCTCTAGAGTGCGCAATTCTTATCCGATTGAAATGAAATTTTGCACGACGTGTTTTCTTATTATATCCAACAACTGTGCCAAGTATGGTTCAAATCGGTTCATAACCTGATATAGCTACCATATAAACCGATCTTGGGTCTTGACTTCTTGACCCTCTAGAGGGCGCAATTCTTATCCGAATGGAATTAAATTTCGCACGACGTGTTTTGTTATGATACCCAACAACTGTGCCAAGTATGGTTCAAATCGGTCCATAACCTGATATAGCTACCATATAAACCGATCTTGGGTCTTGACTTCTTGACCCTCTAGCGGTCACAATTCTTATCCGATTTGAATTAATTTTTGCACGAAGTATTTCGTTATGATATCCAACAACTGTGCCAAGTATGGTTCAAATCGGTTCATAACCTGATATAGCTGTCATATAAACAGGGGATTTGATTTCTTGAGCTTCTAGAGGGCGCAATTTCTATCCGATTTGGCTGAAATTTTGCTTGACGTATTTTATTTTTACTTTCAACAACTGTGTCAAATAAGGTTCAAATCGGTTCATAACCTGATATAGCTGCCATATAAACCGATCTGGAATCTTGACTTCTTGGCCCCTAGAGGTCGCAATTATTATCCGATATGCCTGAAATTTTGTACGATGGATCCTCTCATGACCATCAACAAACGTGTTTATTATGGTCTGAATCGGTCTATAGCCCGATACAGATCCCATATAAATCGTTCTCTCTATTTTACTTCGTGAGCCGCAATGGGCGCAATTCTTATACGAATTGGCTGAAATTTTACACAGGTCTCCAACATATAATTTAATTGTGGTCCGAACCGGACCATATCTTGATATCGTTTTAATAGCAGAGCAACTCTTTTCTTATATCCTTTTTTGCCTAAGAAGAGATGCCGGGAAAAGAACTCGACAAATGCGATCCATGGTGGAGGGTATATAAGATTCGGCCCGGCCGAACTTAGCACGCTTTTACTTGTTAAAATTGTATTATATTATGTCATTTTCATTTAAAAAATGATGATAAAGGCTTCACTGTTGAAAAAAAAAATTTAAAGCAAATTGTGAAATATTTTTTGTACGGCATCAGTACTCATTCCGCATTTATATGTCTTGATACAATAACAGCATTAACCCAAAAACACTTTTTTCTAAAAACAATCTCTAACTGAATTGAATTGAATTGTTCTTATTGGAAGTTTACTAAACAATTGTTTTTAAGCAAGTTATGGTTGATTTTCAATAAATTTTGATTATTGCAAATAGCTTGGCTTTTTTTTGCTCTGGCGGAAATGTCAAAAATTTGCATAGTGAGAATGTTATCGTTTGGCATAGCAAAATGATAATTTTCCTCACCTGTTTAAAAAAACACCTTTCAGAGCGTTTTTATACCCTCCACTATGGGATGGGGTATACTAATTTCGTCATTCTGTTTATAACACATCGAAATATGCGTCTGAGACCCCATAAAGTATACATATTCTTGATCGTCATGTCATTTAATGTCGATCTAGCCATGTCCGTAAGTCCGTCCACCTGTCTGTCGCTTGAATTTTAGCCGCATAAAATTTTGCACAAATACTTTTTATTATAAGCCGATCATGGGTCCATATAAGCCGATCATGGGTCTTGACTTCTTGAGCCTCTAGAGGGCGTAATTCTCGTCCGATTTGACTGAAATTTTGCACGTGGTGTTTTGTTATGAATTCCAACAACAATGTTAAGTATGATTCAAATCGGTTCATAATCTGGTATAGCTGTCATATAAAGCGATCTTGGATCTTGATTTCTTGAGCCAATAGAGCACGCAATTCTCATCCCATTTGGCTGAAATTTTGCATGAGGTGTTTTGTTATGACTTCCAATAAATGTGTTAAGTATGATTTAAATCGGTACATAACCTGATATAGCTGCCATATAAACCGATCTGGGATCTTGACTTCTTGAGCCTCTAGAGGGCGCAATTGACATCCAATTCGGCAGAAATTTTCTACAACGGCTTCTCTCATGACCTTCAACATACGTGTCTAATATGGTCTGAATCGATCATTAGCTTGATACAGCTCCCATATAAACCTATCTCCCGATTTTGTTTCTTGAGACCCTACAAGGCGCATTTCTTATCCGAATGAACTGAAATATTACACAATGACTTCTACAATGTGCAGCATTCATTTATGGTACGAATCGGACTATAACTTGATAAAGCTCCAATAGCATAACAGTTCTTAATTAATATTCTATGTTTGCCTAAAAAGAGATATCGCGCATTGAACTCGACAAATGCGATCCATGGTGGAGGGTATATAAGATTCGGCCCGGCTGAACTTAGCACACTCTTACTTGTTACATCTCATTATAGTGAATTGCTATCGTTTGGACAACCTCCTGTATTTAGTGCATGCGATATAAATAGCAGGTTCGCTGTTTGTTATACCCACCACCATAGGTTGGGAATATACAAATTTAGTCATTACGTTTGTGACACCTCGAAATATTCGTCTAAGACCCCATTAAGTATATATTGGGTTGCCCAAAAACTAATTGTCGGTAATATAGTCGGCGTTGACAATTTTTTTCAACGGCTTGTGACTCTGTAATTGCATTCTTTCTTCTATCAGTTATCAGCTGTTACTTTTAGCTTGCTTTAGAAAACAAGTGCGCTAAATTTTGTTTACATTTGTTTGTTTGGCGTCAATTTTAATATGGGTACCACATGTATTGAAAGAAATTCATTTAACAAACCGAATCAACGCTTGTGATACGCACCTTAAACGCAATGAATTCGATCCGTTTTTAAAACGAATCATAACTAGAGATGAAAAATGGATTGTTTACAACAACGTTAGTCGAAAACGATCATGGTCCAAGCATTGTGAACCAGCTCAAACCACTTCAAAGGCTGATATCCACCAAAAGAAGGTTATGCTGTCTGTTTGGTGGGATTGGAAGGGTGTGGTAGAAAATGTATAATGACGATTTTGACTTTAACTTAAATAGTTCTTGGACCCATATTGAATTCGGGATGACGAAGTTACCATACATCCTATTCAATGGTGGAGAGCACTAAAATATTTAGATATTTTAAATCTGAGTCAATTGTACGAATGTTGACGTACTCTCATTTAATCCTAGCCTGGTTTTAAACGTCAGGGCGATCCAGATGCTTTTCAATATATCGAGGTATTACAAACTAAATGAATACGTTAGTATACCCCTATGAATTAATTTTAACATTATCGTTTCATTATACACACCACCATAGAATAGGCGGTGTATTCATTTCATCATTCCGTTTGCAATTCATCAAAATAAATATTTCTGATCGATCCATAGACGCGTATTTCTTTGTATATGAACCTGAACTTCTGATCTTATAAAATCGGATATTAGTTCTATATAGCCGCTATTTAGACCGATCTCCAAACTTAAAGTCTTGTGGCAATAAATTGGTCATTTTTCATCAGCTTTCGATAAAATTTGTCATAGTGATTTCTGCTTGTGTTGTTCAGTTTCTGGGGCTCCACCCCTTCTCCAAAACACCCCCCAAACAGAACTTATTGAGTGACCATCGCAATATGGGGCTTAAATAAAAGACATTAGAGTGTAGAATATGAATCTGATATCCAGATGTGGACCAAGTGTTTGGGGGCCGCCCATCCCCGAGAACATCCCCCAAAGAGGAAAAATTTACGACCATAGCAATATGGGGCTCAAATGAACCTTTCATTTGGAAGTAAAGCAAGAATCTGATATCAATATTCGGGAAAAGTGCCTATGGGGCCACCCCACCCCCATAACACCACCCAAATAGGAAGTATTTGCTGATCATTGCAATTTGAGGCGCAAATAAGAGGTTTTTTAGATAGAACACGAACACACCCCATCTTCCAAAACACCCCCCAAACCGAACATGTTCACCGACTATGGAAAAATGGGGCTCAAATGAAAGGTATTTGGGAGTAGACCTTGAATCTGAAATCAACATTCGAGACCAACTGTCTAGGGGACGTCCCACCACCATAACAACCCTCAAATAGGACCTATTTTCTCACCATGACAATTTGGGTCTTAAAGATAGTGGAGCTTACTATTGATAGTTTTTAGCGCCCATACGTCTTAAATGAAAGGAATTTGAGATTAGAAAACGAATTTGATATCCAATGGCAATGTGGGGTTCAAATAAATGATATTTGAGAGTATTTCACGATACTGATAATTTTTTGAGCTAAGAGCTTCTGGGTGCCAAATGACAGGTATTTGGGAGTAGAGCGCACAATTTATACCCACCAATTTTCTGGAGGTCTACCTCTTTCCCATATGTGGCTCAAATTAAGGTATTTAGGAGTAGAATACGAATCTGATATTCAAATGTGTGACCATGTATTTGGGGCACTGCCCCAACCTCAAAGAGTACAAATTTACCGACCATGGTAATATGTGGTTTAAATGAAAGGTATTTGAGATTGGAAATCTAATTTCATAACCAATTGAAGGAACCAAGTGTTTGGGGACGCTTCATCCCATAAACTCCCCCTTAAACCAATGGCAATATGCAGTTTAAACAAATGGTAGTTGAGAGTAGAGCCCGATCCTGATATATTTTTCAGGGTTAAGTGCCTGGGGAACCACCCCATCCCCCAAAACACCAATAAATCTGATATATATATTTACCGACCATTGCAAGATAGGGCTCAAATAAATGGTATTTGGGAGTAGAGCTCGAAATTGATACTCACTTTTGGGACCACGTTTTGGGGTTTCACACTACGCCCTTAACTCACCAACCACCACCCTGGGTGCCTTAACACTCTCAAAATCCCCATGAGAGTATCGGGCTCAAATAAAGTCTTTTAAGAATGGCCCTAAACCCTCCGAGCGAATTCATAGACCAATTAAGATCATATGGATTCAGATAAAGGCAGTTATATTGTTATACTGTTAGTCAAGCGATATACCATTTTCGTAGCAATGCAATGCACTAAAAGCTCTTTAATTGCCGAAAATTAATATTGTAAGGATAATTTTGCTACATATAAAGTAACAGAAGGCACAGCAGAGTGGGCCGGGTTCAGCTGGTGGCTATCATATATATCTATCTGCCGAGTTTGGGAGACTGTAGAGCTATAATAATAAGTAGAGCTATAGTAAAAAGGATAATTCATATTTATATATATATAATATATCTGAATTTTGGGACGGCCGATATTAATACGTTTAAGCCTATTTTATTTGAACCAATTCAAGCATTATTGAGGTTTTCTTTTACTTTTTTTTTGCCAAACTGAAGATTGAGGTGATTTTTGTTCCCTTGCTACGCAACACACATTAGCCTTTATTGCCCTTAAATTATTAACAAAAAAAGTTAACGTAATAAATTTTTCGACACAGTTAACTCACATGTGAGTTTTTAATTTGTCATTTTTTTTCTGCATGTTTTAAATTTTTAACCAAAACATTCCATATTTTTAGCGCTACCATAAATTCCTGAATGCAGAGGGCCTCGAAAAATCCTCATTGCAATTTCCCTTTGTTTTTATTAAATTAACAGAAGCATAAATATATACCCACGCAGACAGCATATTGCCATACGCTTGATTTTTTTGTTGCTTCATGGCTCTCTAGCCTGCCTTCACTGATACGCACAATAAAGTGTTAATCTCAGATTTTGCTCTGTTATTCTTATGACAAATTCCAGAATTTTTCATTTTTTTTTTCTTTTTTTTTTTATTCGCCTTTATTCGTTGTGTTGCAGACACACAGCGCAACTGCATGCAACATCATAGAGCACAGACACTTGACTTTTTGAGTGGTGTTTTCCCGCTTTTTAAGTTTCTGTGCTGAAATTTTTATGCAATGCATATTCTGATGATGGTGTTATTTTCCCTTTTTCAAGTTATCCAGCTACTCGAATTTGTTGTTCCAGTGTTGCATGCTAAATTATGTCCTGCTGTGTCTGTATCCCGAATACACAAAAAACAACAATAACATAAACAATCATAAAAAAAGTACTACAATCTCTACCAGCCGTTTGTTGGGTCCTTGGCCATCTTCATGTTATTTCTCCCCACCTAAAGTTGGGAAACACACAAAAAATATAGCCTCTTTCTGGTCCTTTCAAAAAAATAATTTTGAGCAATTCCCTTTCCATCTGCGACTGGACCCAGGACACTGCTGGTACTGGGATTTTTTCGTTTTGGTTTTTATTATTATAAAATTTTTCTTATGAATATTAAACCATTCTCATTGTTAGTGTTGCTTGTTTTTGTCCCGTTTGTTTTCCTTAGTTTGTACTTTTTTTCGTTGCTTCAACATTTAAAAATGCCATAACTTAAATGCATAATTGTCTACTGCGATATTTAAGTTTGTTGTTACTGCGCCATTTCTTTAGGGAAGACAAAGGACGAAAAATAAAACCTTTGACATAACTTTTTGCTTGTTATCATGTTGCTAGGCAATATTCGTCTCCTTATAGCAAAATTGGAAAACAAATTCATATTCATTTTGTTGCAAAATAAAAGACAAAAGGCTATTGAATTTTGTTTTTATTATTGTCATTACAAGAACATTTTAAATGAATAGGTTTGTGTTTTCAAATACCTACTTATGTATTCTTTGAAAAATATTTTACAATTATTATTTTTTGGCCTTTTACTACACGTGTCCTAAACAAAATACCAAAAAACCAACTACAAATTAATGTTGCTTCTTGTTTGAGGTTTTATTTTGTCAATAATTTATTTCCAAGTATTTCATTTCTGCCAGCAAAACGAAAGCCAATTAGTAATTCTCAGTAATACAGGTTGGCCGACACGCAGTTTTACCAAGATCACGCTGATATATGTTTTATTGACAGCGCATTTAATTGGTTTACAAGCCATCAAAAGCATTTCCTTCTGAGTTTTGGTGGTGAAGTTCCAGCATAAGAGTATGATTGTGTTACATTTGGCTGAAAAATCTCACCCGCTTATTGTTGGCGAACTAATATACCTAAAAGTGAGCAAAGCGTGATATTTGTAGCATTGTGTAACAGGATGGAGGTAGTCCAAGGACAAAATGCAACAACACCAGAAATGGTTCTGCGGATGAAGATTCGGATTCAAAGAAGTCTTCACTGTAGTTGCAATCAAATGGCTGAAGAACCAAAACTATCCCTTGAAATTATGCAATAGAAAAACTAGCTCTAGCTTAAACCTTGAGTTCCAAAAGGCACACGATCTTATACCAAAACAAAAAAAGCTAGAATAGAATGAGCTTGCACTAACATGATGAATGTCTGTACATCGTGCTCTCTAACTAGCACAAATTCCCAATTGAGCAACTCCTAAAATCATGAAGTTTTCCTAACCCAGCGCGAATTTTAACCTACTCGCAAAAAATAATTTGTTCGACATTAAGGAAATTTACGACAAGTAAACTTCTTTCGTTGTTATACACTCCATCATAGGATGGGGGTATACTAATTTCGTCATTCTGTTTGTAACAACTCGAAATATGCGTCTAAGACCCCATAAAGTATATATATTCTTGCTCGTCATGTCAATTTAAGTCAATCTAGCCATGTCCGTCCTTCCGCCTGTCTGTCGAAAGCACGCTAACTTTCGAACGAGTAAAGCTAACCGCTTGAAATTTTGCACAAATACTTTTTATTAGTGTAGGTCGGTTGGTATTGTAAATGGACCAAATCGGTCCATGTTTTGATATAGCTGCCATATAAACCGATCTTGGGTCTTGACTTCTTGAGCCTCTAAAAGGCGCAATTCTTATCGGATTTTATTGAAATTTTACACGTAGTGTTGTGGTAGCACTTCCAACAACTACGCTAAGTATGATTCAAATCTGGTATAGCTGTCATATAAACCGATCTTGGATCTTGACTTCTTGAGCCAATAGAGCGCGCAATTCTCATCAGATTTGGCTGGAAATTTGCATAAGGTGTTTTGTTATGACTTCCAATAACTGTGCTAAGTATGGCGTAAATCGGTATAGAATCTGATATAGCTGCCATATAAACCGATCTGGGTCTTGACTTCTTAAACCTCTAGAGGGCGCAATTCTCATCTGATTTGGCTGAAATTTTGTACATAGTGTTTTGGTATCACTTCCAGTATGGCGCAAATCAGTACATAACCTGATATAGCTGCCATATAAACCGATCTGGGATCTTGACTTCTTGAGCCTCTAGAGGGCGCAATTCTCATAAGATTTGGCAGAAATTTTGTACAACGGCAAAGCCCGGCAAGGCAAGTTATGCGACACCAAAGGCCTACAGACCCATAAGCCTTACGTCCTTTCAACTCAAAACCATGGAACGTATTGTGGACACCATGATAAAGAGTAGGACATACAGCGAACTGCTCAAATACAAACAGCGTGCCTATGTCAAGCAAAGGTCAGTGGAGACAGCCCTACACGACGATGTGCAGAAAATAGAAGAATCCTTCGATGCAAAAACGTACACCCTGGTGGTATACATTGACAGCGAGGGGGCTTTTAACAATGCATGGACCGACACACTGAAACAATCCTTAAACCAGTACTGGGTGGACGCGGTCCTTAGGGATTGGATAAACCATATGCTAAGGAACAGGTGGATAAATTGTGTGTCCAATGGCATAAATATAAGGGAGAAAGTGGCACAGGGGGGCATTTTATCGCCACTCCTATGGATGACCACCATAAATGATCTTTTTCGGATGCTGACTGAGGAGGAATTTGAAACCGTCTGCTATGCAGACGATGTTATAATACTTCTAAGGGGTAGGGATCCGAACGATCTATGCAGAAGGGCCGGAAGAGTCTTGCATATGGTATATGACTGGTCTAAACCCAAAGGTCTCAATTTTGACCCATAGAAGACTGAAATATGCCTGTTCACGAGGAAGACGAAGGTGGGCCAATTTAACGCACCATGTTTCCTCAATTAGGCGATTTCGATATCTGACAAGGTCAAATACTTAGGTGTGATCTTGGACAAGAAACTGAATTGGAAGTGTCACATTCAGGAGCGTTCTGCGAAGGCTCACAGATGTTGGGCACTATGTAGACGGGCCGCAGCCTCTACATGGTGCCTGAATGTAAGGATAGTCCACTGGCTCTATAGGAGCGTGATTAGACCAATACTTACTAACGCCTCAGTTGTTTGGTGGAATGCTATGGAGAGATAGTGCAACATAAGGACCATACAACAGATTCAGAGAATATGTTGTCTTGGCATAGGCGGATTGAGGATGGGAGCAGCTCATACCATCGCGGTATAATCGAGGCGACTATAGGAAACCTGGAAGGAAGGGAAGAGATTTCCGATCGGATACCTGAGATGAACCTTGAAGTCGAGTGCGAGGCACTGCTGCCATCGGCACAGTCTTGGATTGACGGAACCCAAGTATTGCCATCTGGAAGATTATGTTACACGAATGGATCAAAGCTAGAGGACAGAGTGGGCCTGGTGATTTACATTAAGACAAACGGGCAAACCTCCGAACTACAATTTGGAGTCTTATATATTAATTAATTTTCCATTCGTAGATTTAATAGCCACTAGTATAAAATCCTTCGTTTCCAACATAATTTAGACTAATTGCTCTGGACAAAGTATTCCTTTATTATCTCTTTCTCCATTGAAGTAATTACATTACCCTAACTAATTAGGCTAACTTTAAGGAATTTCAAAAATATGTATTTCTCGTTTTTACCTAAAACTATATTTGGTAATGGGCTTAAATACAACCAAATTGCTTAATTTTTATGTGCTTAATGAAGAGTGCTCTTTCTTTCCTTCTTTATCTTGCATTTGGCTAATTTAATCATATTTGTGTTATTTTTTTTCTCCGACAACGAACCAACAAACATTTGTCTTTTTCTCAGGGTGCTTGGACTCACACTGCAGCATTTTTTTCCCTTTCCCCTTGCCTATTGTACACTTTAACAGCATAGGGTCTTATTCATTCGTCTGCTGGGTTCAAACCCTTCATTCTCTTCTTATCTTTTGCCTTTCACACCTTTTTGGTAAATTACTGATCCTTGGCGATGGTCTTGGATGTGCTGTCGTTGTAGGAATAATAACAACAAACAACCTTAGTTGGTGCTGCATGAGATGAGGATGTGGCAATGGTTGGTTGTTTGGCTGACTGGTTATACTCGTACACGTTGCCGTTGTTTTGACACTTGAGTTTTTCATCATTTTGCCACAGTGTGAAGTAGTGAAGGTTTTTTCCGCATCTCTGTTTTTCCTCCTCTTTGTCAATGGTTTGACTTGCTCTCTTTGTTGGTTGTGCTGCCTCCACAACGGAGGAGATACGAAAGCCCATCTTGAGGCTCTGCTCACACAGCATCATAAATCATCTCAAGTATGGTAGAAGGTGAGTGAGCGTGTGAGTGTGTATATGTGTATTTGTGTTTTCCCATGTTGTTGACGCCGCTGCAGCAGAAGTCAGACGGTTAATTTTTGTATCTCTCATTGGCATAAAAAAATATTTTCAAGTGGAGTGCCCTAAGAGTGTGGTGTATCTTTTAGATGCCGGCATAATAAACACCTTGATTTTGTAAAAAATAAGCAAAAAATCAACGGCAGCAGGACAAGCACTATTTCCACAAGCACAAGTATCAGTACCATGAACCCCAGTCAGAGACAAGCTTAAAGCAGCAGCAGAAAATCCACCTCTTCATTACAACTTGCATTTTTATGCTAAGATACTTTTCGATATGCTGCTTCTTCTTACAGCAGCTGATGGCCAGTGTTGCCGCTAGCAAACGAAAAAATCTACCAAACAATGAGAGAAATAACGAAGAACGAGTAAAAGCGTAGGAAGTTCGGGTCGGATCGCATTTGTCAAATTCTTTGTCAGATATCTCTTTTTCTCCGATTGGGGCTATACTTGGCGACCAGATAGAGGCCATTGTGCAAAATTTCAGCCAATTGAGTTACGAAGCGGTCAGAAGTCAGTCATCACAGTTGTTGGAAGTCATAACAAAACACCTCATGCCAAATTTAAGACAAATCGAAAAAGAAGTGCGCCCTCTAGTGGTTCAAGAATTTAAAATGTAGGATCGGTTTATATGACAGATATATCGAAACATGAACCGATATGGCCCATTTACAATCCCAAACGACCTACACTAATAAGAAGCATTCATGCAAAATTTCAAACGCCTAGCTTTATTCCTTCGACAGTTATCGTGCTTTCGACAGACGGACAGATGAACGGATAGGGCAAAGCCGACTTAGATTGTCAAGACTATTAAGAATATATATATTTTGTTGCGTCTCAGATCATGACTGGCATGGGCGTTTGTTTCGAAATTAAAATAAAATAAGTAAAGGCGTGATAATTTTGGCCGGACTGAAACCTTGGAACCCACCACATGGATTCAGCTTAAAATTTCGTTGAAGGACATAATTTTATTCTACATAACAAACTTCTTTCAAACCTGCAATAATTAAATCTTCTAGGAACCGAACAAGGATAATCGAGAGACCGGTTTATATGAGAACTATATCAAGGGAGGCCACCGTGGCGCAGAGGTTAGCATGTCCGCCTATGATGCTGAACGCCTGGGTTCGAATCCAGACGAGACCATCAGAAAAAATTTTCAGCGGTGGTTTTCCCCTCCTAATGCTGGCAACATTTGTGAGGTACTATGCCATGCAAAACTTCTCTCCAAAGAGGTGTCGCACTGCGGCACGCCGTTCGGACTCGGCTATTAAAAGGAGGCCCCTTATCATTGAGCTTAAAACTTGAATCGGACTGCACTCATTAATATGTGACAAGTTTCCCTCTGTTCCTTAGTGGAATGTTCATGGGCAAAATTTGCAATTTGCAATATCAAGTTATAGATTGATTTGGACCGTACTCGGGACAGTTGTTGGAAGTCGTCATAGAACACCGCATGCAAAATTTCAGCCAAAACGGACAAAAATTGCGGCTAGTAAGAGCTCAAGAAGTAACACCGGGAGATCGGTTTATATGGGAGCTATATCAGATTATCGATCGATTTGAAACGCACTTTACACAGTTATTGGAAGTCATAGGAGAACGCTATGTGCAAAAATTTGTGGCTTCCAGGGGCTCAAGAAGTCAAATCGGGAGATCGTTTTATATGGGAGCTATTACAGGTTATACATTAAAGCAAAGCTGTTGAAATTCATAACGGAACACCACATGCAAAATTACAGCCAAATCGTATGAAAACTGTGGCTTTCAGGGGCTCAAAAAGTCAAATCGTGAAATCGGTTTATATGGGAGCTAAATATGAACCAATATAACCCTTTTGCAATCTCCAACGACCTACATCAATACTAAGTACCTGTGTAAGATTTTAAGCTGCTAGCTTTATGCGTTTGACCGCTATCGTGTGACGGTCGGAAGTGACTAAGTTAGTATTGACTAAGTTAGTATACCCCCATCCTATGGATCTTGATTTCTTGAGCCGCTAGAGGGCGCAATTCGGATCCAATTTAGCTAAAATCTTGCATGAGGTGTTTTTTTATGACTTTCAATAACTGTGCCTAGTATGTACCGCAAATCGGTACATAACCTGGTATAGGTTATGTCTAGGGACAAGCGCTACAAATTGTGGCAAAAATCGATTCAGATTTAGATACAGCTCACATACATTTAATTCGCCCGATTTACGCTTAAATTAAGTAGTTTTTTAAATTTTCAACCAATTTGCATGAAATTATATGCAAACTTTTCCACGAAAACTTAAACTTGAATCGAACCGTACCATAATGGAATGTTCATGGGCAAATTTGCAAAGGGGGTAGAATTCCCTCATTCTAATGACTGCTAACCGGTTCAAGTTTTAGCTCAATAAGGGACGTTTAATTTTATGTTTTTATAATATTTTGTTTGTTTTTACGCTTCCTTTTATAAAATTTTGAATTTTACAGAAAATGCCGTTCACCTTAAAGCGGCAACTCTGATGATGCTGAATGGTGGCATTGGAAGGATTTGAAAGCTATGTTATGATGTGGAGTGAAGTGGTGGCTTGGTGGTGTATTAAATGTCCCGCCGTCAGGTCCTTGCTAGATAGGTTTCACCTTTCATTTTTGTTTTTTTGTCGCAAAGTGTTAACATTAAACAAGTGCAGTTTATGGTACAGGCAAGAGCAAGCGACGGAACCAAATGAAAATACGGAAACCCCCAAAAAACATTTATCTTGATAAATCCAGGCGAATAAGAACTTGGTTGGTTGGTTGGTTGATTGTTTACTTTTTGTCCATGACGCCAGGATATTTTTTCCTCTCTCTCTCTCTCTCTCTCTTACACTCCGTCTCGTTTGCTTTGGCATTCAGTTGGCTTTTGTTTTTTAGACGGAGCTTAACCTAACATTATCTATTTTAATGTTTGTATTACCAGGCATCATTTAATATTAATGGATTTTCTTCTTCCCTTTCTCTAGGTGGTTTTGTTTGCATTTTTCGTGTCTTTTATTTCCGCCATTCGCTTTCCATGGTGGGGGTCCATGCAATCCCTAATGTCCTAGCTGGTGTATATACATATATGAGTATTTTTTTTTTGTTTCAGTTCTCCTGTATATTGTCCTGTCATGTTAATGTCATTCACATCATCAAATATCCTGAGGTTTCTTGTTTTCATGTCGCTTCCAAGTATTTATTAATAGACCTTAACAAAATAGTCAACAAATTGTAGGTAATAGGATTCTTCCTCGTCGTTAGCAGACTAGGCCTTTATATTCTGCCAACTTTTGAAAAAGTGAATTATTATTTTTTGGCAAACTTTGAAAAATCACAAAGTGGCAGAAAGTTTTCAGTTTTTTTCTCCACTCGCTTTGGTTTACAAATCAAAAAATTCCTTTGGCAAAGACTCGCCCTGAAAGTTAACAAATTATGTAATTTCTGTTACAAGCTCTTGTACTCCCTCTCCATCTTTCTTTCTCCTGTTTTCCAGTTTTATGCTGTAATTTATGCTCAAATATGGAGGCGACATAATTAGCAGCTCGCTTCAAAACGACTTAGAACTTGAAGATAGCTTGGGGGTTGATTTGCAGGAAGTTTTAACAAATAATCAGGGTGCAAAAACATTAATCATGTGACAGAGCAAGCATAAAAGCAAGGATTGTGGGGGCATGTACAGCAGTCATACCATCAATCACATTCTTGGTCTAAGTGCCTCGGTAAAGATTTTCAAAAATATTTTTGCGGAACGAACAATTATTTTTGAGAATTACAACAAACAAGGAAGACATTTAAGGAAGCCTCAAGGGTAAAGAAATAAAAGTTTTCTAATTTGCTATGAAGGAGATAGCGAAAAGGCAGACACCTGGCGAGAGAAGTCGATAGTCTCAAAACCATTCAAATGCTTTATAAAAAGGCATGTTGTTGTGACAACTGTTGGGACAAACAGTTGTATGTTTTTAACAGAAAATGTTCGCTATTTAAAACGACGTTCAAAAATATGATGAGCCGTTCACATTGTTCGTGGTAATGCTTTTAAAAGATTTACTAATTAGTAGATTTAGCCCAAAGTTTGGAACAGTGAGCTTTATGATACATAGTGATATACAAAAAGGGCCCACATCATTCCAATTTAATATGAAAAAAGTAAAAATGTGCTCAGTTCATACCTTTTATACCTTCCATCATGGATCGCATGTGTGAAGTTCTTTGCACGGTTTCTCTTTTAAGGGGCAGAAACTAAAAAATCATAATGAGATGGCAAGTAATCAATTCCATGGTTTTTTATATTTGGATAAGAATAGCCTTATTTGGGAACCAAGGCGTCAAATCTAGATCAATATTTCGATGAATTACAAACGAAATGACCAAGTTAGTATATCCCCATCCCATGGTTGAGGATATTGAAATATACTCTTAATTACATCAATAGACCATTCATTTTGGCTCAACTTATTTTCACATTCAGATAACAAATCAATATGTTAACCTCAATCGCTATTTTTCACATTCCAATGAAGAAGTGGAATGTTTCTCTAAGACATTTAGCAACAAATTGCTAAATCAAAGACTATGGTAGAATTTATAGTTGAAATAAATTATTTAATTTATTGATATATTTGAAAATTTATATTATTTATTTTTGTCGTACAATTTTATATCATACATTTTGCCTTCGTGACTTTTATTTTGGAAAAATTTTAAAAGATTTGTTTTTTTTTTTTTAATTTTATTTATTTAAATTGGAAAGTTTTCAGCTTTTTTTAACGACTGAACAATTATAAATACCAATACAATATTTAAAATATTTAGCAACGGCTAGCGAATGACAACCAGAGTAAATAGATGCCAAATCAATTATTTGTTTAAGAAATCTCAATATTACTATAAAAATACATGTTACCACAGGAGCAAATATAGGAAAAAACTTATTGTTATTACGACTCTATTGGGTTTATATATTCTGAATCGTCGTTAAAATCTAAGACGTACTAGCCATGTCAGTCCGTTTGTTGTAATCACCCTACGGCTTAAAAAAATTGAGATATTAAACTGAAAGTTGGCTTATAATTGTATTTTGTTCATACACAGGTCAAGTTCTTGAACGAGCGAAAGCGGGCTGCATTTATTGTCCGATTTCAATTAACCGAATATGGCCCATATTGGGAAATATTTGGATATAGCACCCATATAAACCGATATGCTGATTAAGGCTCTTAAGCCCATAACAGCCGCATTAATTCACCGATTTCACTGAAATGTAAAACAGTGAGTTGTTTAGGCCTCTAGTCATCCAACATGAATAAGGTCCAGATCGGACCATGGTTAGATATAGCTGTCATCCCTTTTTGCGCTTTTTTTTAATTTTTGTTGTTGCATTTATTTGTCCAGCTGAAACCATTGGGCTTTGATTGTGCGAAACAAATACCCCTTTTCAAATGCTCAGGCAAGGTTATGTGCTATAAACTCATTGGGCAGGCTTCGGTGATACCGATTTCGAAGCAGACCAAAGCTTCATTATCAGTCCAATAAGCCCAAAAAAGATTACATGCTTCCACCTACTTACTAACTAGTGAGCTGTGCAATGGTGAATGAATACATCTTTGAGACGAACATTGGATCATATCAGAGTACCTTTCTTCGAGCGCAGTAAGAAAAGAAACCATAAATCGCCAATATCTCTACTCAATGAGAACATCTAGTCTATCTAGCATAAGCAAGACACAAAATAGCCAATGCCTCTTACCCAGCACTCTTTGATTACTAAAGGTCATATAGACCGATGTGCCGATTTAACTCTTAAACCGTATTTATTACCCGATCTCGCTGAAGTTTAAAAGACTGAGTTATATTAAGCCTCCCGTCATCCGACCAGAATATGATACCGTGTAGACCGATCTGCCGATTTAGGATCTTAAGCCCATAACTGTCACCCGATTTCTCGAAAATTGTAAACAGTGAGTTGTATTAATAATTCGTATATTCAAACTGAAAATGATCCATATCGGACCCTATTTCATATAGCTGTCATATAGTCCGTTCTGCCGATTAAGGAACTTAAGCCTACAAAAGTCTAATTTATTAGCTGATTTCGCTGAAATTTAGAACAGTGCGTTTGACTAGAGCTCTTGTTGTTTGAAACGGAATAATCTTCTGACATAGTGTCTTAATCACGTAAAATGCGCAATAATATCCCTGAAAATTGAAACAGATAGTTATATTATGACGACATACCACCCAAATATGATCCAGATCGGACTGTAGATTTAGCTGTTATATTGACTGATCTGCCGATTTTGCTTAGATTTGAAACTGCGAGTTTTTTAAGCCTCTCGTCAATCGAACAAAATATGTTCCAGATTGGAACCATATTAAGATATAGATGATTTATAAGCCGTAACTCCAATTTAAGATCCCTATTCCAAAAAAAGAAGGTTTATTATTCAAGTCCGCGGAAACAGTGGCTTGCTTAAGAGTTTTCGGCACGTGAAGGAAATAGATGCAGACCAGACCATATTTGGATCTGACTATGGATATGGTAGTGGAGTTATAATAAAACAAATAAAAGCGCGGCCGGTCCGAATCTTATATACCATCCAAAATGGATCGCATTTGTAAAGTTGTTTGCTCGGTACCTCCTTATAGGCAAACAAAGGATAATAGATAACATTTGCCATACTATTAAAGCTAGGTGGGGACACGATAACAGACATGAACCACCTTAGGAGAGTGGTATGAAAACAATTAGGGATTTTGTAAGTAGCATGGAATTCCTAACTTAAAATTTTCCTTTTCGAGTTTACTTTTTAGTTTTTAGAGCGCACAACAAACCGATTACTGGCTAAGGTGTATGTCCATAGTGACTGCACCCTCTTTTCAACCTAACCTAAGCTAATAAAGCTATATAACATTATGGACCGATTCTGCCCATATGTGGTTTGGTTGTTAGAGACCATAGTGGGTGTCATTGTGCAAAATATCAACCAAATCGGATAAGAATCGGGCCCTTTAGTGGCTCAAGATGTAAAATTAGGAGATCGGTTATATGGGAGCCAAAATCTGGTCTGATTCAGACCATATTTTGCGTATGCTGAAAGTCAAAGGAGAAATCATTGTACAAAATTTAGGCAAATCATGTAAGAATTGCGGCCTTTAGAGGCTCATGGAATCAACTCTCAAGAATCAAGGCTTAAGAAGAAAAATCAGGAAATCAGTTTATATAGGAGCAACCTAAGGTTATAGTGAATTTGTCTATACGGAACAAACAAACCGAGTCCCATATATCCGTAATGGGTCGGTCCCCCAGGTACTTGGACCCAACTTTTATTATGAAATTTGTATTCTACTCTTGAATACCTTTCTTTTGAATCCCATATTGGCCCGATCGGACCACTTTTATTTTTGGGTAGTACTTTTGGGGTAAGGGGGAGGGTCCGCCCCCCTCCCAATATCAAACATTTATATTGCATATGTTTCCTTCCAGACCAACCTACACAATCTGTGAACATTTCAATGTAATCGGTTCATCCGATAATAATAAGATAATAATTGCTAAGCAAACCCAAGATATATTACTTACTGCCCCATTGAAAATAAAACTTTCAGCATCGTTGAATTAGCCCTATGTTTTATGGACCAATCGGCGATAGCACATTCTAACTATTGCTACTAAATTTTCCATGAACATTCCACTATGCCGAGTCCGAACGTACCGACAGCGCTTGGTAGAGAGTTTTAAAATGACAGGATACCTTACAAATGTAGTTAGGGGAATATCACCGTCAAAAAATTTCCTTATGTTCACGCCGGGATTTAAACCTAGGCCTTCGGCGTCATAGGCGGATTTGCTAACCTCTGCGCCACGGTGGTCTCCAAATAGATAGTTTTAATCCTAATCCTTATGCAACACTGTACTAATGGAACACTTTTCGGAAGTGCTTTAAAAATCCAAATATAACAATTTTATAAATATCTTATGATTTATGAAATATTTAGATTTCCATTTAATTTTAAACTTTCTGAAAATCGTTAATAATCTCTAGTTACAGGTTAAATCAATTATTGTTTTTTAAACCTTAAACAATCTCCTTCCATTCGAAATCCTATTGGTCAATGTCTTTACTATGGCCGCATTCTGCTTACAATATAAACATCTGTCCTAATGGCTTGTTTATACGACCATCCATGCTGCTACAGGTATTTTTTTTTTGTTTCTTAAGTAGATTTCGTTTATTTACAGTTTTACAAATAAATTCTTATCTAAAAATTTGCTTCTTATCTCTGTTACTTATCCTGTATTATGGCAAGATGAAGATATTTTTTTTTGGTCACTCCTCCATCCGCTTGCTTTGGCGTTCATTCAGAGATGTTAAAAATAAATAAAAACTCTAATAATGTGAAACTTGAAGCAGAAATCTTTTCAAGAGTATTGAACCATTGCAAAGAGACAGGTACATAGATAAAAAAAAAACGACAAAAAAAAAGCTGAAAATGAAACCCATCATAAAACAATGACAAAATTGGCTACATCTTCGCGTGTACATAAACGCAGAGCATAGAGAAAAACTGAAACTGGCAGATCACTCGCTCTGGGGAGGACAAGCAAGACAGCTGAATGAATGGCTTGGGGAATGATGGGAGTCCCATCAAACCAGCGACTTGAATGTGGAATGTGTAAAATAATACACCTGATGTTTCCTAGTAAGACATGGTGGAGCAGAGAATTAAATGTCATCATGTTTGACCAGAAGTGTCACAAATTTTGATGCGCATCTAAAGTTTGGAGAATTAAGACAAAAAAAGACGGAAAGAATTTTAAGTGAATGGGAATTATTTTTGTGAGGCTGTGCTATGTTTTACGTATCTTGGTGAAGAAAAGAGCTAAATTTGAAATAAAAGTTTAAGTCTTTAAAATACATGAATAAAAATCAAAAATTAACGTTTTTATGGCGCAATTCTTGTACGTTATGGCTGAAGTTTTGCATGATGATTTCTGCTATGACCTCCAATATCTTAGCCTAGTGTGGCGCGAATCATTCCATAATCTAGGGCTGAATTACCGCATAGGTGGTCGAGTGCGCTTCGAATCGAATGAGAATTTACCTCGTGTTTAACGGGTGTTACTCCACTTGCATATAAAATTTTTTGGCCAAGTTTTTATAAATAATGATCGATTTAAACATTCACGTTCTTGAATTTCAAAAACTCCCGTTCAATAAGGAGATACATTATTCACAATAGAGAGATTTCGAACAATTTTACTCGTTCACGTATGGGGTAATTCGGCCCCTGATATATCATCCATATAAATCACTATTCTTACAACATACTTATAAAGTGAAATCGTGCAAAGAACTTTGCAAATGCTATTCATGATGTAGAATATAAAAGATTCGGCACGGCCGAACTTATATCTTGGTCAAGGAAAAAGTTATTCAATTGTTTACAAGTCATTCTTTTTGGGTTGTCTCAATCGGAGTTGAAAAAATAATTCGGAAAATGGTTTGAGCTCTTGAAAATTTTTGGAAATTTTTTTTTTCAAATAAATAGCAACCCTGATATTGAGATAAAATTGTAGCACATACAAACTTCAAGCTATCACATTTTTCCTACCATCTCAGGCCACCAACTACCATCTCAGGCCACAATAATCTGTTTATAGTGATGTCTATAAAATCAGCAGTATGCATTCCATTTCATTTTTGTCCAAGTTCTTAAAACCAAATACAGACTTGCATCTGTATGTGCGTAGTGCAGGCAGAAATGTTGCAATTTTTTTTTTTAGCAAACAACCATTTTAAAAGGAACAAAATAATACGATAAACATAAGACACAATATTTGCTAAAAACAAATAATGGCTGGAAATCAACAACAAACTACTGATGGTCTGGTTCATGGTCCCACTCTGTTAGAAATAAAATCTTGTCTACTATGGAGAAAACTCTGTGCACAGAATATTATTAAGTGAAAGTTCATCAGAGATTCTTCTTTGGCAGTCAGAGAGTTTGGTCGTCCTGCCAAATATAATCAATTCATATTTTATTTGCCTACCAACAAATGCAAATAAACTTGATATTTGTTTAGGTAGCCAGAGTTGTTGATGATGTTATTGTTCTTATACTTGTCCTTGTTGTTAAATAACAAATTATTTCATACATGAATGCAGTTTTTCAATTTAACAGAAACGGAAAGAGAAAATGTTGTTCATGTGTGCAATAACTATCAATATTTTGTCATGGCCATTGCTTGATGGAATAAAGCTCTTACCAGAAAATTGCCTAAGATTTGTTGACATTTTTGTGGCAAAACTTTTGAAGCAAAGAATAAGTTATAAATATATGGCATAGGGTGTTTCAAAGTGTGACGGCTCTTATAAAAGCATGAACTTCTAATGATTTTAAGAGTTTAATAGCAACTACCAATGTGTGGCGCTTGAAGCCTTCACATCTAATATGGCCGATGAGTTATTCTAACCAAATGTATAAATGACCAAAAATTTTTACAAACTAAATTTAGTTGAAGCGCATAATAATTTTATTCTACATAACAAATTTCAGTCAAACTAGAAAATTAATTCTTCTAAGAACCGTACAAGGATGATCGGGAGATCGATTTATATGGGAGCTATATCAGGTTTTAGACAGATTTGGACCGTATTGGCCACATTAGTTGGAAGTCATAACAGAACACTACAAAATTTCAGGGAATAAAATTGCGGCTTCCAGGGGCTCAAGAAGTCAAATCAGGAGATTGGTTTATATGGGAGCTATATCTAAATCCCATTTTCAATCAACAACGACTTACATCAATATTAAGTATCTGTGGAAAATTTCAAGCTGCTAGCTTTACGCGTTCTGACATGACATGGACGGATATGGCTAGATCGACTTAGAAAGGCGAGATGATCAAGAATTTATGTACTTAATGGGGTATTAGACAAATATTTCGAGGTATTACAAACGAAATGATAGATTAGTATACCCCCATCCTATGTTGGTGGGTATAAAAAGTATATCACTACAAAGAAAATACATGCGGTGGAAAAGAACAGTTAGCGTGAAAGGTGTCAAACTTGTGTTAGTCGTGCTTACATCGATGACACGTTTTCGCGTTATATTCGGTATAAGAACGACCTACCAATGTGTGGCCCTTGAAACCTCCACACCTAATATAGTCAATGAGTTATTCTAGCCAAATGACGAAACGCGTCGCATAGTGGTTGGAGTGTGTTTTGATCTCTTGCTTTCCTTTTCCATTGCAAAAATCTTTGATCATTGAGATGACCACCATCCTATGGTGGTGGATATAAAAAAGTCTATCACTACAAAGAAAATGCATGCGGTGGAAAAATGCAGCTAAAGTGAAAGGTGTCAGAGTTGTGTTAGTCGTGCCCACATCGTAGACACGTTTTCGCGATATATTCGGTATAAGTACGACCTACCAATGTGTGGCTTTTGAAGCCACCACATCTAATATAGCCGATGAGTTATTCTAACCAAATGACGAAACGCCTCGCATAGTGGTTGGTATGTGTTTTGATCTCTGACTTTTTTTTCCATTGCAATAATCTTCGATCATTGAGATCGTGTCGAAAGAGAAACAGACGAAAAATTGTTTAGTATTAGAGTTTTTAATTATATATTTTTTTTATTTTAATTTAAGTTCTAGCCTGTAAAGCATTCTGTTATTCCATACAATGAATTAAAATTATGCAAACTTTCCAAAAAAAAAAAAAAAAAAAAACATTTTAATAAGGATTGAAGCGCAGAAATGTCTAACATCAAAAAGTGTTTTCCGTATGCCTAACTATAAGAGGCCTACTATTTACAAAGAAATTATACAGTATACAGAGGAAATTTACATACAAACATACGACATACTCACAAAAATCGCCAGGTTCAGAAATTTCAACGTCTTCCCATACATAGCCCAGCCCTCATAATGACACCTCTTTTGCTGACAAGTGTAGTTTAGGTTGAAAAGAGGGTGCGGATGTTAATCCGCCCCATACCACTATGGAAATACACCTAAGCCAGTAATCGGCTTGTTTTGCGCTCTAAATACTAAAAAAGTGTAACAAAACTCACTCAAATATAACTAACTATAATCAATAATGCAAATAAACCCAGGGCACCGAAGAACCGTGTACGCAAACATGTATTAGTATTTGAAATTTTCTATTTTCGGATTTTTTCTGTTAATGGTGGATAAGTATTTTTGAAATTTAAAAATGAAATTTAATTCATTTTGAAATAAAATGGAATAAAATTAACAAAATACGAAAGCGATATCGATCGCGAATGTTGTAATTTGGTGTTATCTCCTTGGCATAACTGCAGGGAATGCTAGTCACTCGTAAGTACCTAAGTAGACCCCAAATATACTTCTCAAATTTGTTTTAATATTTCAAATCCTATCATCCTTATAAAACACAATACCTTGTTTATTTGCCTTATGTGCATTGTGTTTGTGGCTGATGTGTGTGGGTGTGTGTGTGCGAGGAAAACAAACTAAACATAAACTTTGTAAATTAACCTGGTTTGTACAAAGGATGTGAATAAGCTAATATTTTTGGTATTTATATTTTGTTTTAGATTTTTTGTTTTACCTCTTCTCCATAGTTATGTCAATTATTATATAAATCTATTTGCATTGCGTTTGCAACAGTTTGAAATGGAAATCATATGAATTATGGTTATATAAATTTGCAATATTCATGAAATCAAAATGTTTTATACTCGTCGATAAGAATTTTAAATTATAAGCAAATGTTTCCATTGCCTTTACCGAAATCATGGTGAATATTCAAAAATTAATTATTATGTGTAAATTAATTACCATAAGTAAAATCATGTATGGCCCGGGTGTCGGTGTGTGCAAAAATTTTTGGAATACATTTTGTTCAAATGTATTTGGTTCAATTCAATGACAAGTGTGGATAAATAACTGCAGTTTATTCGGTATATATTCATAAAAAAAAGGTAAAAAGTTGCAAATCTTATAAATCATTTTCACACAATTATTTTAATTTATTTAAAATTTTTTATCTGTATAATTTTGAGCGACATAAATGGATACATTTAAATCGATATTAAAGCACAATATTTTGATGTATTTGCAATTTAAAGAAATAAGAAGAATATAAGTTTAAACAAATGTTTTCAATGCTTATATGTTTAATGTTATTAAGTAAAAGGAGTTATAAGTTCAATATCGTTGTTATTGTGAAATGTAAAAAACTGAAAGATTTCGAGGAGGTCACTGTGGTGCATAGGTAAGCCTATGCACTGAATGTCTAGACTCATATCCTGACGAGAAAGCCAAGCTAAATATTCCACTTTTCCTATACCCACCGTTTTAGGAGAAAATCAATTCAATCCGTTTGTAATACCTTGAAATATCGATTTATGACCCGATAAAGTGCATATATTTTTGATCGTCTTCTAAATCTAGCCATGTCTGTTCCATTGTTGGTCCGTCTGTGGACATCATGAAAGTAGTCGAACGAATATAGATATCCGCTTGAAATGTTTAACGGTTACTTTTTATTGATGAAGGTCGTGGGTGCAATCTCAGATTTCGATATTCCCCATTAAGATCTATACACTTTTGCATGCGTTTGAACCAATTGTCGAAGCACTTTCCGCACTCTGATTGAGGTATCTTCGAAACATGCATTGTGAACGAAGCAACCGCTTCTTCAGGTGTCGAAAAACGTTGAACTCTCATTTTATTTTTTACGTACAGGAAAAAAAAAGAAGTCATTCGATGTCAACTCAGGACTATATGGTGGATGACTCATCACATTGATGTACTGGTCCCACTAATGTTGTCTCAATCTCACGATAGGTCACATGACAATCTCGCAATATCAGTTGGCGCATCAATGGTTTTTGGAACAACAACTGATTTTGGACGACCTTCACAAAATTCGTCTTGAAGTGAACTACGATGTCGGTTGAATTCACCATTCCATCGATAAACACAGGTCTTTTATGGAGCTTCATAGCCAAAAATTTAACTAAGTTCATCGATGCACTGTTGTTGAGTTAATCCACGTCGAAATTTGTAAAAAACAATCGCACGAAAATGTTCACGATTTAATTGCATTTTTTGGGTGAGATGAATCTTAAAAGTTACTGTAAACAACACAAATAGCGCTCGTATGTCAAAACGTTCTGAGTACGTATAACCTCAAAAATGTCAAGCTTTACGATAGCGCTGTCAGTTAACAGTATTTTGTTATAGCTCCCATATAAAATGATCTTACGATTTTACTTCTAGTAACCGCAATTGCTAGTCGATTTGGCTTAAATTTTACATGAAACGATTTTTTATGACTTCCAGCATTCGTGTCGTTTTAGTGTAGAAGTTTTTTTTTCTTAGTTTTCGAAGTTGCAAATGTCGAGCACTCATAAAAATAAGCCAAGCGGTAGATTTACTGGCAATAACTGAGGCCAAATCCTTAATTTTAGCAATAGAAAGACACGAGTTTAAGGCGATTCGAAAAATTGTACGAGGCGATGAAGCAGTGCATCTATATCGCTTGTAATTCATATATATTTCACCTTTACAAAAATAATTTAAAGGATGATTTTTTAAGAGCAATTGGTAACATAAAATTCACAAAATTGCATGAAATCTTTATTTGACTTGATAGTACGGTCCATACAATTGAATCTTTGAGATTATTTCATGCAAATTTTTACGGTGACTGCGCCTGAAATGGTCCATTTTGGCATATTCTTTCCAACATTTCGGCTGGTATCTCACGATTAAATGCTTCAATGTGGTCTTCCTATGCCTCAATTAAAGCGGGCTTGTCTGTATAGACATGAGCTTTAACATAGCTCCACAAAAAATAGTCTAAACGTGTTAAATAGCATGATCTGGGCTGCCAGTTGACCGATTCCGAAAGTGAAAAAATATTCACCGAACTCGCCTCTTAATAAGTCCATTGTTACGCGTGCCGTGTGGCATGTGACACCGTCTTGTTAAAACCACATGTCATGCAAGTCAAGCTTTTGCATTTCGGGCAAAAAAAAAATTTGGATATCATCTCATGGTAGCACGGTAGCGCATCAAACTTTGACTTTTTCTGGATGAATTGGTAGCTCTTGCAATGGTTCTGGCTGATCTTCACACAGAGCACGCATTATGATAATACAATTCAATAAATTTCAAGCGTCGCTCGTTTAAGACGATTCATGGTTAAATTACAGACCAAACTGAAGATGTTTGATAGTGAAAAAAAAAACACAAAACATGCGTGAGCTGTTTAAACCAGTATTACCAAAAAGATATTAAGTTAAAAAATCACCCTTTATAAACAAGTTATGGCTATAGCAATATTTTAACGAGTGGTAAACACAAATTTTTACCATTTTAAGTGCATTGTAAAATTACTTCTTGAAGCTTCAATGTTCATTTCATAGAGATTTCAATAAACTTTATCGCTCCGGTCTATGAAGGTAAGCAAAACCTTAATGTGGTTCTCTCCTGGTGAACCACGTCAAAACTGCAAATATTTTGAATTGCACCATAAAGAACCAAATGATTTGTTGTCACTAGCAAAGAGTAGTATCCCTTTCACAAATTTTATAGAATAAGTTCCAAGTACTCTTCCCTATCTTTAGATAAGACGTTTCGTTCAGCCAATATTTCGGTGGTTTTATCCTGGTGAACCGCAGTGTATATTAGTTAGTCCGCTGTAGCAAAATGTCTCCCTCTGCAAAACCTGTTCAAATACTCGAAAGCGGTGAAAATCGACATTGTACAAACTCTAAGGACATTCTACATCAAAAACATTATAGACCATTGTATGGAAAACGATGCTGTGTTGGTGTATTCGTATGAAAATCTGGGAATCGATGGATATGGAATAAATTGCTGAATACAAAGTATATAGGTTGGTCATGGTGAAACATTTTTTTGTAATTCTTAGCATAAATAATCGAAATAAAATTAGATTTAAATTATTTTCAATGATTTTTATTAGGGTTAGATTCCATAACGGTTTGGTACTAAAACCAATAACGGTCTGGTGCTAAAATCAATAACAGATTGGTATTAAAACCAATACCAGCTCGGTAATAAGGCTAGTACCAAACGGTACGGTAAAATTAGATTTAAATTATTTTCAATGATTTTTATTAGGGTTAGATTCCATAACGGTTTGGTACTAAAATCAATAACGGTCTGGTGCTAAAATCAATAACAGATTGGTATTAAAACCAATACCAGCTCGGTAATAAGGCTAGTACCAAACGGTACTAATTATTGTATGGTTCATCCATACCATCCGGTATTGTTTTTGTACTATACGGTATTGCTTAACTATCAATACCATATGGTACTGAAGCGAGCACTTTTGGTATCAACTTTTCTCTGGGTGTTGGAGATTAAAACTGGACCATATTAATTTATATTTGAATATAGCTAACATATATACCGATAAACCGACTAAACTCCTTGAGACCCTAGAAGGTGCAATTATTATCTGATTTAGCTGAAATCTTGTTGTTGACTACTGTTATGACTTTGAACTAACATGCAAAGTTTTGTCTAACTCTTTCTATATATATAGCTCCCACATATACCAGTTAATCGAGTCGACTTCTTGAGCCTCTTGAGTGCGCAATTTTGTCAAGTTAAGAACAGTGCCGTTAATACACTCTAACAAAAAAATTTAAGGAAAATCATATGAGTAATGAGCAATGGCTGCTTAAAGTCATGTCCTCTGTAGAAGACATCGGTATTGAAAGGGTTAAGTTTGGTTTACTTCGCAACTTGTTATCTGATTTTTGGCATTCATCTCTTTTAAATGATGTTTTTATTTATTTTATTTACACTATAATTTTGTACTTTAGACTATAAATTTGTTACTCGCGAAACAAATGCAGGTATCGAAACATAGGCTCGATTTTTCACGTTACTCTATAGGGTCAAGGGAGTTAGTGTATTGAAACACTACGTCCTTTTGACCTATAGAAATACATGTGTCAAATTTTTATTGTGGTCGGATAATAGATTCCAAAAATTTTTGAACATCTAGGCGATACTAACTCAGAATATGATATTCAATACGCATAAAATAGTCTAAATCTTCTTCTTCAAGGTAGAAGCCGGCGGCACTTTTTACAATGTTGAATGGCACATTGTCACAGTTTTTTGAGCAAGATAACGTGCAATGAAAGAATATACACTACACACGATTCCAAACAACACGCGAATATTTTTAGCAATTAACTCCAACATTTCACTAGAGTATCTATTAAAGTATGGAAACACCATTCCATTATACCAGCCAATCTTGAAAAACGAATGCGAATGTTAGAAAAAATATTTAAGAATGGATATATTAACGTTTACTTCATTTCTTGCTCAAAAAATATATGTAGCACTTTGGTGTACGGCATGTTTCTATCGGACATATGACTCTGAAGGCCTCTGTTCCTTCTAATTACTAGGATCAAGTTCATCAATGTTTTAATTTCGGTTCTTAAAGTTATTTTTTAGACTTTAATCAGGCAATAGAGGCCACCATAGCACAGGGGTTAGCATATTCACATACTAACGCCCATTTGGATGGTATCGCTTCACTTCCTACTCAATCGGCATTTCTGAGGTTTTCGCCATGTTTGAACTTGAAAAAAATGGGATCTCCTTTATCATTTTGCTAAAAACTTATTAATATAAGAGATATATTCACTGTTCCTTAATGGATATAACAAAAATAAAAAAGAAAGGCAATTGAATACATGATCCAAATTAATGTAAGGAAATGTGACATTTTAAGAGAGTTTAAAAGAGTTATTACTACAAAAGGACTGTCCACATTTTAAATCTCAAAATATTTGTTTGGAATATTTTTTTTTTTCAGTTTCCAAAAAATTATTTTTTTTTTTTCAATATAAAAATAAAGTTTTCAGATATTTTTTTTAAAATAAATTGTTATGTGTTTTATGTGAAACAATCAAAAATATTAAGTATAGTTAACTTTTAGGAGTAAATATGTTTCACTGTGCTTAAAACCGCGGCTTTTGAGAAATGAGTTATAAACTTTAAGCCAAAGGATTTAGAACACCCATCATTGTGTAGCCTTGCTTCCGACAATATTTATTAAATAAAAATATTCTTCCATAGTTGACCAAAAATAATTTAATCAATTGTTAATTTTCTGCGATTTTTATACACTTTGTATACCAAAAATCTTTTTTACTTTGAAGATAAGCCTAGAATAAAATTAACCGACTTAAGCCATTTATACTCATTTTATGTCGACCGGTAGTGAATGATTTTTTTGTAGTTGTATTCATTGTCGTAAATATATCACGGAACTCAATATTGAAGCTTTGCATTGATCAAATTGAGCATAGCAGCGGGCAATCTTTCTGAAATAACCCTTCATTCACATTTGCCGCAAGTATGGGCCTATATTTTGAATATTCCTAAACTATGGAAAAAATAAAATAAATGCAGATACGGTCAAAAGTAATTAAAACTCAATACTTTCCATGAACATTCCATTAAGGAACAGGGGATACCTCTCTCACATCAATGAGTGCAGGCCGATTAAAGTTTAAGCTCAATGATGAAAAACCTCCCTTTTTATGCCGAATCTGAACGGCGTGACACATAGCCACACCACTTGGTAGAGAAGTTTTAAGGAGGTAGTGTACTTCACAAGCCATACTATGGGGATAAATACAACTGAATATTTTTCTGATGTTCATGCCGGGATCTCAACCCAGATGTTCGGCGTCATGAGCAGTCATGCTTACTTTGCACAGTGGCCTCTGCGGTTAAACTACAGCCAAAAAGTTTTTTTAAAAAGTAAAAATGTTATCTTAACAATTTCATAAAAAAATGTCTACGGTTAAAATCTCTAATTATTTTTATTTACTTAATTTATTTCTTCTTGAGACATTTAATAATCATAGAATTTTATTACTTTACATTATAAATTGAACTTTTATTAATAATTTATAATAATTGTAAGTTCTGAGCATGCTACAATTTATGCGAAATCTAAAATGAGCCCAGTAATAACGTTTTAATAAAAAAAATTAAAATTTGTATAATCATATAAGCAAAACAAGTAACGGCATGATGAACGATTTGTGGAAGAAACTTTCTTTATGTTTATTCTAAATAAATTCCCTAAAACTAAGTACTATTTGACCTGATGTTCTGCGTTGTAGACCAATTTGTTAGCCAATACGTTTTTAATACCTCTTCATTGGGCGAAAATGTATTAAATAATCAAACGTAACATTTTAAATATTCCAATATTATTTAATGTTTTAAATGTCTCACAAATTATCGTTAAGAAAAAATAATCAGAAAAATATGCAGAACAAATTTAGAAAAAAGAAAAGTCAACATTATTTAACCCACGGCCCGTAGCTTAAAGAATTGTTTTTAGGTCACAAAAGTATTTTTTAATCCAAATCTAATTAAGGCCTTCTGACTAAATCATTGTTATTGTGAATCACTTTACTTAACTCATCTGTCTGTCCAACTGTTCGTCTGATTGTCATTGTATTATTCCGATTAAGGAACTGGGAATATTTGCTGTGTGATTTGCATCAAATCATGAAAAACATTTCTTCAAAAATTATTTCCACTTTCTGAAGCCTATTTTTTTCAAACCTGGTTGTGGCCTGAACTATGGATTTCTTTTTCTGGAACACTGTGTAGCAGGCCTCTGAATAACACTTGCCGTAAAATCTTTTAACAACACTGAAATAAAAATTTCAACAGCATTATTGAAAGGATAATCACCGATTTTTTGTTTTCTATATATTCCACTAAGGAACGGGGGTTTGCTTCTTACATATCACTGAGTTCTGTTCGATTCTAGCTTTAAGCTCAATGATAAGAGACCTCCTTTTTATAGCTGAGTCAGTGCGATGCCTCTTTGGAGAGGGGTTTTTACATGTGAGGTACTATGGGTACCTCACAAATGTCGCCAGCATTAGGAGGGGATACAACCGTTAAAAATTTTGTTCTTATGGTCTCGCCAGAATTCGAACCCAGGCTTTCAGCGTCATAGGCGGACATGCTAGCCTATGCGCTACAGTGGCCTCCTCAAACTGTAGGTCTATTTAAATCAATCAAATATAAGCATCTTGATGTGGTTATGATCCGTTACTTACACTTAAAAATTATTTCACTGATTTATTATTATTATGTTTCCATATATCAGCCATTGATCTAATAATAATAGATTTGCTCAATATTAATTAACTTTAAATAATAAAAGCCATTAACAATCCGACTTTCAAGGACAATTTTGGGCCATTAAAATAACACAGTACAAAAAAATCCGACGTTAGTTGAATATATCATCCTCGCTTTTATCTCTGCTGTCAAGGCGCAACAGCCATGGAATTACTTTACACATGGCATAAGGTCCGAAAAAAATTTATAAAAACTTAAAAATTATTGAATTTTGAGTATTATCCGCACAAATTGTCCTAACATCAAATCAAAATTTGACATTTTGAAAAATTATCTAATAATGTAAGAACCTTTCAGATAGTGATAATCCATCGGAAGACATGTCTTCAACAAACAGGCTGAATAAAGTTTTGTAATAAGTTAATTGAGTAGGCGACTCGCTATTAGTGAACTAATTTGGACTGATTTTTCTTTTTCAATTTTAGCAATTTTATACCATATTCAATCAAACTATGTTAACAGAAAATTAAAAGACATAATTTTTACGCATGAAATCGTTGTATTTTATTTCACTTCTGAATCAATTGTTAAAAAAGTTGATTTTGTTGTTGCGTATCTTATTAAATTTTTGAACAAAACAAAAACAAATAGTATAATTAAAAAAAAAGAAAAATATTAAATGTGTAAAAAACGTTGAGATAACTCTGTGTATAATTCGATGTAATTGATTACTTTTATTTATGTGAATAACTCCTTAAATGTACCAAAGTTTATATTTGTTATTCTTATTAAAATTTGTGTTATATAAATGCACATTTTTTATTTAATAGTTCAGAATTATAATATTCGGAAAACAAATTTCAATATTATATTTCAAAGCAGAAAGATATTTTAGAATGTTTTCTTGGCATATACGCTTTAAAAATCCAGTTTATGATTTTGTTACAACTATGCGTTGGATTTTAGACAAAATTTTACGTTGCCAAAGAACCTTACATTCTTCACTCTACCCTACTGCACTGAAGTAGAGACGCAAACACATGGTCAAAATGAAACAAAATAAAAATCCAGGTAGGCCGCAAGTCTGGCTTAAGTCCAATACGAATTCATCCAAGTGAATTGCTGTATCTTTGGTTTTGTCTTGTTTTGTACGATTCTTGGCAACAATAATAATAAGGTAAGATTTTTTTACATAAATGTTTACATAGGACCTCCATGATTTTGTTATGTTGTTGTCGTATAGGTAGTTATGTGTGTGTTTGTTTATTTTGCTTTTCAGTAGAAACTTTTATCGAAGACCTTTTCGAGAGCAGAAATGTTTTCAATCTTGAATAAGGATATCAAATAATCCATGAAATCATTGATGATTTCCCTTCGAATCCTTGAAAAAAAATTGAAAAACATTTTCTCTGGCGAATGTATATGGCTTTTCTTTTTCATTTGATTTTCTTTAGTAAACATTTAATCAATTATTTTTTACATGGTGTTTCAAGTGTATTTGTGTGTGTTGTTTCCTTTTTTTTCAATAAGTATTTTTCTGTTAATTACAAATCATTTTGATTGATATATATTCGACCTACATTTGGTTGATGGACATTAGCTCGTTCGCATGCACACCACAGCAGCAGGCGGCAGTAGTGCAAAAACGCTGCAAGGTGCTCTCCACAGCTTCCGATGACTTTTGTTTGGCTTCCGTTTGTAAGTGTAGCCGAGACAAAATTTACATGAAATTATTATTTGTTTGTTTCTTGGAAAACTATTGTTTTTCCGGGGTTTTCATTTCATCTCGAGTCGTATTGTGTATTTAATATTTCTTTTTGGCGACAAGAGTATCCTTAAAAATATCCTTTCGGGTAATCCAAGCTATTCAATTTGGAGAGCGAATATTTTATTTTGCCTTTCGTAACTTTTTATGCGTGATGTTTACACTTAACTTCGGGTTTTCACAAACAACACTTCTGCGAATACCTTTTTAGAACTTTTTTTGGTGTGGGAAAATTGGTTTGCATTTTCATACATTTACTTTGGATTTTTCTTTTAAAATTTTTCACATTTAATTAATTTTTTTAAAATTTTGGCTATTTTTCCAATATTTGTTTACACTATTTTTATCTTCTTCTTCTTGGGGAGTAGATTTTTGCTTTGTTAGATTCTTTTTGATGTGATTTCTGATGAGAATTTGGGGAAAACGCGCGTTACATCCTATGGTGCGGATTGTTTCTACGCGTCCAAACGTACCGACGAATAACACAAAACTGAATTCGAATTCGTTTCATCCACACTGAATGCTATGAGTGTGGATGGGACTGAGCAAATTTGCCGCTCTGGAGCCCGAGAGACAAGAACAGCAACACCACATTACCACCACCATGAAAATACTTTGACCACACTGTGTTCGTTATGTTTTGACTGCGGAGAGAGAGCGGAGAGTTGGTGTTGGTTTATTTTGACATTTCTGTTATATTGTTTGCCACCACATTAAAAGGCTCATCTTAAATACGCTGAAGTAGGAGGGGGGAAATATAAGCGATTTGTCTTTTTCCAAATGTTCATTCAACAAAGTTGGTATTTTTATTAAGATTTAAAAATTTCAGCTTGATTATAACTACTATTCCTTAACTGTGTTAAGCTTGCAATCCTTTTAATGTATGTTTAGCAAATATTTTTTTGACACTTAAAAGATACTTTGTTGCATGTATCTGTTGTTGGCTAACGTGTGTAGACTTATTGGCACTCATCTATGCTCGTTGCTAAATTATGGCTTTGTGCTCTCTCTATCTCTCAATCTCTTTCTCTCCTCCTCCTTTAGTCTCTCTGTTTGAGTGCTGCTCTCAGTTTTTCTTAACTCTATTTATGTTTTTCCTGATGACACTCCTGTCATATTTAACTTCCTCACTCTACCATTTGTACTCTCTCTCTCTCTCTCCCACTCTCTATTGCCACTCTCATGTGTGTGCAAAATTCGTTCGATTGTTTACTTCGATTTTACTTTAACTATCATTTATTTGTATACAATACATATTTTCTATCTTATTGGACTCGTTGGTGTCTTCTGGTGCGTCTCTCGCCTGCCGCAATGCCATCCTTGAAAAATAAACCTTAGCTACTCGTTCTATTGGACAGCAGTGAGTGGTCCTCTGGTGTTATGCATTCGAGAGCACGAGTACCAAACATAAAAAAACGAAAATAATACTTGTTTGTTTGAGGAAAATTTATCTTTCATCGGTGTACGCGCATGTACCGGCAGACATACAATGTTATTGTCGCAAAATGTTGAAGTCCCATCCGTCCGTCCAACTGTCTAGCTGCTGGTTGTTTATTTACCGCAGTGGAGAGTCATAATTTTATTTGGTGTCCAAAGATATGGGAGCAAGTTTTCTGTGATTTCCAAAACATTCTTTGGAGAAGGCATGGCAGGTATAAAAAGAATTTTATGCTGTTGCTTTTCTCAAGAGCAATGGCTTGGTTGGGCAGGTCAACAAAGGGGAAATATGATTGTATTAACAGAAATATACAAATACATATAGTTTTGTTTTCTAGTAATTATAGCCCAATAGTGGATAATTTTGATCCTCTATCTACCGAAAATCAACTACAAAAATTAAAATGATCAACTACAAAATAAAAAAATTGCATGTAAATTTCTTCAGTTTATGAAAGATTTACTCATATACAGGGTGGCTGATGAAAGCCGCTACCAAAAAAAAATGTAATAACTTTTTTTCTATTTAATAATAATAATTTAATAATTAATTTAATTAATTAATTAATTAATTTAATTAATAATAATTTAATAATTAATTTAATAATTTAATTTAACATGAATAAAAGAAAAATGTATTCCATACACCGAAAAAAAAATGTAGCAATATTCATCATTGTAGCAATATTCATCAGCCACCCTGTACTTTTATTAATAAAAAAAAAAATATCCTCTACACAACACTTAGTATGATGATTATTGCTTTACAAAAGGCTATAGTTTTTTATTTTAAATAAATCCCTCTTTTTAGGATTTATTTAAAATAAAAAAACAATAGCCTAAACCGGTTGAGGATAATAAAGAGACCTGAACATAAAACCAGTATAACGGTTATATCTATAGTTTGCATTGTAAAGTCACAAGCATTGCATAGCCAGATAACCAATAACAGAGGTAAAGAGCTGTTAAAACAACATAATATTGAAACTGAGCCAACAAAAACTAGCAACTTAAGAGTATTATGTATAACAGTTATATTTTCCCAGAGAATGAATTTTTGCTCTCTGGTTGTATAGTCATATATATATGTGTGTTGTCAGATAATAATATGTACCTTCACTAAACATACGAGACTGTTAAAGCAAAATCTAATCAAAACAGAGAGAAACAGGGAGAGAGAATTCAAATATTGGTGAAAAGTTCTCTTTAGGAAACGTAAACAAATAACCAAAATACTCATTACAATGCAATGGAAAAAAATAAACTTATTCCTTTCCAAAGCAATCAATTGTCTTATATAAACTATAATAATACTTAATTTTGAATAACGTTTCTGTTCGGAGCTCATAATTTAAACTAAGATATAATATATTTATTTTTTTACAAATTGTTCAACATTAAATTGGTGTAATAAAATTACAAAGGTATCAAGGCCTTTATGACACTTGATACTAACATAGTCCTCTTGACTATATTCGACGAGTTTATTTAAGAATGCTAAATTATTCTTCTGCTCTTTCAGCTTCAAAAACATTTGCAAAAATCTCTTTGCTATAGCTGTTTTATCCAAAACACTGCAAACCAGACATTTTGAAGAGAACGTGCCATAAAAATTTTTATTCTATAATAAACACTAGTTTAAGTCAAATACATACACATACATAATTCAACTATAATTATAGGATATAGATGCATGTGGGTTTAACATAAACCAAACATGTTTTATCCTTGTTTTTTTAACATTCTGTAGTTGTAATCAATGTGGTATTATTACTGCAAAATTCATTGCACTAAACTGGCAAAATAACTGTCGTATAATTTAGAATCTTTGTTTATGAAAATCACTTTGTTATGAGCAATGCAATATCCGTTTTTAATGAAAACAAACTAATATATATCCCAAAATTTAAGAAATACATTTGTAAATTGCGATTCTTTCAACTAAACCTGGTGTTGGTGTTTAACCAACACAATTAAAAGAGACATGTTAGCCAACAGTTCTTAGAAGAGATATGTTATCCAACCAAAAGCGTCGACTTCGATATCTAAATCTGAACCGATTTTGATAAAAATAAGCAGATTTGCAATCACATTCATACCAAATTTCGTACAAACCCTAATGCAATTGAAGTGATATGAGGACAATTTCGTTATGATTTGGAAACAAATGCACTTGCACCTTGACTACTAAAAAGGGAGACGTAAAAATGGTACAAAAGCAAAACACGGACCGAAGGACAAGGTTAAAACGAATCAAGAGCAGTTCCTAAGCCGATCCGTACACTACATCATTGCCAGAGTAGTCGTACAGGATACAGTTCATGGTTTTACGATAAATTCTATATAAATGTGTCGATTTGGTTATAATACATAGGTTGTAAATTCCGTAAGATAAGTAATAACAAGTCATTATTCAATAGTGTATTAAAAAATATTGGTCTTTTTAGTAGCTATATATAAAAAAAACCAATCTGAACCATATACGGCACGGATGTCGAAAAGCCTAAAATAAGTCACTGTGTAAACTTTCAGTGAAATTAAATTATAAATGCGTCTTTTATGGGGCCAAGACTTTAAATCCAGATATCGGTCTATATGGCAGCTATATCCAAATCTGAACTGATCTAGGCCAAATTGAAGATTGATGTCGAAGGGCCTAACACAACTCCTTGTCCCAAGCTTCGGCGCCATCGGACAATAAATGCGCCTTTAATGGGCACAAATCCTCAAGTCGAGAGATCGGTCTATATGGCAGCTATATCCAAATCTGATCCGATCAGGGACAAAGGATGTCGAGGGGCCTAACACAACTCACTGTCCTAAATTTCAGAAAAATCGGATAATAAATGTGGCTTTTATGGGTCTTAGACCCTAAATCGGCCGATCAGTCTATATGGCAGCTATATCCAAATCTGGACCGATCTGGCCAAATTAACGAAGGATGTCGAAGGGCTTAACACAAATCACAGTCCCAAATTTCAGGAAAATCGGATAATAAATGTGGCTTTTATTGGCCTAAGACCCTTAATCGGCGGATCGGTCTGATGAAGATATATATAGCCCATCATCGAACTTAACCTGCTTAAGGACAAAAAAAGAATCTTTGCAAAATTTCAGCTCAATATCTCTGTTTTTAAAGACTGTAGCGTGATTTCAACAGACAGACGGACGGAAATGTCTAGATTGTCTTAGATTTTTACGCTGATCAAGAATATATATACTTTATAGGGTCGGAAATGGATATTTCGATGTGTTGCAAACGGAATGACAAAATGAATATACCCCCATCCTTCGGCGGTGGGTATAAAAAATCTGATGGAATAACTCAAAATTATTTCACTTCTTGTCGTTTCTGTGTATTCGTTAAGAATCGAGAGAGAATCCATAGATGTCGAGGAGCCAAATACTGTTACAAGGGTGTATTTTACGTGCCAAATTTCCACAAAATAAAATTAAATTGAGGCGTGAGGCTGTCGTTGAGTTTCAAAGAGTGTGGATGGTAGCCTATGGCATCCGATTAATTAACATTTTATTCCTAAAGATAACATAAAATTAAATTGTTGCTGTATATGTTACATTACATAATCTTAAAATGTTTGTTCTTTTAAATGTGTGGAAAGTATGTTCGATATGCTACATTCTGTATTGGAAGTTAAAATGATATCATCTTTATCTTAGAACTTTATCTCTATCCTAACATTATTACAGCAGATAAAAGAGACATTTTAATGCTATGTTAACATACTTCACTTAAAGAAACTGAATAAAATACAATCCCTGCACAAAATGTAAAGAACTGCTTAGATCTTATTTTATCCGTAGCAAATTCGTTGAATGTCCTACCCTCACCAACTTTCATAAGAATATGTTTAATTTTATTAGCCATACTAATTGAGAGACCTTTGCGAGAAAAAATAAATTCTAAATTTTACCAGCGAGGCAAAGTTAATTGTAGTATACACATATGCATACCCCTTTCCCTTTATTAAAAAACTTGCTTAAATACCTTGATTTTTTATGGTAAAGAGGACACATTGTAGATCCAAGCTGGTGATATTATATACACTTCAAAATAGGCAATTTCTTATTGAAACATTAAAAAAACTCCTCGAGATCACAAATTCCAAAGCCAAACTTGATCACATTTTTTTTACTCCATATGTCTCCTAAACCCGTGCAAAAAATTTTTTGCACCTTGATCTTGGTAGCTTCCATATCAAATTCACTAATAAATGCCAGTTTTGAAACCATCTTCGCCCAAAAGGGGTACTTTGGGGATTTTTGTTAAAACTAAATTAAATCTCGTATATCCTTAAACCAGTTAAGATATTGTACAGTCAATCTGACTTGTTTTGTATGGAATTTCGAGCGTTATAAGGCAAAAAACAATTTTGAAAATCGCACAACAAATGAAGATTTGACAGCCCGAACAATTTTCGAACTACCGAGGTAAGCAACTTTAGGGGCCTGGCAATAGGCGCACAGTCAATCAAGAGAATTTGTACGCAATACCGCAAACACCTCAGCTCCAAGCATTTCAAATTTAGAGTGATATCCCTACCCGTTCTCAAACGGCATATTTTTTGCTAGATTTTTTTTTCGATTTTCTCCATATAAACTGAATTCCCTATTCAGAATACAAAAGGAATTTTTATGTAGGAAATTTTTGACTTTAGTTTAATATTGGGCCCTCTATGGAATGCAAAAGGCATTTATATTTAGACAAATTGGAAGAAATTGCTTAAATTCATTTTTTACCCACCACCGAAGGATGGAGGTATATTCATTTTGTCATTCCGTTTGCAACAAATTGAAATGCAAATTTCCATTTTCGTTCTAAGACGATATAGCCATATCCGTCCGTCTGTCTGTTGCAATCACGCTACAGTCTTTTAAATAGAGCTATTGCGCTGAAAGTCTGGACAGATTTTTTTTGTCCATAGGCAGGATAAGTTCGATGATGGGCTACATTGGACTATATCTTGATATAGCCCTCATATAGACCGATCTGCTGATTTAAGGTCTTGAGGCAATAAAAGCCACATTTACTATCCGATTTTGCTGAAATTTTGAACAGTGAGTTGTGTGAAGCCACTCGACATGCTTCTTCAGTTTGGTCTTCAGATCTGTCTAGATTTGGATATAGCTGCCATATAGACCGATAATTCGATTTAAGGTCTTGGCCCCATAAAAGGGGCATTTATTATCCGATTTCGCTGAAATTAGACACAATGACTTATGTTAGGGCCTTTCGACAACCGTGTCCTATATGGTTCAGATCGGTCTATATTTGGATATAGTTGCCAAAAAGACCAATTTTAAACCAAAATTTAACAGTGAGTTGTGTTTATTAGACCACTCAATGTCCGTGCCGTATTTGGTCCAAATCGGATCATATTTGGCTATAGCTGCTATGGGTTCATAAATAACGCATTTTTCACCAAATTATGGCGAAAGATAGTTTACATATAAACCCAAGGTTTTGCCTATTACTTGTTTTCTAAGTCAAAATTACCTGTGCATTCCAATGAGGGAAATTAATCAGCCTTCGGCCGGGCTTAATATTTCTCATCTCTCGTAGTCAACAAATAAAGTCAAATGAAGTCAATATGCTTCTAAATAAAAATGGCTATTGCATTCCAAAGAGGGGGGAAATTAAGCGGCTTTCGGCCTGGCCTAAAGTTTTCTCATCCCTCAAAGTTCCAAAAGTAAAATTAAGTCAACATTTTGTAAAATAAAAATGTCTTTTGAATTCTAAATAAGGAGTATGAGACAACCTACGGCCGGGCTGAAGATTTTATGTAATTTTTGGATTTTATATTGAATTTAATGAAATTTATTCTTTTTGGTTTTATTGCATTGGATCTTATGACATTAATAATTTATTGTTTGGTTGGGTAATTCCTATTTGTCGAAATAACGCTTCGCCCAGATGCCTGGGGCGATAAAACCACAACAATTTTAGAAATGTTGTTAAATAGTAGTAAAACTTCTCTACTATGGGGCCTAGAACCTCCATTCGCTTTGGCTTAAAATAGGAGGTCTCTTATTATTCAGCTTAAAATTAAATGGTGTGCTTTTATTAGTAATATTGAAATAATAATGAGTAAATATACACTGGAATTGTTTGGGCTTGAGGACCACACGTCTTATTTGTATCCCCGTTATTTTATTTTTTATATATTTATATTTATAAACGCTACAGAGTTTTAGACCTTGAAATCTACTGTGAATTTTTTAGTCAATTTATGCGATCTTGGGCATTTTTCAAAGAAAAAACACATGAGCTGCGCTTTTCCGAAGTTTTTTGCATTTTTTAAAATTTCTACTATTTCTACTATCGAACTGTGGAATGCCTAAAAATTTTCGAAAATCGAAAAAATTAAGGAGCTACAGCGTTTTAGACCTTCAAATCTACTGTGCATTTTTTAGTCAATCATGCGATTTTGGGCTTTTTACGAAGAAAAAAAAACAGGAGTTGCGCTCATCCGTATTTTTTTGCATTACTCGTCAGTTCTGTGTGCTCAACTCGAATTTTATTTTCGCATCAAAAATTGAAAATTTTTATAAGGGGCCTTTGTAAAAAGAAGACCCACCGTTATTTTCGGAGTTTTGGAGGTAGAACAGCCCACAAAATGTGATATCAGATATGTACTCTACTCTAAAAAACCCTTTAATAGAACTTCATTCTATCACGATCATGTTCCAAAGGTTTGGTATGTCCCTTCAGAAACGGCCCTAATATGAATTTATAATTTGTACTCTACTCCCAAAGGACCTTTCATTTGAGTTTGTATTTGTCGCCACAGGGTTTTTTCGTCCCCTTGTGGGATTTTTGCAAATAGGTCGATGCTTCAAGTACTTTGTACAAAATTCGAATATCTGATTCTTACTATTCTTCTTAGGCATTTCAATTGTGAGTATATTGCGCCAGATTTAAGGAAATTTCGGATTGAGATATTGGCCAGTAGGCAAATGGAGAGATGTGTCCTATGGTTTTTCATAAAATACCTATATAACTGTCGTAGCTACTGGAGCTATGACAGCCTGTGCTTTAACAGAGCAATCAAATTGACGACAAAGTTTTCGCTAATGTATACCAATGGCCGCAATGTTTATGTATACAAGGATCTGTTGATCAGATGATTTCCTTTCAGTAATATTCCATAGAGTAAAATCTTCTTTCCAACATAATGTGCCATGATCATAAGCTTGATTCCTTTTGTAAAAAAAATCCCAAAAATAATCAAAACACATGACCGGCAGTAAAATGCAAACATAAATAATACCATAAAATAAACAAGTAAAAGCGTGCTTAGTTCGGCCGGTCCGAATCTTATATACCCTCCACCATGGATCGCACTTGTCAAGTTCTTTGATTGGCCTTTTCAAATATATATAAGCTATATTAAGTTATTGAAAGATATGGACCGTACTTGTCATGCCTTACAAGTCATATTAAAATATCATCTCCAAAATTTCTGGCAAACCCAGTAATAATTGCGCATTCAAGATGATCAAAAAGTCAAATTGGGAGATCCGATTATATGGCAGCTATGTAGGTTATGAACCGATTTAGACCATACCTGGCACAATTGTTGGAAGTCATACCAAAACGGCGGATGACTCATCAAATCGAAGTTTTGAGTGCGCGAAAATGCAGTTGTTTCGTATTTTTGGAGCATTTCTTTCGACCAATCGACACGAACTTATTTTGAGCAATTGACAAATTGTGGATAAGGGTATACTAATCTAGCCATTCCGTTTGTAACAACTCGAAATATTGATCTACGACCCCATAAAGTATATATATTCTTGATCGTCTCGACATCCCGAGTCGATCTAGCGGTCAAACGCGAAGAGCTAGAACGGGCCATATCGGTTCCGATTTAGATATAGCTCCCATATAAACCGATATCCTGATTTGATTTTCTTGAGCCCCTGGAAGCAGCCATTTTCATCTGCTTTAGCTGAAATTTTGCAAGTAGTGTTATGTTACCACTTCCAAAAATTGTACTAAGTAAGGTCCAAATCGGTTAAGAACCAGATATTGCTCCCATGTAAACCGATCTTCCGATATGACTTCTTGAGCTCCCGGAAGCCTAAATTTTTATCCGATTTGGCTGAAATAGGCTATTAGTATTCTGTTATAACTCCCAACAGCTGCATCGATGCTCTGTTGATCCACGTCGAAAATTTTAAAAAATAATCGCATGAAAGTGTTCACGATTTAATCAATTTTTTATTATTTTTTTATTGCAGGTCTTGTGTAGCATGGTGGTACTCATAGACTTACCATTGTCTTTGACTAGGCTTGGTCTTGGGGACAAGATCATAGAGTATGTGCAGACGGCAAGGAATCTAGGGGTCTTATTTGACCGTTCGACCGCTATCGTGATTTCGACAGACGGCTGGACATGACAAGATAGACTTAAAATATCATGACGATAAAGACCATATATTCTTTAGACGAATATTTCGAAGTGTTACAAACGTAGTTATACCCACCTCCTGTGGTGGAGGGCATAAAAAAAAACTAACTCTTTGGTAGATTTTTGTATCTAAAATAGCAGCTTTTAGCAGTTCGAAATGTTCCTTAAAACAGTAGCACTATGTTTGCCGAAACAGCAGAAATGTATACTTTCGCTTTTTGAGCAATTAAAAACTCTTATTTTAGCAAACATTTTTGCTGTGTAACATAACATATTTCTTTGAGTGTACTCTACTATCAAAAACTTTTCATTGAGTCACATCCCATTTTTGGCGGTGGATGGCCATCCAAAGGCTTGTTACCGAATTTGAATATAATATTCGTACCTTGCACCCAAAGATCTTTTCCAAATTGCTTCAAACGTACTCTGGAGGTTTGGAAGTGGGCGGAAACCTAGGGAGAAATTTTTATATCAGATTCAAAATATTTATCACTTGATAGTGATAGTGAGTTTAGGAATTTCTGCACATTGTTGGACCCCAAAATACTTTTTTGATATCTCCTGATTTTTGTTTATCATAAAACTCTAAACTTAATTTCGCTTAAATCGATGTATCCTTCTTCAGATTAGAAAATTTAAAATTTGAGACGTATGGAGTAATTCGATGTGTTAAATATATAAATTAAGTTGGGAACATACAATCATGTTAAAATTTTTTATGTTGTGTAATTTTGCGATTGTAGTGTAACATTTTCGATACCCGGTTTTTATACCCTCCACCATAGGATGGGGGTATACTAATTTCGTCATTCTGTTTGTAACTACTCGAAATATTCGTCTGAGACCCCATAAATTATATATTTTCTTGACCGTCGTGACATTTTATGTCGATCTAGCCATGTCCGTCTGTCTGTCTGTCGAAAGCACGCTAACTTCCGAAGGAGTAAAGCTAGCCGCAAATTATTTTTGCACAAATACTTATTATTAGTGTAGATCGGTTGGTATTGTAAATGGGCCATATCGGTTCATGTTTTGATATAGCTGCCATGTAAACCGATCTTGGGTCTTGACTTTTTGAGCCTCTAGGGGGCGCAATTCTTATCCAATTGGAATGAAATTTTGCACGACGTGTTTTGCTATGACTTCCAACAACTGTGCTAAGTAAGGTTCAAATCGGTTAATAACCTGATATAGCTGCCATATAAACCGATATTGGGTCTTCACTTCTTGAGCCTCTAGAGTGCTCAATTCTTATCCGATTTGAATGAGTTTTTGCACGAAGTATTTTGTTATGATATCCAACAATTGTGCTAAGTATGGTTCAAATCGGTCCATAACCTGATAAAGCTGCCAAATAAACCGATCTGGGGTCTTGACATCTTGAGCCACTAGAGGGCGCAATTATCATCCGATTAAGCTGAAATTTTGCATGAGGTCTTTTGTTATAACTTTCAACAACTGTGCTAAGAATAGTTCAAATCGGTTCATAACCTGATATAGCTGCCATATAAACCGATCTTGGACCTTGACTTCTTGAGTTTCTACAGGTCGCAATTATTATCCGATTTGCCTGAAATTTTGTACGACGGATCCTCTCATGACCATTAACATACGTGTTTATTATGGTCTGAGTCGGTCTATAGCCCGAAACAGCTCCCATATAAGTCTATCGCTCTTTTTTACTTCTTGAGCCCCCAAAGGGCGCAATTCTGACATTTTACACATATAATATAATTGTGGTCCAAACCGGACCATATCTTGATATCGCTCTAATAGCAGAGCAAATCTTTTCTTATGTCCTTTGTTTGCCTAAAAGGAGATACCGTGGCAAGAGCTCGATAAATGCGATCCATGGTGGAGGGTATAAAAGATTCGGCCCGGCCGAACTTAGCACGCTTTTACTTGTTTTTGTTTAATTTGTGGCATGGGAGAAGATCATCGCGCACTTCAATTAATAAAAATTGAAGTACCATACTCTTATCATCTTGGAAACTTCGATTAAAATCTGTTCAGCATTTTTCGAATATATAGGCTCGTATAACCACACGCAACAACAGATACAAATAGAGTTTATATTGGGTTGCCTAAAAAGTAATTGCAGATTTTTTAAAAGAAAGTAAATGCATTTTTTATGAAACTTAGAATGAACTTTAATCAAATATATAATTGCCATTTTGTTCGATAACCTTTTGCCATCTTCCTGGCAAATTTAGTATTCCACGCTCATAGAACTTCTGGCCTTTATCTGCAAAAAACTGAACCAAGTGCGATTTTATAGTCTCATCATTGCCGAAAGTTTTACCATTTAAGGAGTTCTGCAAAGATCGAAATAAATGGTATTCTAAGGTGCAAGGTCAGGGCTATATGTTGGATGCATCAAAAGTTCCCAGCCAAGCTCACTCAGTTTTTGGCGAGTGACCAAAGATGTGTGCGGTCTAGCGTTGTCCTGGTGGAATATGACACCTTTACTATTGACCAATTCTGGTCGCTTCTCTTTGATGGCTGTATTCAATTTGTCCAATTGTTGACAGTAAACATCCGAATTAATCGTTTGGTTCCTTGGAAGTAGCTCAAAATATACCACACCCTTCCAATCCCACCAAACAGACAGCATAACCTTCTTTTGGTGGATATCAGCCTTTGAAGTGGTTTGAGCTGGTTCACAATGCTTGGACCATGATCGTTTTCGACTAACGTTGTTGTAAACAATCCATTTTGCATCTCCAGTTATGATTCGTTTTAAAAACGGATCGAATTCATTGCGTTTAAGGTGCATATCACAAGCGTTGATTCGGTTTGTTAAATGAATTTCTTTCAAAACATGTGGTACCCATATTAAAATTGACGCCAAACAAACAAATGTAAACAAAATTTCGCGCACTTTTTTCTAAAGCAAGCTAAAAGTAACAGCTGATAACTGACAGAAGAAAGAATGCAATTTCAGAGTCACAAGCCGTTGAAAAAATTTGTCAACGCCGACTATATTACTACTATATTACCGACAATTAATTTTTGGGCAACACAATATATATAAGAAGATACAGTTTTTAATATACCTTCATGACTTTAATGTGAGAGACTTTACTTTACAGGTAAGTCTGAGGTGTCATTAAATGAGATCCGAATTGAGAATAGATGTAAACCTTGGTTGTTTCACAAATATTCCACTTTATTTTTAAGGATCAAGCTACCCTCGGTCATGTTTCAATTAGCATAGAACCAAATTGAGATTTGATCCTTTTATCGATAATTTTGAAAATTGTACTACCACATACTAGAAATTGTTGATATCTTTAGGTAATTGATAGTAAACTCCTTTTATATGGTTATCAAATAACAGTTAAGAAATGTGTTGAATCATTGCAAACAAAGAAACTTCTTCATTTTCGTATGCATTGAAATTAGTATTAATCTGTTGACAACAGAGATAATTTGTGAATTCTTAGTTTCATTGCTTTCTTTGTTAGATGTAAAAATTATCATATCTTCTTTGATTTATTGTTCATTTTGAGAAGACCCCTTTCAAAGAGTACACTGAAACCTTTTTACTTGATTAATGAGCAGCCAATATGATACCATGAAATTTTATTGGAACAGTTTGTTTTTAGTTCTGGTACAGTTAAAATATCTACTAAACGAGCGAAGTTGATTTACGATATATCAACATAAGCAAGGCAATACCGCATATAAATCACAGAAGCTAATTCGACATGGATAATTAAGAAGGCTGAAGTTAGTCATCATGCATTCGTAATGTTTAAAACATAGTTCGAAAGCTTTATTTTTAATCATCGCTCAGGAAAAGTGTTACTTGGAACTGTTGGCATAAACAATATTATACATTTTATTTTTGCCAACGTAATCCCATTCGATCCAAACAACTCTGCTGGAGTTGTGCCATATTGTCAAAATTCAATAATGGCCCAATTTCGTGTTACACATTTGCTTACAACGCCAATTGTCAACAGCATAGTTCAACGATCTTCAATATCTCGTTTTTCTCTTAAGAAATATATCATTCGATATTAAGTTGAGGAACATATATTTGAAAAAATAGACCAGAAATTGTCTCCAGCATGCAACGCAACAACCACGTAATGTTGTGCAATTTATCAAAATTTGAAAGAAAAATAAAAACCAAGAGAAAAGAAATGAAATACATATAAAAAACTTATCGCGTATAACAGCGATTCATATGAAAATTGATGAGTTGAAAGAATAAAATGAATTATATTGTCAGACGGCAACATGTGGTGTTATTTAAGAAGGCAACAACACAAACACTTTTCCAAACCATGCATCATCGTATGGGCCAATGAATGACTGACTGACTGAATGAATGAACGAAGAACACTTAGGTGGATACGGATAAGACCCAGGCGATCAAGCGACAGTCAAGCACAACATTCGTAAGGCGGCTCCAGGAGTCGAAGACAGATGAATGGAACAGCTTCAAAAAGAGGACGACATCCAACGCGTTTCTGCTGGAGTATGTCAGCATTATTGAAGCTACTTGGGAGCAGTTGTATTTATCAAATGTCAGCAGGGTGAAAACAACGCTCTTGTTGAACGGCAAAGTGTTGCCTACAAATATGAAATGCGTGAACGATTTAGGAAAGCAAGTGTCGACCAAAAGGTATAAAGTCGGAAACAACCAAGCACTAAATTATAAGCCATCATAATCGTAGGGGTAGAAAGTGATTGAGTACCATCAGTAGTTTCCGGTTGACTAAGAACTAATGACAGATATAGGGAAATATTTTTTAAATATTTAAAAACACGCAAACAGGGGAATCAACGGGAAATTCAAAGACGAAAGATTTGTCAAAAATAATTTGTATCAAATATTTGTATGTACAACAAAATAAATTGAAGTGGATTTGCAAGGACTATGTAAAAAATAAAAAAATAAGTAAAAACGCATTAAGTTCAGCCAGGCCTAACGATACCCACCATCTCGGTGTGAATCAAGACCATAAATCGGGAGATCGATGTTTGGATTAGTACGATCTAAACTATACTCGACAGTCAAAATTGTGCCACATTTCAGCCGAATCGGGCTGAAAGACCCGACTCTAAGACCCGGGAGATCGGTCTATATCAAGATAAAGCCCGATGTAGTCTATCTTTCTATTAAAACTTAGAAAATCTGCGGTTTTAGCATAAAAATCTGTTTAAATATTGAATGCAAAGTACTGCTAAATAGGGAAAAATTTTTGTTACGATAGCAAAAAATGGCTCTGCATTGAGAGCGTACTTTTTAACTGACATTATAGAACATATAAAATTTATTATATATATATTATTAATATGAAATGAACATTGTTATGTGATAAAGGGTAATTTTTTAAGAGCTATAGGAAAGTTTTTCAAAAAAAAAAAAACTTAGAATTCAGAACAAGTTTTTGAATGACTTTTTCAAATAGAAAAACACCACCTCCAAAATTTCAGGCAAATCGAGTAATAATTGCGCCCTCTAGAGGCTCAAAAATCAAACTGGGAAGTTGGTTTATATGGCAGCTATATCAGGTTATACACCGATTTAGACCATACTTGGAACAGTTGTTGGAAACGATATATATAAAATTTCAACCGTATTGGATAAGAATTGCGCCTTCTAGAAACCCAAAAAGTCAAATCGTGAGATCAGTTTATATATCAGCTATATCAGGATATTTACTCATTTGGACCATACTTAACACAGTTGTTGAAAATCAAAATAAAACACTTCATGCTAAATTTCGGCCAAATCGGATAAGAATTGCGCCCTCTAGAAGATCAAGAAGTCAAGACCCAAGATCGGTTTATATGGCAGCTATATTAGGTTATCAACCGATTTCAACCATACTTAGCACAGTTGTTGGAAGTCATAAAGAAACACGTCATGTATTTCAGCCAAATCCGATACGAATTAATTACATGACAGCTATATAAAAAATGAACCGATATGACCCATTTACAATCCCAACCGAACGACACTAATAGGAAGTATTTGTGCAAAATTTCAAGCGCCTAGCTTTACTCCTTTGAAAGTTAGCGTGCTTTCGACAGACGGACGGACATGGCAAGATCGCCTCAAAACGTAATGGCGATCGAGATTATATACTTTATGGGGTCTTAGATGTATATTTTGAGGTGTTACATGTTACTATGGTAGCGGGTATAAAAATGAAAATCTTTATTTGAATCGATAGTACGGTCCATATATATTAATGTTTGAAGTTTATACCATGCAAACGTTGACCATGACTGCGCCTCAAATTGTCATCCGCTTAGTCCAGTTTTGGAATACTCTTTCCAGTTTTTCGGTCGGTATCTCATGAATAAATGCTTCAATGTTGTCTTCCAATGTGCAATTAAAGCGGGCTTGTCTGTATAGACATGAGCTTTAACATAGCCCCACAAAAAACTGACTAAAGGCGTTAAATCGCGCGATATAGGTGTTCTCCGACCTCTTCTCTAAGTAAGTCCATTGTTACTCGTTCTGTGTAGCATGTGATACCTTCTTGTTGAAACCAAATGTCGTGCAAGTCAAGCTCTTGCATTTTGGCAAAAAAAAGTTAGATATCATCTCACGGTAGCGCTCAATATTCAGTTACGATTCACATCCTCTTTGAAAAAGTACGATCTAATGAAACCATCAGCCATAAACCGCACCAAACTGTGACTTTTTCTGGATGCATTGGTAGCTCTGGCAATGTTTCTGGCTGATCTTCACTCCAAAATCGACAATTCTGTTTATTTACGAACCCATTGAACCAAAAATTAGAGGATGGACCATTTGAGTCGCAGTCACGGTCATCATTTGCATGAAATAATTTTCAAACATTAAATTATATGGGCCGTACTATCGATTGAAATAAAGATTTCATGCATTTTTCAGAATTTTATTTGTTTTTTTTTTTTTTTTTTTTTGAAAAACTTTTCTATAGCTCTTAAAAAATCACCCTTTATAAAGCGACAACCAATAATTCATTTGACTTAATACTAAAGAGCGAATGTATTCGGCGTAACGAACATTCAGCAGACAGTGTTTGCTGTTATTAGCAAACTTTTTTCTATGAGTGCTCGGTGCTAAGCTTTCTTAAAAATATTGAAGCTAAAGTATAGTGAATGCAATCTTTGAGTACTAACGTTCGTTTTAAGTACTTATCATTTGACTTTCTTTGACGATTAATTTATAACGGTCGTAGTTTTCAAAATCATTTTCGGATAATCTGGATGTACGTGTAGAAGTACGCAGCAACAACATTTATTTCATAATTTTTTTGGGACTACCTGATATTGTCATCAATAATACCAACATAATATATTTTTCTATCACTTTTTTTAACTTAGTAGCAAACTTAAAATGCTATAAACAAAATCTTGATGAGAGTAAGCAATATGCGTTTTATTATTTCTGTGGAGTTAATTAGCAGATAACTGCAACATATTATCAGGGTTCATCTCTCTTCGCTTTTTCGTTTCGTAATTCAGATTATAACAAATATCAGTCTCAAAAAGTAATCTCATAAACTCAAGCAAACTCTCATAAACACCATGCCAGCGATGTGTGGTGGTTTATACTGATCAAGAAGGCACCACATCATTCAGCTACATACATTGATTTGCTTCCTCAGTTGCTGCCATCATCAAACCTGTCTTCGTGCAAGAGAAGGTGTGTTAAGGTGATAATATTTTATTACGAGTATCTTAAGAATATGTACGAGTATACCGTAATGTTGTTGCCTTGTTGTTAATTTTCTTCAGACACACACAGAGTAGAGATCAACTAATCTCAGTTGTGGGTATTCTCTAAGTGTTTATGCTTGTATTATTAATTTACATCATACATCTTTTAAACACACAAACACCGAAAATAGGAACAGATTCAACATGGGTTAAGCACGACTCACAGGCAGCCTACAGTACAATGTATGGTTTGTCATTATTATTCTAAGATGATTACAATATCTTAATGGAGAAAAACCCCGGAAATATTTACTCAGCAGCCACTGATAACTAGTGAAATCGCAGCCTGGCTCTGGTCCACCAGATTAAAGTAGCCAATATTAACGAATACATGCTAGCATATGCTAACAATATTAGCTGGAATGGTACCTTGCATTGAAACGAAAACGTCAGACACTTTTGACCTGCTTAAATTTTAAAGTATTCAAAATCGGAATAAGCATGATACTCTCAGAGGCTGAAGGGGTCAATTCTTAAATCTTGCAAATAAGAAGTAACATCTTAATACGAACCGATTTGACATAATGACAATTACAGCGATCCTACTCCAAAACGAAGTATTAGTGATAACTTTGGAGTGACTTCACTCGCTCTAAACGCACTTTCTACAGGCACGTATCGAACAACTCTGAATATCATAGCGATAAAGAATAAAAATAGATTAAATGCAATTTGCAAATTTTCCCACGAACTTCTGCTTAAGAACAGGGACAATATTCTCACATGTTAGTGAGTGCTATGCGATTCACGATTAAGATTTTTATACCCGAGTGCGATCGGCTTGATGCAGTGCGACATCTCTTTGGGAATACGTTTTTATATGGGTTCTATTCATGGCATAGTAACTTGCAAATGTCGATAGCATTAGGAGGGGATAACCATCGCTAAAAAATTTTCCGATGTTCTCGTGATGATTCGAACCCAGGCGTTCAGCGTCGTAGACGGATATGCACCACGGTGGCCTTTTAATATACACATATACATTTTACGACGTTAGACTAATATTTTAAGATGTTATAAACAGAGTGAAGAAAATAGTGCAACCCCAACACCATTGTAAACGATATTAAACTTCAATGCCATTAAAAGATAGATTTCAACAGTTTTATGTTGACATATGATTTGCTCCTCCATCTTTCTATATTCTGGTACTAAATACGGAGTGAAATTTTGATTCAACCAATCATAGCATCGACTACATCGGTTAGTGAAATTTTCCCCAAATTTAAATTTTCATAGATCCTACATGGATAGTTCATGGGAATTACTTTGACCTAATGAATTTGGAACTTTTGATTTCGATCGTGGCTATGGAGAGCTTTTGCTGGACTTCTGTGCCCTATTGTTGGATTCGTAATAGCAGATTTGGCAGGCATCAAGAGATTTTTGGCAGGCATCTTTGATTTTGCGGTGTCGTCTTAAGAACGCTACTAGGGTTCAAAAAGAGATTTCGAGTGAGGTACATGTTAACTTATACAGACGCTACGCTACTCATCGGGGAACATTCTGAGTCCAAACCAGCTTTCAATTCAGTCGTGCCACAATTCTTTCCCAAGAGGCTAAAAATACCACATCATAGCTATATATTATGGTATAATTTAATATGTAATAATAATGCCGATAGAATTCTTTATATGCCCTCCACCATAGAACGGCGGTACACTTATTTCGTCTTTCTGTTTGTAACACCTCGAATTATGGGTCTAAGACCCCATAAAGTATACATATTCTTGTTCGTCATGCCATTTTAAGTCGATCTAGCCATGTCTGTCCCTCCGTCTGTCTGTCGAAAGGACGCTAACTTTCGAAAGAGTAAAGCTAGCTGGTTGAAATTTTGCACAAATACTTTTTATTAGTGTAGGGCGGTTGGAATTGTAAATGGGCTAAATCGGTCCATGTTTTGATATAGCTGCCATATAAACCGATCTTGGGCTTTGACTTCTTGAGCCTCTAGAGGGCGCAATTCTCGTGCGATTTGACTGAAATTTTGCATGTAGTGTTTTGTGTTTTTGCAACAAATGCGCTTAGTATAGTTCGAATCGGTCCGATCTTTGGTCTTGTCTTCTTGAGAGTCTAGAGGGCGCAATTCTCGTCTGATTTGACTGAAATTTTGCATGTTTTGGTATCACATCCACCAACTGTGTAAAGTATGATTCAATTCGGCTTATAATCTGGTATAGCTCTCATATAAACCGATCTTTGATCTTGACTTCTTGAGCCAATAGAGCGCGCAATTCTCATCTGATTAGGCTGAAATTTTGCCCGAGGTGTTTTGTTATGACTTTCAATAACTGTGCTAAGTATGGCGCAAATCAGTACATAACCTGATATAGCTGCCATATAAACCAATCTGGGATCTTGATTTCTTGAGCCTCTAGAGGACGCAATTCTCATCCGATTTGGTGGCAATTTTGTACAACGGTTTCTCTCGTGACCTTCAACATACGTGGTAATATGGTCTGAATCGATCAATAGCTTGATACAGCTGCTATATAAAATTATCTCCCGATTTTGTCTTTTGAGCCAAGGCACAATTCTTATCCGAATGTACTGAAATATTACACAATGACTTCTGCAATGTTCAGCATTCATTTATAGTCCGAATCGGACTATAACTTGATATAGCTCCAATAGCAAAACAGTTCTTGTTCAATATTCTTTGTTTGCCTAAAAAGAGATACCCCTCATAAAACTCGACAAACGCGATCCATGATGGAGGGTATATAAGATTAGTTTGTTAGCATGGAATGGAAACATCCGATTCGAGTCTAAAGGGCAAGGCAGAACCTATTTTATCTTCGAATGCCTTTAATTTGCCTATGCCATCGGCTTTCTTCGGCAAGTCAATACGCTCTTTAAGAGGTTGGAATAATAGAAGGTGCATATCTCTCAGGTTTATTGATAGGCTTGGTGCGAATGAGCGTCCTTTGCCCAAAATAACTAAGGTGAACAATAGTAGTGTGGGTCCAAGAACCTTTGCTAATGTCTCTAAAAACAGCTTGGTGATGGGCTGCATAAATAGGAACAATTTTAATGTGACAGTCAATGGACTGTCATCAGTATACTTCGATGTCCTTGCGGAGTTGTCAGGGCCTCATACAGGTTGTGACGATGCAGGCTGGTATCGGGGCCAATACAAACTAATTGCTTTCAGGGATCGTTGCGTCCTAAGAAAGATTAGCGAAATCTGGCCAGGCGTAGCACTGGATTTAGTTAAGAAGAAAGATATCCTTTCTCATCCAATGGCACACGCTTGGATACCAAGGATTCTCTCGGATCCATACCTAGGAGTCTATAGGAATGTAATGCTAATCCTTCAACCACCGATGGGAGATTGTTAGCTTAGATGGCGACCGGAGACATGCAGTATTCGCACTAAACTCCGGCTGTCTCGGAGACGTCAACAACTCTTAAGGAGGTGTATCCTACGGGTTAAAAAGTTTAGACTGAAATTCTATAGAAGCGGTGCTGAGAAAGGATCGCAACAAATCCTGGGTGGAAATCTGCAGCTCCGTGGAGGATACATCTGAAGCCTCGAGGCTAAGGAATAACATATCTTCGAGACCTATTACGGTGGGATACATTCAGAAGTCAGAGAATATATGGACAATGTCTGGTCAGGAAAAACTAGAACTACTCGTTGATACACATTTCTAGGGAAATTCTCCAATGGACAACGTGGCGCCAGAAGAGTTTGTCACTGGCATACATTCTTCTGAGATTATTGGATAAAACTATAAGACTCCCTTAAGTTGCCAGGGCCTAATGATGTATCGCCGGTTGATTTACAAACAATGTCCGACAGACTTGACTTTGGCTTAGGAGGATATATTCTGTATATATCAGCACGATATATTGGGTTGCCCAAAAAGTAATTGTCGGTAATATAGTAGTAATATAGTCGGCGTTGACAAATTTATTCAACGGCTTGTGACTCTGTAATTGCATTCTTTCTTCTATCAGTTATCAGCTGTTACTTTTAGTTTGCTTTAGAAAAAAAGTGCGCGAAATTTTGTTTACATTTGTTTGTTTGGCGTCAATTTTAATATGGGTACCACATGTATTGAAAGAAATTCATTTAACAAACCGAATCAACGCTTGTGATATGCACCTTAAACGCAATGAATTCGATCCGTTTTTAAAACGCATCATAACTGGAGATGAAAAATGGATTGTTTACAACAACGTTAGTCGAAAACGATCATGGTCCAAGCATTGTGAACGAGCTCAAACCACTTCAAAGGCTGATATCCACCAAAAGAAGGTTATGCTGTCTGTTTGGTGGGATTGGAAGGGTGTGGTATATTTTGAGCTGCTTCCAAGGAACCAAACGATTAATTCGTATGTTTACTGTCAACAATTGGACAAATTGTATACAGCCATCAAGGAGAAGCGTCCAGAATTGGTCAATCGTAAAGGTGTCATATTCCACCAGGACAACGCTAGACCGCACACATCTTTGGTCACTCGCCAAAAACTGAGTGAGCTTGGCTGGGAACTTTTGATGCATCCACCATATAGCCCTGACCTTGCACCATCAGACTACCATTTATTTCGATCTTTGCAGAACTCCTTAAATGGTAAAACTTTCGGCAATGATGAGGCTATAAAATCGCACTTTGTTCAGTTTTTTGCAGATAAAGGCCAGAGTCCTATGAGCGTGGAATACTAAATTTGCCAGGAAGATGGCAAAAGGTTATCGAACAAAATGGCAATTATATATTTGATTAAAGTTCATTCTAAGTTTTATTAAAAATGCATTTACTTTCTTTTAAAAAATCCGCAATTACTTTTTAGGCAACCCAATATATACTTGTGGACGAAGGGACACAAAGGTCAATTTCGTTCCAAAAGGAGGAAAATCTTACACTTCAAGGAGGTGTACTGTCTCCTGCATTTTGGAATATAGCCATTAACAATATATTATCGTCTCTGGAAGAAAGAGTGTAAACGTGGTGGCTTATGCTGATGACGTGGCAGTTGTGGATAGGGGAACTTCAGGGGCTCTACGTGCGACAGATAGGTGGGCTACCGAAAGTGGTCTAGGCGTAAATCCCATGTAAAAGAGCATCTACCCATGCATGCCCATGCAAAAGAGCATCTAGGTTGGGGGTTTAAACGGCGTGTCAAACACTGGATGTATACTGTGGTTGTCAGACCTATATTGTTGTATGCTGTAGTAGTCTGGTGGTCGACGCTTTAAAAACCCACCTACTGTTCAATACTCAGCCGGATCCAAAGGATGGCTTGTTTGCGCGTAAAAGCCGCACTGAGGACGACACCATCTGATGCACTGAATTTATTGCTACGCCTTATGCTAATTAACATCGTGGCTAGACAATTGCTGCGATCACTTCTGTAGGTCATGCGGTGCCTACGGACACTGGATAGCACTGTCTGAGCCGCTTTTTGATAAAAAGTATTGTGCCGCTACAATATCCATGGTAATAGAAGTAACATAGAGATCTATACGGATGGTTCCAAACTAGACGATCAGGTGTACCTTAGGGTGTAGAGTACAGTGAGAACTTGAGCTGGTCCGATGGAGGAGGGTACCCGACCACTGCAGTGTGTACCTGGCGATGGTCTTTGCATTTAAAGATGTGGTAGAATAGTTAAGATGTAAAGTCATAATGACGATTGGCATTAATATCTTTTCAGACAACCAGGCAGCCGTTAGATTCCTTGAGAATGTATATCTGAATTCAAAAACCGCCCTTGACTGTGGCAGATCTTCACTTATTCTGGGTGCTAGGCCACTGAGATATCCCAAGTAATTGTAGAGCGGAGAAGCTTGGGCTACTTGGAACTACCTTACACATTCCAGGGGAACTGGAATCTGTGGGTATACCTCTACGTAAGCTAAATCTTCAGGACAGACCCAAACATCAACTGATGACAGATGATCACAATGGGTGGATTGTGCACATTCCAAAATAACGTGACCAAATCTAGACTTTAAGAGGTCTTCCGCTTTACTGTCGCTGGCTAGAGCAGACGTCTCAGTCATTGTGTCTGTCATGTTAGGTCACTGTTTGATCGGAGAATATGCTGACAGACTGAAGGTTGCCAGTAATGACTTTTGCCGAAGCTGTGAGGACGTTGAGGATGAAAAGACTGGCTATCAGAAGGGGTTCCACTTTAGCTTCTCATTTCTTTGAGAACTTGACTGATTTAGCGGATGTGAACATTCGGAAGTTGTTGGATGCGATCTGGCTGGTTCATCGGTAGAAACTAGAAGGCATCTTCTTTCTCCTGTTCCTGGGGTATCGCAATGGACGAAAACTACGTGAGTCTGATGGCAGGTTGCCACTTAAACCTAACCTAACCTCGTATACTTAACAACTTATATCATACCAACTTATTTCAGGGTTTTACTTTTTAGAGAGCAAATAGCTAAAGCTTCTATTATACGATCAGTCATGTCATTTTTAATTTCAAAAATAGCAACTCTGAAAGTTATTCACATCGTGTGATACATACGAAAAATTTAATATGACAAATGGATTTCGGAATAACTATGAAAATTTGCCGATTAAATCGAGCTACGAACATTCATGTAGACAAATTTTTATAAAAAAGTACAATACATATGAGAATATATGCCGATTAGAGCGCGCTCTATTCGCATTTGGCGTACATAAAACAAGTTTTATGAATACAAAAAGTGACAGCTCATAGACATATCTAAACGAATAATAGCAACGTTATGGAGCTAATAAACATCACTAAATGGCAACAGTCCTATACTTTCGTACATTTTTATTCTATCCTACTCCTTACATATCCAGAATGTAAATGTTTTGCTTTTCGAATGCTGTACTGTATGTTTCTTGTTACTCTTAGCGCTACTTTATATCCAATCAATATAGACTACACCAAAAAACATTGTATGATATCAATGGTATTGCTAGTAAAGCAACACAGTGATATAATATCAAAACAATACCTTATGGTATTTATAATGCTTTACACACCGTACGATATTGTTTAAGTATTACTTTACTATCAATACCGTTGATATCAACTTTTCGTTCGGTATATATTATTTTATTACTATTTTATTCGGTCGCAATCCATCTTGTTTATCTGAAATTTCATTCTACCATGCGTAGGGTGAATATTCATATGAGTGGTCGGTCAAGCCATACCTATTCCATTGATATATTGCTTGTTGTAATATGATCCCAACTCAAGTTATGTATGCCCATGTAAAAGCGCAACATGGACATGGAAAATTGATCATACCCAATAGCTGACCAGAGCACAAGCAACAACTCGAAAATCGAAACAGACAGCAAACATCATGTAATTTATGTTGAACTACAAGGCCAACAACATACCATGCAGAAACAGTTTTGTTGTAAAAGAAACAAGAAGGTTAGCATATCGAACCTTGTCTCCATCAGTTATTGTGGTTGGTCACTTCACCCTTTCCTGTTATTGAACATCAACTCAACGCATAACGCGCATGTGTGTTTCGTACGCGCATTGAATGCATTGAGACAAGCTGTAACTTTGATGTGAAATATCGATCCTTTTATGTGAGTCGCAGTTTGTCTTTTTATGTTCTATGCTTTAGCCTTTTGTTTGGGTTTCCAATTTTCATCTAGTAGTGGAGTTTTCTCACTTATGTGATATGTTTTCTCTTGCTGTACTTCGGTACCATAATGCGCAGCCGGTGTGGCAGCCCGCTGTAAAGCCAACAGACAACATTTGTAACGCCTGGCGCTTTCACACACAAACAGAGATGAATGGTGGTGCTGGAACCCTTCTTGCACAGCGCCAGCTCCATTGATCATTCGTTATTTGTTTTGAAACTAGCAATTAATTAAAATTTCGAGAATTTCTTTGCATATTTTTATTGTTTATTTTTTTTTTTTTTCAGTAAGTTAAGAGGGTATAGAATGCCCTCTACTAATGCCCTCTGTTGTCTTCGCTTTCATTAATAAAACAATTAATTTGAATTTTCTCCATTTCACACATTGTATATTAAACACGTCGGTGAGAAGTAAAAACTGGATTTTATGATAGCTTCCCTCATTCCAAATTGTCCAAAAAAGAGGCCCTTATAAAATGGTCGCAATTAAAAATGAAATTTTATGTGATGACACTATTCGTGATGTAAAGAAATATATCATCGGGAAGTGAAATTGAAAAGTGTGTTATTAAACAATTGTAAAACGATGTGTAAACTTCAACAAAAAATTAAATGTTTCATTGAATATTTTTTCAAAAAAAATTTAAATTTTAACGATGTATTGATAAATTTGTGGTTGTTGTTTTTCAAAAAAAAAAAAATCGAAATTTCGTCACAACATATATTTGGCAAATGCGTTAATATTTTGCATAGATTACTGAGAAATCGAAGTTCACAAGTCCATTTATCTTTTCAAATTGACGTTTTATTAGAAAATATCAACGCATTTGCCAAATAATAGATTGGTAAATTTTGATTTGCATAAAAATTCGGTGTATTCGGTTTATAACACCTCGAAATATTGATCCGCGAACATATAAATTATATATATTCTTAAACGAATATGCCTATAATGTCGATCTAACCATGTCCATTCGGCCTTCTTTCTAAATACCCATAAGCAGTTGAATGCGTAAATATAGCCGCTTGAAACTTGAATTGAGTTCAGATTTGAATAAAACTCCCATATATATTGGTCCTTCGATTTGAATTTTTGAGCCCCTAGATTAGGTGAGTTTAGGTTGAAAAGTGGGCGCGGATATTAATCTGCCCCTGACACTATGGACATACACCTAAGCCAGTAATCGGCTTGTTGTGAGCCTTAAATACCAAAAAGTAACATCGAAAAAAAAATCTAGGTAAGGAAATGTGTGTTACTTACTCATGTCTGGTTTTGTGTCCCCAAAATGTTCATTTTACTTTCTTTATTTTAATATCATATTTCCATTATTGGGGTGCATGTTAAGATAGGTAAAAGGCGGACTCATAGCCACATATCAAATGTTTGTATGTTACGTTCGTACTCTACTCCTAAAACTCTTTCATTTAGACCCAGATTTTTTAAAGTCGGCAACATGTCGTTTAGAGCAGGTTTGGAGGCCCTTGAGATTGTTGGCCCAAAACTTCGATGTCAAATTCTCACTATATTCTCAAATTCCTTAAATTTCAGCCCAATATTGCCATAGCAAAGCTACATATCCGTTGGTGCCTTTTGGGGTAAAACCCTCCAAAAGTTGAAACAATATTTCAGAGTAAGGTTCGTACCCTACTTGTAAAACCCTCATTATCATGATGACCCCATATTACCAGGAAAAAAGATGACCCCAAACACTTGATGTCATGTTGTTATGTCAGATTCGTTCCATGTTCCATTCGAGACCCCATATTACCAGATCGAGCTACATGCTGCTATGGGTTGTTAAGTGGCAGGGCAATCCCTCACATAACCACCTTCTGATATTGAAATATAAAGTGCACTATTTTCATCTCATGAGCGTTTTAAAAAATCTGAATATTGCAAGTAAATCTAAGTCCATGCGAACATGAAACCATACAAAAAGGTTATTGAAAAGGTAACGTAAGTAAAAATACTGCACCTTCTTTCCTTTACTTGCTTTTTACTCTCCAATTATTTCATTAATGCATAGTGTGGCCACATAATTAGTTACTTTGACTCACTTGATGCTTTAATAAGTGCGTTAACAAGTTGTATTTAACCATTCATTGTCCCTAGCTGCAGCTTAAGCTACTGACTGATCTTCACTCCAAAAAATACCAAGTAGGGCCACACGCATCACACTACTACACGCCCTTACTCCAATAGTGACCTTTTTCACTCGCACATACCAGTCAACTCTCTTACCACTAGTATTCCCACCTATGGCTTTGCATTCACACAAAAAACGGATTCTTAAGTAAAAATCAACAACAATTTGCTTTGTTTCTGCTTCTATTTTTATTGAAAATGTATTCCTCATTTTCATGGATTTTTTTCGGAAAAGTCATTTTCATACCATTAATTTCAATCCATTTAGCTGTTTGGCCGTAATATGTACCACGAACTCGCCTTTATAAAACCCTTGGCCGTTTAATAAAATAAATATTAATATATCGAAATTTCAACTGACGCAGCGACATGTTGCTTTTGTTTTGCTCATAGAACTCGTTACAACTTCTACGGAACGTGTTCGCATTTTCTTCACCACCATTTTTTGACAGTTGATCGGACAGAAAGTCGAAGTCAGTAATAGGCAAGCTATACTGACCACCGTCTTATTTCCTGTCAGTAATAGCGATACGGATCTTCACAAAGAATATTGGTCGTCATACCGACTGGTTTGTTGTTCCACAGTGTTACATGCACGTTCGTATGCCACGCTCTTAATTCGGACTGCGTGGACCCGCAAGTCTTCGGGATAATCAAGTTTTTTGACGGCAGTCCTTTGGCCTTCCCTGCCTAATCGTCTGCTCTTTCATTTCCTCTTACTCCGCTATAGCCCGGCAACCAAACGATCCGGATCGTGTCATCCTCAGAGAAGGCGTAAATCTCCTTTTTTCACTCTAAGACTGTTCGTGACTTTACCGTCCTGGGTGTTATGGCCCTGATGGCCAGTTTGTTATCCGTAAAGATGTTTACACTCGAGACCCTCGCGTTAAAACCATACTACCTTTTCCATTCCTTGATCTCCCGGATCTTCACCTGTAGGGCCATATTATGATCAAGCAGTCGGAAACAGATCTCAGTCCCTAGGTTATCAATGTAAACTCCTAGACCCACTCTGTCCTTTGATCTATCCAGGTAAGATGAACTTCCATACGGCAATATCAGAGTTCCGCCAATCCAATCCTGTGCCGCTGGCAGCAGGGCCTCGCACTCGACCTCCAGGTTTGCTATTGTCGCCTTGATTAAACCTGCTTCTATCCTCTATCCATTCTCCCATAACTATAATTCTCATAGCCGTAGTGGCTACCTCACACTGAATTTGTATCCTTATGTTTCAAATGTCAAAATGTTGTCATGGCCACGCCTATGCCCAGACAACATATTCTCTGAAGCCATTGTATTATCCTTACGTTGCACTTTTTCTCCATCGTAGTCCACTTAACTACTGAGGCAAGTAAGTATTGGTCCTGTCACGCTCCTGTGGAGCCAGTAGACTTTCCTCGGATTCAGGCCCCATTTCGAGCCTAAGGCCCGTCTGCATAGATCCGAAACTCAGTGAGCCTTCTCGGTGCGCTCCTGAATGAGACACTTACAATTCAGTTTTCTGTCCTAGATCAATCCTAAGTATTTGACCTTGCCAGATATCGAAATCGATCAATTGAGGAAACGAGGTGCGTCAAATTAACTCTTCTCCTTCTTCCTCGTGAACAGACAGATTTCAGTCCTTTCTGGGTTAACATTGAGACCCCAAGATCTTGCTCAGCCGTATGCCATCTCCAAGAACCTATCGGCCCTTCCGCACAGCTTATTCGCATTTTTACCCCTTTATAATTATTATAAAACCGTCTGCGTAGCAGAGGGGTTCAAATCCCTCCTCAGTCAAAATTCGTTGTAGTTTATTTATGGTTGTCATCCATAGGAGTGGCGATAAAATGTTCCCTTGTGTCATGCCCTGTGCCACTTTCTCCCTTATCTGTAAGTCATCGGACCCACAATTTATCCATATATTCCTAAGCACACTGGTACAGCTCTAAGGATTGGAGCAGCGTGTCTGTACGAACGTTATTGAAAGCCCCCTCAATGTTAATGCACACCGGCATCGAAGGATTCCACTATTTTATAGGTGCAGGGCAGTCTCCACTGAACTTCATTTGATATAGAAATTTAGAAATACGCTGGATGTTTTACTCTTTATTATGGTATCCACAATACATTCCATGGTTTTTAGTACACCGAAAGAAAATGTTACACCATATGGTATCAATGGTATTGATAGTAAAGCAACACCGTTTATTAAAACAAAAACCATACTATGTGGTATTTACAATGCTGTGCAGCATGCATATCATATGGTTTTGTTTTGGTATTACTTTATTTTCAATACCATTGGTGTCAATTTTTCGTTCGGTGTGGAAAGGACGTAAGGTCTGTGGGTCTGTCAAAAACTTCTTTTTTTTGGTAGGTTTATGACATTTTTGACATACAACATATTGACGTATAATGACGTACCAGGCATACGTCGGAAATGTATGTCATATACGTCGGAGTTTCCGACAGACCATCTCTGATGATGACCCATCAACAAGGGCGGACCCTAGTTTACGCTAGTTTTCTCTATAGTAAAAAGAAAGCTTGAAATTTGACACAAATATTGGGTTGCCCAAAAAGTAATTGCGGATTTTTTAAAAGAAAGTAAATGCATTTTTAATGAAACTTAGAATGAACTTTAATCAAATATACTTTTTTATACCCTCCACCATAAGATGGGCGGTATACTAATTTCGTCATTCTGATTGTAACTACTCGAAATATTCGTCTGAGACCCCATAAAGTATATATATTCTTGATCGTCGTGAAATTTTATGTCGATCTAGCCATGTCCGTCCGTCTGTCCGTCCGTCCGTCTGTCGAAAGCACGCTAACTTCCGAAGGAGTAATGCTAGCCGCTTGAAATTTTGCACAAATACTTCTTATTAGTGTAGGTCGGTTGGTATTGTAAATGGGCCATATCGGTCCATGTTTTGATATAGCTGCCATATAAACCGATCTTGGGTCTTGACTTCTTGAGCCTCTAGAGTGCGCAATTCTTATCCGATTGGAATGAAATTTTGCACGACATGTTTTGTAATTATATCCAACAACTGTGCTAATTATGGTTTAAATCGGTCCATAACCTGATATAGCTGCCATATAAACCGATCTGGGGTCTTGACTTCTTGAGCCTCTAGAGTGCGCAATTCTTATCCGATTAGAATGGAGTTTTGCACGACGTGTTTTGTTACGATATCAAACAACTGTGCCAAGTATGGTTCAAATCGGTTCATAACCTTATATAGCTGTCATATAAACCGATCTTGGGTCTTGACTTCTTGAGCCTCTAGAGGGTGCAATTCTTATCCAATTTGAATGAATTTTGGCACGTAGTATTTTGTTATGATATCCAACATCTGTGCCAAATATGGTTCAAATCGGTTCATAGCCTGATATAGCTGTCATATAAACAGATCTGGGGACATGACTTCTTGAGCTTCTAGAGGGCGCAATTCCTATCCGATTTGGCTGAAATTTCGCATGACGTTTTTCATTGTTACTTTCAACAACTATGTCAAATAAAGTACAAGTCGGTTCATAACCTGATATAGCTGCCATATAAACTGCAATTATTATCCGATTTGCCTGAAATTTTGTACGACGGATTCTCTCATGACCATTAACATACGTGTTTATTATGGTCTGAATCGGTCTATAGCCTGATACAGCTCCCATATATATCTATCTCTCTATTTTACTTCTTGAGTCCCCAAATTCTTATTCGAATTGGCTGACATTTTACACAGGTCTCCAACATAATATAATTTAATTGTGGTCCAAACCGGACCATATCTTGATATCGCTCTAAAAGCAGAGCAAATCTTTTCTTATAGCCTCTTTCGCCCAAGAAGAGATGCCGGGAAAAGAACTCGACAAATGCGATCCATGGTGGAGGGTATATAAGATTCGGCCCGGCCGAACTTAACACGCTTTTACTTGTTTACACTTTTTTTCTAAAGCAAGCTAAAAGTAACAGCTTATAACTGACAGAAGAAAGAATACAATTACAGAGTCACAAGCTGTGAAAAAATTTGTCAACGCCGACTATATGAAAAATCCGCAATTACTTTTTGGGCAACCCAATATATAGATTATGTCTTGAATTTTATTATTGAAAATGTGCTGTCCGATTGTATGTGTTTGAAGGTTAAAGCCACATTTGAAAGGACTAACCGACGAAGGAAAAATTAATTTTAAATAACAGATTAATCCTCCTTCCTCATGTACTATCACTAAGAATGGGCATATTTTTCCTTTTGTTGGGGAAAACTTTTAATTGGAATATTTAAATCGTTTAAGAGAATTTTATCAAGGGACAAATCAAACAATCAAATTCGATTCTGTTATCAAATTTCACTTCACTACAAATTTCGTACTTTACCCTTTTCCATACACCACTCGAGTGATTGGATCATACGTCACTTCATACCTATCGTTGTCACATTACATGTCAGTTTATAAATGACACATTGCTCCGGACACTTTTGTGATGTGTCATGCTGAGAACACATTCCATTCAGCATGCCTCGCAACAAGCTCTAAATGACGAATGGTGGTGTGGATTGCTCGACATGTTGTTACCACCACCACTTTTACATGGTTGACTGACTGATCGTGTCATGCAGATTCGTTAATCGCTTTCAACGGTTTCACACACGCACTCATAAAATGAACGCATCTTATCATCTGTTCTTATCCTTTATAACTGACATTTCCAATGTGTGATGGCCAGAAAGGCAGACATAAGCCTCTTTGGGAAGGGCATGTGGACATGTTTCGTTTCATTGAAAGTGAATGGAGGGGATTTAGTAAATGAGTGATCATGAGTGATCCTTTTATTACTACTGCCGTTTTAGTTGCTGTTGCATGAATGCATTTTCAATCATTTCTGATTATTTCATCACTTGTTTAATAAATGTTTCATATTTAAATACCGGATTATTAATGACCCCATTTTTCCAGGCAATGATCAAGAATTTGTGGCATGTGTACTCTCCGGCGACTGTTATGACCTGCCTAGGGAAGATTGTGTTATTTGGAAAACTGCTGATTGCTTGATTGATGATGTTTCAATGGCCCAGCAGAGTTTCATCCATCTGTTGGATTCAATTCGAAGCTTATGAATGAATATTTATTTATGGAACTACTGTGAGATTAATGACATTCAATCTTCATAAAAGTTGAAAGTATTTCTCATGTGGGTATGAAAGTTGTAAAATTATCTGATATGCAATGAAGTATTTTGTTAAAATTGCAATACATTGAAAATGCACTGGAATCGTTATTTAATTAAGATTTCAGAATGGGTTAAGCTTTATTTGCATTTGGGTTAATTGGATATACTCTAGGAAACTTGAACTCAAAATAAAGTGAAGATTATCGCAATTTAAGAAGTAGTAAAAATCCGAAAACCGGAAGTATGAAAATGGAAACGTTTTGCTTTTAACAATTCTTTGAAATCTTAATCGAATATTTTTTATTGGCCAATTTGGCATTGATGCAGTTTAAGAATGTTTCTAAAATTTTGCCAGCAATTTGCATTAGCTTTGATACTAAAAATCTATTCACAAAAGCCAGTAAAGGAAGGCAAGAGTCGGGCGGAGTCGACTGTAAAAATCTATTCACAAAAGCCAGTAATGTAAGGCAAAAGTCGGGCGGAGCCGACTTTATAATACCCTACACCATCTAGTCTACGTTCTACTTTTAATATATAGAACTTATCTCCAAGTCAAATTAAAGTCTGATAATTTTGCACACCTGTCGAAATATAGAATAGAACCTTGTAGGAGATTTTTACGTTAGAAAAAAAATTGTGGTTTTACACAGTCTTAAAAAGCCATACCGCATAAAAGATATATATTTGGGTGAAATATATAAGTCTGGGACGTCAAATATAATATCTCACGCCCAACATTATAGAGATCTGACCAAAATTGTCTTAAAAGTCTATATCAAATGATATATATATATGAGCAATATCTAAATCAGGACCGATTTTATTGAAATTATGTGCCCGCACTGGACGCTAAATAGAACGTCTAATGCAAAATTTTGTGAAGATCGGACCAAAATTAAGGCTGCTACAGCCTTCAAATTTCATATCGGAAATTTAAATTTTTTAAAGATCGAGCCAAATTTGTATTCTACAGGCTTAAAATTCCATGTCGGATGAAGAATATATATGAGACCTATATCTAAATCTGGACCAATTTTTATGAAATTTTGTACACGTAAAAGGGCGTCAAATAAAACAGCTCGTGTAAAATCTTTTTAAGATCAGACTAAAATTGTGGCTTCCACAGCCTTAAAAGGCCATATCGGGTAAAAGCTATGTATGGGAGCTGTATATAAATGTGGACCGATGTGTATATAAATGTGGACCGATATTGTAATGATCGGACCAAAATTGTGGCTTCTACAGCCTTAAAAAGCCATAACGGATGAAGAATATAAATGGAAGCTATATCTAAATCTGGACCAATTTTCATAAAATTTTGCACACATTTTAGGACGCCAAATAAAACACCTCATGCTTAACTTTGTGAAAATTGGGCCAATATAGTGGCTGTTACAGCCTTAAAATTCAATATGGGTAACGATATGTATGGGAGCTATATCTAAATCTGGCCCGATTTTAACGAAATTTTGCACACATATGTAAACGTCAAATAAAAGAAATAGTTCTTAATCTTGTAAAATTGCGGCTTCTACAGCCTTAAAAGGCCATACCGAATGAAAGGTTTATAATAGCGTTTCAATAGCGTTTGTCCTTGGACCAAAGAAGTGACATGTGCAAAATTCCATAACAATCGGACAGAAAATGCAACCTGTGCTGTGATCATAAGAATACATGGACAGACAGACAGACGGACGCAGCCTAATCGAATCAGGAAGTTATTCTAAGCCGATCAAAAATGCAAATTTTGCCCATGAACATTCCACTAAGGAACAGGGGCAAACTTCTCACATATCAATTGGTGCAGTCCGATTTAAGTTTTAAGCTCAATGACAAGGGGCCTTCATTTTATAGCCGAGTCCGATCGGCGTGTCGCAGTGCGACACCACTTTGGAGAGAAGTTTTACACGGTGGCCTCCGATCTAAGCCGATCGGTATGCTTAACAATGAGTCTAGCTCTTCTGCTTCCTGTACCACAGTGGTGGTAAATGCTGTAAGTTATAAATAAGTTAAGTAAGTTAAACTATAGGAATTCTTCTCTACTCAAATACTAGTTTTTGGTAGGATTTGCCAAGCACAATCCAACAAAGATTAGAAATGGAAATTGAATCACAATTGAACCATTCGCAGCACAAACTTAGAAGTAGGGTGACCAAATTTTAGGTCCGGCAATAGGTCCCAGGTCCCAATGAAAATTCATTTTTCATTTGTGTATAACAAAATACCATATTGGTCTTTTTAGTAGCTATATCTAAAAATAAACGGATCAGAACCATGTACCACACGGATGTCGAAAAGCCTAACATAAATCACTGTGTCAAATTTTAGGGAAATCGGATTATAAATGCGCCCTTTATGGGGCCAAGACTTCAAATCGAGATATCGGTCTATATGGCAGCTATATCCAAATCTGGACCGATTTGAGCCATGTCGAAGAACCCAACACAACTCACTGTCCGAAATTTCGGCGACATCGGACAATAAATGCGCCTTTTACGGGCATAAAGCCTTAAATCGAGAGATCGGTCTATATTGCAGCTATATCCAAATCTGGACTGATCTGAGCCAAATTACATAAGGATGTCGAAGGGCCTAATACAACTCACTGTCCCAAATTTCAGCAAAATCGGACAATAAATGCGCCTTTTCTAAGCGCAAGATCTTAAATCGAGAGATCGGTCTATATGGCAGCTATATCCAAATCTGGGCCAAATTAAAGAAATATGTTGAAAGACCCAACATAACCCAATCTCCCGAATTTCAGCAAAATCGGACAATAAATGCGACTAAATGCGGTCTATATGGGGGCTATATCAAGATATAGTCCGATATAGCCCATCTTCGAACTTAACCTGCTTATAGTGAAGAAAAGTGTCTGTGCAAAATATCTCTTTTTTTAAAGACTGTAGCGTGATTTCAACAGACAGACGGACGGACATGGCTATATCGTCTTAGATTTTTACGCTGATCGAGAATATATATATTTTATAAGGTCCGAAATGGATATTTCGATGTGTTGCAGTTAGAAACGCTATCCATTCTACCGCTGACGCAATGGGAAAAAGGGGGAACCATACCTCTTGTGAGAGAAACCATTAAATTGAAAGAAGAAGAACTCAGTAATGTTGTATCTTATATTTGAAGTTTCAAGTTCGGATCATGGATTTTCTTCAAAAAACAGGGTTTGAGCTTTGCCTCAAAAAAATTTTTTTTTTCAACTCATATAAATTAGTTTGTATTATAATTTGTAGTATAATTATGAGTGAAATGAGTAATGGTTAGGTTTGAAATTAAAATCTGCAATTATATGCGTCATGAAAAGTCTTCGCTTTTCCCCTTCCAAATTCCTTGATAATTACTGGCAATATAACACACAAACTCTCAGATGACTCACATTGTTATCTGGGCATCTTTTCTTCATATTTCATTCACAAGTACGCATGAAGAATTTTTTTTTTGTATATTTCTCCGAATTTATTATTGACCCATAACCCATTTGAGCCGCATTTTTTAAGTCTATTAGAGAACGCACCCTTCACAATTTAATCGCATTTCGAAGCATTTAAGGCTCTTATTTATTTCAACCATTGATTCTCATTAAATTTCCAGTTTGAGATGATTCGGGCCAAGGAAGCTTCTGTAATGCCCACAACGCACACACGTACACAGACGAACATAAAAATGTGCAGATCCTCCTCTCCCATACCCAGCACTTGTACTTATCTATGGAAATCAATTGAGGCAAAAATACGATTATCAACGGTTAGATGATAATTCAAACCATATGTTTGACCAGAAAGGAAAATGTCTATAACTACTCCAAAGAAGTGAATGTGAGTAGCTGTGTGCCTGCGTTGGACTACACACAGGCATACATAGGGTTTTATCTAAAACCAATTGGACCATTTACATAGCAATTATAAAGACTTAAATCTCCATGGGTAAAACTAATGCTTCAACCAAGTCATTGACAATGATTGACTGCCTCCTCCGAATCCAAACTCATTGCCACAGACTCTTGCTGCAAAAAGAGACCCTCTTTCCGGCATCGTCGCAAGCCTACATCAGTAGCAAAGAGGCGGCAAGAACAACCGTCTGCAGTGGCAGCCGCATTAAAAGACATTGAAGTGTAGATAAAAAGAAATCGTAAAGAAAAACAAACAATTCGCATGAATTCACTTCGAAAACATTTTATTGGCATTAGTATATATATAAGATTTTTTTTATTATTGATGGCATAAAAACAAACAATAAAATCGATTAGAATTTTTGAATTGAAGATGATTACTGAGAGCCAATGCTGGCTGAACAATGGCAACTTATGGAGACGGTTGTAGCATCCACAAGTGGATTGTTTCTTCAGTGGCAGACTGGGAGGTCTGTGTGTGAGTGAGTGTGGCAACAATGAGAGTGCGTAGGAAAAATCAACATAATCATCAATTTCCATACGATGATAACTGCCTCACTCAAGGACTAATGATGGAAATAAAATGGCATGAGACGACTGGGTAAATGATCTGATTTTTGCCTAATATCTTAGAGTTAAAACAAGTAAAAGAGTGCTAAGTTCGGTCGGGCCGAATCTTATATACCCTTCACCATGGATCGCATTTGTCGAGTTCTTTTCCCGGCATCTCTTCTTAGGCAAAAAAGGATATAAGAAAAGATTTGCTCTGCTCTTAGAGCGATATCAAGATAGGGTGTGGTTTGGACCACAATTAAATTATATGTTGGAGACCTGTGTAAAATGTCAGCCAATTCGAATAAGAATTGCGCTCTTTGTGAGCTCAAAAAGTAAAATAGAGAGATCGATTTATATGGGAGCTGTATCGGGCTATAGACCGATTCAGACCGTAATGAACACGTATGTTGATGGTCATGAGGGAATCCGTCGTACAAAATTTCAGGCAAATCGGATACAAATTGCGACCTCTAGAGGCTCAAGAAATCGAGATCCCAGATCGGTTTATATGGCAGCTATATCGGTTATGAACCGATTTAAACCTTATTTGACACAGTTGTTGAAAGTAAGAATAAAAAACGTCATGCAATATTTCAGACAAATCGGATAAGAATTGCACCCTCTAGAAGCTCAAGAAGTCAAGTCACCAGATCTGTTCATATGACAGCTATATCAGGTTATGAACCGATTTGAACCATACTTGGCACAGTTGTTGGATACCATAACAAAATACTTCGTGCAAAAATTTATTTAAATCGGATAAGAATTGCGCCCTCTAGAGACTCAAGAAGTCAAGACTCAAGATCGGCTTATATGACAGCTATATCAGGTTATGGATCGACATGGCCCATTTACAATACCAATCGACCTACACCAATAAGAAGTATTTGTGCAAAATTTCAACCTACTAGCTTTACTCCTTCGGAAGTTGGCGTGCTTTCGACAGACAGACGGACGGACGGACGGACGGAAGGACATGGCTAGATCGACATGAAATGTCTCGACGATCAAGAATATATATAATTTATGGGGTCTCAGACGAATATTGCGAGTAGTTACAAACAGAATGACAAAATTAGTGCACCCCCCATCCTGTGGCGGAGGGTATAATAAGCAAAAGCGCGCTAAGTTTGGCCGGGCCGAATCTTGGAAACCTACCACTATGGATTCTGCTAAAAATTTATGCAAAATAAATTTAGTTGAAGGGCATATTTTTTTTTTCTCCAACTTTTGTGCCAAATTTTTGTCAAACCAGAATAAATTAAAGCTTCTAAAAACCGAACAACGATGATTGAGGGACCGGTGTGTCCAAATCAGTCTATAATCTTATAGATTGTATTTTGCACAGTTATTAGAAGTCGAAACAGAACACCACATGGGAAATTTTTGCCACATCGGGAAAAAAAGTGCGGTTTGCAAAGGCTCAAGAAGTCAAATCGGGCGATCGGTTAATATGGGAGCTATATAACTGTATAGACCGATTTAGACCCTTCTTAACAAAATTGCTGAAAATCATAACAAACCACTACACATTCTCAAAATCAGCCAAATCGTACCGAAATTGCGTTTTGTAAGGGATCAAGAAGTCATATCGGAAGATAAGTTTATATGGTAGCTATATCAGCCTATTGATGTTGAACCGTACTTGTTAAAGTAATGGCAAGTCAAAACAAAAGACTACATGCAAAATTTCAGCCAAATCGGACAAAAACTGCGGCTTGCAAGGGCTCAAGAAGTCAAATCGGGAGATAGATTTATATGGGAGCAATATCAGAATAAAGACCGATTTCAACCGTACTTAACACATCGAATGGAAGCAGTAACCGAACATTACGTGCAAAATTTCAGCCAAATCGGACAAAATCTGCGGGAGATCGGTTTATATGGGAGCTATATCAGGTTATAGACCGATTTGGATCGTACTTGGCTCAGTTATTAGAAGTCATAATGTGCAAATTTCAGCCAAATCGGGCTAAAATTGTGGCTTCCAGGGGCTCAAAAAGTCAAATCCGGAGATCGGTTTATATGATAGCTATATCTAAATCTGAGCCGATATGGTCCATTTGCAATCTCCAAATGACCTGCATCAATATTAATCATCTACGCGTTCGACCGCTATCGTGATTTCAACAGACGGATGGACGATCAAGAATATTTCGAGGTGTTACCAACGGAATGACTAGGTAAGTATATCCCCATCCTATGGTGGTGGGTATAAATAACATTTCAGGCGAAGAATTTTCTCCAAAAATGTTATTTATATTCACCACCATAGGATATGGGGTTTATTCGTTTAGTCATTGCGTTTGAAACACATCGAAAATCAATTTGGCACCCTAGTGACGCTTACGGTATTTTTTTTTTTTGCAGAATAGAATGATATTTTTATACCCACCAATTTTGTCAAATGGCCAATAGCCATTTTGAACTAATTTTTTCTTCAGCATTTGATCAAAGCACAAAATTTTTTTAGTTAATACATACCACTATCTGTAAATAACACAAATATTTTTATACCCACCACCATAGGATGGGGTATACTAATCTAGACACTTCGTTTGTAACACCTCGAGATATTCATCTAAGACCCCATAAAATATGTGTATTCTTGACCGTCCCGAACGTTCTGAGTCGATCTAGTCATGTCCGTTCGTCCGACCGTCTGTCGAAATCACGATAGTGGTCGAACGCTTAAAGCTAGCCGCTTTAAATTTTGCGCAGATACTTAATATTGATGTAGGTCGCAAATGGGATATATCAGTTCAGATTTGGATATAGCTCCCATATAAACCGTTCTCACGATTTGACTTCTTGAGCCAGTGGAAGCCGCAATTATTATCCGATTTGGCTTCTACCAACTGTGCCAAGTACGGTCCGAATCGATCTATAACCTGATATAGTTCCCTTATAAACCGATATCTCAATTTGACTTTTGGAACCCCTGAAAGCTGCAATTTTTGTTCGATTTGTCTAAAATCTATAGCTCCCATATAAGCCGATCTCCCGATTTGACATCTTTAGCCCGCAATTTTCGTCCGATATATTGAGTTGCCCAAAAAGTAATTGCGGATTTTTTAAAAGAAAGTAAATGCATTTTTAATAAAACTTAGAATGAACTTAAATCAATTATACTTTTTTACACTTTTTTCTAAAGCAAGCTAAAAGTAACAGCTGATAACTGACAGAAGAAAGAATGCAATGACAGAGTCACAAGCTGTGAAAAAATTTGTCAAAGCCGACAATATGAAAAATCTGCAATTACTTTTCGGGCAACCCAATAGATAAAATTTTGCATTTAGGGTTCTATTATCACTTCCAACAACTGTACCAAGTACGGTCTTAATCGGTCTATAACCTGGTATAGCTCCCATATAAGCCGGTCTCTCGATTATCCTTTTGTATAAATTTTTAGCAGAATCCATAGTGGTGGGTTCCCAAGATTAGGCCCGATCGAACTTAACACGCTTTTTCTTGTTTTTATAGTAACTGAGGATCATTTACTCCACCGTTGAATGTTAGTCATGAATTTGCTACATTTTGATGTTAAAGCCGCTTCAGTTATGGTAAAACTTTTATGAATTTCGTCTGCGGTAAAGTATGGCTCTTTTACGCAAAAATTCAAAACTACTTTTACAGCAAAAGAAGAGTTGCTACACGAAATGATAATTCTTTTGGTTTGTTTATATCTTGTGTCTCTAACATTTGGCAGTGAGTGTAGCTAAAGAGACTAGTTTTTGCTTTTTGTCACTGATATGATGATCGCCATCATGTAAGTTAGGAAAGTGACAATATTTAAAATTTTCCTTTAAGCGAAAACAATGCTTGAATTCACAATACCACTCGAATATGAAATATCAATCCCTTTAAGAAATATCCATTCTGTGTATTCGTCACAAACTCTTGAAATTTTATTGTAAACAAAGTCCCAACGTTATTTGTAAAATAAGAATTATTTTGTTACTTGCAGATGAGCAATAAATAAATTCATATTAAATTTAATGAAGATCGCTCAATTAGGTCCTGTAGCCCTGAAAGTCTATAACGAGGTATTCAGGTATATGTAATGGGTGTTATACCCAAATCAGAACCCAGTTAAGCCACATTCAGTTAACACAATCATACAAAAAGAACTTTGTGGATGAGAATCGGTTGATAAATGCGCTTGTCCAGGTTATAAAAGCCGATACATATTTAAGGAAGCTGTAACTTAATCTGAACCGATTTCGCCGAAATTTGACACAATGACTTATGTTAGGCTTTTAGACATCCGTGTCGGATATGGTTCAGATCGGTTTATATTTGGATATAGCTATCAAAAAGAACAATATTTGGTTCTACAAAATTGAACAATGACTTCTGCTTATTAATCCACTCAATGTCCAAATCGGACCATATTTAGATATAGCTGTTATGGGGGCATAAAATATGAATTTTTCACCGGATTATGACGAAAGATGATTTACATATATACCGGAGGTAGTGGGTATCCAAAGTTCGGCCCGACCGAACTAAACACCCCAACAGTGACTTATGTTAGGCTTTTCGACATCCGTGTCGGTTATGGTTAAGAACAGTCTATATTTGAATATAGCTACCAAAAAGACCAATATTTTATTCTTCTTTACAAAATGTGGCACGAAGTGCTTTTTGTGACGTCACAATATGTGTGCACAATCATCATCATCATAATCGGATCAGATTTATATATAGTTCCCATGCATATCTTTCATCCGATATGCTCTTTTAGAGCTGTAGAAGCCACAATTTTGGTCCCATCCTTACAAAATTTGGCATGGAGCGTTTCATTCAACGTATGTGTGCAAAGTTCCATAAAAATCGGTTCAGATTTAGATATAGCTCTCATATATATTTTTCACCCGATATGGTCTTTTAAGGCTGTAGAAACCACAATTTTCGTCCGATCTTTACAAAATTTGGCATGGGCAGTTTTATTTAGCGTCCTCATATGTGTTCAAAGTTTCATAAAAATCGGTCCAGATTTAGATATAGCTCTTATATATATTTTTCATCGGAGATGGCCTTTTATGGCTGTAGAAACCACAATTTTCGTCCGATCTTTACAAAATTTGTCATGGGCAGTTTTATTTAACGTCCTCATATGTGTTCAAAGTTTCATAAAAATCGGTCCAGATTTAGATATACCTCTTATATATATTTTTCTTCCGATATGACCTTTTAAGGCTGTAGAAGCCACAATTTTAGTCCGATCTCTACACAATTTTTCGTGAGATGGTTTAATTGACATCCCAATACGTGTGGAAAATTTCATCAAAATCGAATTAGATATAACTCCCATATATATATATTTTATGCGTTTCGTCTTTTAGCCAAAATGTTCGTATTATCGTAAGAAAATCGTATAAGGTTCTATTCGATAGTTCACTAGGCATGCATAATTAAAGTCTGATTAAATTTGGATATAAGTGCTACCTATTAAAAGTATTACCTATACTCGGTGGTGTAAGGTATATATAGTCTGCTCTGCCCGACTTTTGCCTTTCCTTACTGGTTTTACTAGTTTTTGTTGAAATTTTAATTTCCAAAATTTTTTAAGTAAAATGTATGATCTCTTTCAAAATAATTTTTTCAAATTTTTATTAGCTGTGTGTGATAATCTCTCACAAATTTTAATGCCGAAGATTATTAGTGCAGTGTGCATAAATGAAAGAGGGAGAAAACTCCTCATAGAATGACCACAGTGAATAACAAAGCAAACATCAATCTCTCATCGACATCCATGCACATACTGTGGCTTTTGCATACATGCGTGTATTTGAAGGTATTTATTCAGAGGGATTTATGGAACATTCTATGTTGGACTTTGTTCCTTTGTTCCTTTTTTCCATCTTTTAGTTTTTTTTTTTGCGAACCAAATCTGGTCAGTATTGATAACAAATGCTGATGGTATTTAACAAGTGTTTGCGTATACATTCAGTTGCATAAAACATCAGAGCCCGCATGAGCTTAGACATTTATGTAATATTATGGTAAAATTGCGTTGAGATGAAGTCAATTGCGACCTAAGCCTAAATATGTAAAAAAAAATTTATACAGAAGCTTACTTCACTAACGAGTAGTAGAATAATGTCGAGTATAATATTTCTAGTCAAAATTATTCACGGAAAAGTTTTTTCCGCATTTCTTGATTGCAGAATTTTTTTTAATGTCCTCAGTAGGATACCAGAAATTTAAAGCATATAAGAATTACATAAAGGGTGATTTTTTTGAGGTTAGGATTTTCATGCATTAGTATTTGACAGATCACGTGGGATTTCAGACATGGTGTCAAAGAGAAAGATGCTCAGTATGCTTTGACATTTCATCATGAATAGACTTACTAACGAGCAACGCTTGCAAATCATTGAATTTTATTACCAAAATCAGTGTTCGGTTCGAAATGTGTTCATTCACCGTAACGTTGCGTCCAACAGCATCTTTGAAAAAATACGGTCCAATGATTCCACCAGCGTACAAACCACACCAAACAGTGCATTTTTCGGGATGCATGGGCAGTTCTTGAACGGCTTCTGGTTGCTCTTCACTCCAAATGCGGCAATTTTCTTATTTACGTAGCCATTCAACCAGAAATGAGCCTCATCGCTGAACAAAATTTGTCAAAATTTGAACACATTTCGAACCGAACACTGATTTTGGTAATAAAATTCAATGATTTGCAAGCGTTGCTCGTTAGTAAGTCTATTCATGATGAAATGTCAAAGCATACTGAGCATCTTTCTCTTTGACACCATGTCTGAAATCCCACGTGATCTGTCAAATACTAATGCATGAAAATCCTAACCTCAAAAAAATCACCCTTTATTATACAATAGAAATTATTTTTCCAGTTCGCTAAGTTTAAACGTTTCCGTACAATCTTAATCGGGGAAGTTGGGAGTGAATTGTTTTTTGTGGTTTCAAAGGAACAAAATCTTGGTAGAGTTTTGGACGTTCGATACCCCATTTCTGATCGTTTAAGTTAGGTGCTTTAAAAGCTGTTCCGTCATACTCTTGCAGAATCCGGATTTCCTTTTAAAGTTTCTATGGTCAATATAGTTTTTTCCGACTTTTGTCGCATTTTTGTAGTAGTTCCCAATATTTTTTTGAACCCCATTTTGTAAAACAATTTAAAAAACTTCAAAAATATTTTTTTTTTAATGCAAAAATTTTATTACATAGGTCTTTTGAAGAACGTAGGCTATTTTAACGTTCAACATATAGCGTAGAATATATATTTTTATTCTGAGCAAATATATGAAATGCTTCAATTTAGAAAGTTATAAAATGTATGGTGTAATGATGCTGTTTGCATATTCAGATATTTTTGTGGCAAAAATGGCATTTGGTCGAGCATTCTTAAGATCAAACCATTCTCTTTACAAATGCCAATAAAATACCTAATTCTAAAAGATTTTTTTTATTTGTTCGCATAACATTCAAAAATATCTACAAACATATGCATGAATGCAGCAATGCATGAATTAAAGCATGTAATACCAACATCTAGATGACTTTCGATATTCCCCTTAAAACAAAGGAATTCAACTAAAGAACATTTATGACATATGTTACAAACCATTTTGAAATGGGAAATGTTTTATCATTTTCATGGCCAAAAGAGAGTACAAAGAAATATAACCCCAACAACAGCAACTATTGTACATGTTTTCGTATACAATATTGAAATTGCATGTCCTTATAAGTGTAACGTGTATGCGAGAGGTTATATCTTGGCAGTATAGAGGTGGGGTGATGGTCGATGGGAATGTACTTTTATAAAAGCATTCAACTTTTTGTATTGAATACACTCGATATAATGTTCAGCGTTATATGTATTAAAAACAAAACATGTACAAACTAAAATGGCACGAAACTTTACCTGACCGAAGTTCTGTTTACCCATTTCCATAGATTTTTGTTTCGAACCGCTAAATGAGAAGTTTGTGGGTTTATGTAGAGATTTTACGAGTTGAAGATGGTATTCTAATTTCGTCATTCTGTTTGTAACTACTCGAAATATTCGTCTGAGACCCCATAAAGTAAATATATTCTTGATATCCGTCTGTCCCTCCGTTTGTCCCTCCGTCTGTCTATCGAAAGCACGCGTACTTCCGAAGGAGTAAAGCTAGTCGCTTGAAATTTTGCACAAATACTTCTTATTAGTGTAGGTCGGTTGGTATTGTAAATGGGCCATATCGGTCTATGTTTTGATATAGCTGCCATGTAAACCGATCTTGGGTCTTGACTTCTTGAGCTTCTAGAGTGTGCAATTCTTATCCGATTGGAATGAAATTTTACACGATGTGTTTTGTTATGATATCCAATAACTGTATGGTTCCAATATGGTTCAAATCGGTTCACAACCTGATATAGCTGTCATAAAAACAGATCTGAAGACTTGACTTCTTGAGCTTCTAGAGGGCGAAATTCCTATCCGATTTGGCTGATATTTTGCACGACGTATTTTATTCTTACTTTCTACAACTGTGTCAAATAAGGTTCAAATCGGTTCATAAACTGATATAGCTGACATATAAACTGATCTGGGATCTTGACTTCTTGAGCCTCTAGAGGTCGCAATTATTATCCGATTTGCCTGAAATTTTGTACGACGGATTCTCGCATGACCATCAACATACGTGTGTATTATGGTCTGAATCGGTCTATAGCCCGATACAGCTCCCATATAAATCGATCTCTCTATTTTACTTCTTGAGCCCCCTAAGAGTGCAATTCTTTTTCGAATTGGCTGACATTTTACACAGGTCTCCAACACATAATTTAATTGTGGTCCAAACCAGACCCTATCTTGATATCGCTCTAATAGCAGAGCAAATATTTTCTTATATCCTGTTTGCCGGGAAAAGAACTCGACAAATGCGATCCATGTTGGAGGGTATATAAGATTTGGCCCGGCCGCTTTTATTTGTTTTGTGTAATGATAAACTTTTTTTCTGTATTAAATTACACTTCTTCAGTACTACACATGATTTTGTTCATCTGTTGGAGGTTGTATTGATGGCTTCGAACGCGTAGACAACGGCAGTGTCCCTCGCCGTTGATCCGTAGTCCCAAGTTCGAATCCCGGCCAGGCTCTGCCGAATTTCTATTTTTTTAAGTTTTTTGCCTTTTAGGGCGAGATCATTTAATTTTACAATTTTAGTTTGTTTCTCTTTCGAGACGAGCTGGATGATCGGAGATGCAAATGGAAAAGGAAAGCCAAAGATAGAAACGCGTCTCATAGTGGTTGGTGTGTTGCTATCTTTGCCTTTCCTTTTCCATTTGCATCTCCGATCATCCAGCCCGTCTCGAAATAGAAACAAATAAAAATTGCAAAATTAAATGATCTCGCCCTAATGGTGGTGGTTCCCAAGATTCAGTCCGGCCGGACTTGGGATGCTCTTACTTGTTCCTATTTCAAATTGAAAAAATTTCTCTGTTAGCATGGAACAGTTTAATGCACATTTAGATGTTTTGTTAAATTTCCATGAAAAGTTCACGTTTCATGAACCCAAGATGTATATTCGGGAGGTCAGTCTATAAACATCTATATCGGGTAATGTTCTTCGGCACGGATTTTAAAGTGTATAATGTAACTTACTAAAACAAATGTCAGGAAAATCGCAAGTTCAAACATTTGGAGATGGGGCAATATGGCGTCATATCCAAACATGATCCAACCTGAACTACACTCGGCGCAGAAGTAAAGGAGTCTAGTACAACTCACTGTTCCCTATTAATGGAATGTAACGGCACTCAACGAAATTTTTAATTCAAAATAGCAAAAATATTTCCTTAAACAACAGTTTTTGTCTGATGAAAATGGGAGAGCTGACATGACTGCAGTTTCAGCAAACATAGGGCTGCTGTTTCAGTAAACATTTTCATTTGCCTATTTAACTAACAAAATGCACTCTTTCAACCGCGAAATCCGCAAAAAATATTGTGGATAAGTTTCTGGAAGTTTAGCGACGATCCGACAACACATCACGGAACTACTCACATCATCCTTATATCGGGTTTGCAGGATATTCATCATGATTCTGTAACCAAATAGACTTCATCTTACCAACGGAATATAGTCTGTGATGAGAAACACTTAAGATCCTGATGGTGTAAGCAATATCTGCCTTTCATGGAATAATATGATCCAAAGACTTTAAATGGGTCAATACCCTCAAAAATTGTTTGTCCTAATTTAAAGATTCGAGCCAAAGATTAGCAAACTTAATTTAAAGATGATCAACTTCCCAAATTTTTAAGGAAACATTCCTTTTGGTGAAAGGTATTTTCCTTCATATAAAGGATTTTTTATTTTAAATGATAGGTTCATAAATCCTTAACTTTGTGTCTTGTTATAAAAAACAAAAATCTGAAAAAAAGCCAAAAATTCCGTTGCAAATTAGTAAATAGACCTTGGGACAAGACGATAGTGAAACGTAGTTAAAGACGCAAAATAGCCTTATCTTGACTTCTTGAGCCTCAAGAGTGCGCAACTATTACCCGATTTGGATGAAATTTTTTTCAACGACTTCTCCCATGGGCTTCAACCTACGTGTCAAACATGGTCTGAATCGGTTTATAGCCTGATACAGCTCCCATATAAATCGATCTCCCTATTTTATTTCCTAAGCCCTAAAGGGCACAATTCTTATTCGAATTGGCTGAATTTAACACACTGGCTTCTACTATGGTCTCCAACATTCAATTTATTTATGGTCCGAATCGATAAAGCTCCAATAGCCCTGCAATTCTTTTCTTTTATCCTTTGTTTGCCTAAAAAGATATATCAGGAAAAAACTCGACAAATGCGATCCATGGTGGAGGGTATATAAGATTTGGTCCAGCCGAACTGGCTGGACCAAATCTTAGATAAAACCAGCTGGCTCCGTTGCTCCTTCTATTACATTATGAGCAGACATTTTTTTTAATTTTACGCAAATAGGTTTGAAATAGAGGTTTACGCGGTGTTAAGAAATCAAACATGTGGGTCGGTTTATATAGCGGCTATATCTATTTGTGGATATGGCCCACTTCTTTATCCCTAAGGACCAACGTTAATAAGATTAGCCTAAGGACGCTAGTAAGAGGAATCGCTGTGCTTCAAGCTATATATGTTCAAAGGCTTGTTTGAGTTAGACAGACGGATATACCTACGGCTAATAGAATGCTGAGACAATAACAAAAAGAAAATGTTTATGTTTTGAGATATTACAAATGGTATGAAGACATTTTTATATCTTTTGTCAACAAAAAAAAAAAAAAAAAAAAAAACAAGTAAAAAGGCGTTAAGTTCGGCCGGGCCGAACTTTGGATACCCACCACCTCGGGTATATATGTAAACCACCTTTCATTTCGAATCTCGACCGATCTGGACCAAATTGACGATGGATATCGAAGGACCTAACACAACTCACTGTCCAAAATTTCAGCAAAATCGAATAATAAATGTGGCTTTTATGGGCCTAAGACCCTAAATCGGAAGCTATATCCAAATCTGGACCGATCTGGGCCAAATTGACGAAGGATGTCGAAGGGTCTAATGGGGGCTATATTAAGATATAGTCCGATTTAGCCCATCTTCGAACTTAACCTGCTTATAGACAAAAAAAAAAAAAATATCTGTGCAAAGTTTCAGCTAAATATCTCTATTTTGAAGACTGTGAATATAACCCCATCCTTCGGTGGTGGGTATAATAAAATTACTATTGCTTTCGAAAATATAGACACGATTTTTAGCGATTGTAAACACTTTCTTAGTTGCAAAATATGACGAGTTGTAGTGAAATTGAAGTCTACTCCCAAACGATTTAACGAAAACATTTAAACTACGAGCGACAGCAATAAACAGCAAGAGTGGTAGTGGAGACACTGATGATGCCGCACTCAGTGAATGTCTTTTTTGGGACATGATAGTTACCCAGCCAGTTCTGTAAATAAAAAGTTTAATTCGAATTTGATAAAATGTTTGTTGAAACTGTTTTATTTAATATTTATTTTTGAGTGTAAATTTAGTTCACAGTCAGCGATGATGCCATATAAAGTAAAAACATTGAACCTAAGGTCTCGATTACAAGTGGAAACATTCGATTTTTATTGCTCATTCGTAGGATTATTGTAATGAATTACCTTTTATAAACTCCAAAAAACCACACACATACATATAGCATAAGTATTTGTATAGGGATACATGTGTAGGGCATTAGCCTTGCAGGATTTTCATGACCGTTTTCTAGGTCTATGCCAGACAGATTTTTCACTTTTTCTTGGCATATTCTGTGTATGAACTGTGGTCATAATCCCTGCATTAGACCGAGAAATGTACTTACATTTCATCGGTTCCGTTGATATGTTCACAATGCTTATGTTCTTTGGCTTACTCCCACCCATACTCTTGGTAACGACACACAAACACGCACACACTCGTGGTTAGTCACCACACATATGGCTAAGATATTTGCTTTTCCAGCAAGCTGATGTTTACCACAAACGTTAAAACTCTTAAACACACAATTGCAACATGTCTCTGACCATGTAAGCTCATAAATGGTAAACGAATGTTTTTGAGGTATCCTCCAAAACCTATCCAAGAAGATATATTGGTCTGTTTTGATCCAACTGACATTTGCTTTGGATGCATGCATGCATGCATTTTAAAAGGCGATTGTTGTTGCTGTTCTCTTGCAATTATCAGCACAAACGATTTTACAAAATGAGAAATCTTATCCTCTGATAGGTATTGATTGGCAGGATTGCTCTAAAGAAAACATTTCAGAAAATTTATGTGAATTGCAAAGGCTTTCAAACGGAATTGCAGTATTGTTTTTGCAATTTGACAAAGTTAATTTTTTTTTTCAAAATTTTGCAAGATCCTACATTTTCAATATTTAGCAATAATGGAACCATTTTACAAAAAATGTATCAGACCAATATGTTTACAAAGTACAAATACATATTTTTTACTATTTGGCTACATTTTCTACTGGAGAACATCCGGGTGGCAATAGCTGGATGTTTCTAGAATTTATGAGTTCAAGTTTCAAAAGGTAGCATATTTACAACTTTTAAGTTCCTAATAATAGCTGCCGTAAGAAATGTTTCTTAACGGAAGGCAGCTATTATTGGGAACTTAAAAGTTGTCAAAATAAACAAATATATTACAATAATATATGACCAATAGTAAAATATTCAGTGCGGACAGGACATAAACTAGCCATTTAACTCCATCGTTGGTCAAAGCCAACTCTCTTTTTATACAGCGAATCCATGTGTTTCTCGGGCGTCCCATTGCGGGTTCCAGTCAAGGAAATTTCTCGCTATATTATAGCGCTGTCGGAGTAGGGTATGACCTAACCATTTTCCCTTTGGGCTTTTGCTTTTGATTCCCCGTCCTTAGTTATTTTGTTGCCAAAATAGGAAAAGCTATCAACATCTTCAATGACATGGCCGATTATAGTGAGCGGTGTCTGTTCGCATCAATTTGGTGTAAGCTGTGTTTATTTTCAAGCCTACTTTGGCCGCGTTCTCATCCATGCGTAACAATTTCGCTTTTATGTGCTCAAAGCAATGCGCAAAGAGGCATATGTCATCCGCGTTGTCGATGTCTCCAAGGAAGTCGTTTATACTCAAGCGTATGCCGCCTCAGCATTTGCCGCCTCTTAGACAGAATCTATTAAAAGTAAAAATAGCGTCGGCGATAAGATGCACCCCTGCTTCATTACTTTTTGATCTCGAATGGACGGCTCTATTTTTCAATGCAACGGAATGAAACGTCTGCATTCCAAACAGCTCCGTAACGTCACGATTTTTTCAGGGATGCATTCAACAGCGTGCTCCACACTGAATTCTGCGAAACTGTCTCAAAAGCACGCACGAAGTCGATGAATAAAAAGTATTGGTGTGTATTAAATTCTGCAGACACAAGAACGGCCGAAAATCCTTGCTCAAAATGGTTTGAAATGCAGGCAAAAAACCATGAAAAAGAAGACTTGCCACCTCTTTAATTATTGCATTTAGCAATGTAATCAGCCTTTTTTGGATTGTGACCATTACCCCCTTCCGGCATTCCGAGGGGACAGCGTTTGAATCCCAAGCCTCTTTAATTATTGGGGTGATCGTTTAGCTAAGGGGGATTGCCCCATACCGCAACACTTCGACAGGTTCGTTCTCAGGACCTGCTAATTTGACGTTTTTGAGTGAGACCAGAAAGGCCTAAATTTCATTACAGGTGGGTAGAGCTGTAGATATATCCCTGTTTAGGCTTCGACGCACTGGGGGATTAAGAAGGTCGAACCCTACGTCATCTGTTACTGGTCCTTCGGAGCTGAAAAATTGGCGCAATCGCTCTAATTTGTTTTGCATCCTCGTCAAACTCTTAAGATAAGTAAGCTCGTTTTGGTCCATAGAGCCGATTGAACGGCTCTGCTCAAATGACCATTGGTTATTTAAAGGCACCAACAAAAACTTGCCTTGTCATATCGAGCAACATAGGCACTCAGTATTTAAGCAAGAGTCGGTGCCGCCCTACCTCTCACTGAGACTGTCGATACGACTGATTGTCCGTGACTGCAGTTGCAGCTACACCCTATACGAAGCATCCCACTATCCGCAATCTGTGGACGTGCCTGATAATCTCAGCTGAGCTTCTCGTGATAACTACATATGTCCATCACAAACATTGGAGCTCAAAGGCTAGCTGTGTGGTGTTTATTTTTATCCGTCTTCATCTATTATTATTGCCGTTGGCCTTATATTGTTATACCCACCATAGGATGGGGATATACTAATCTAGTCATTTCGTTTATAGCGCCTCGATATATTCATCTACGACCCCATAGGTTAGGTAAGGGTGGCAGTCTTTTATAGACACACTTCGACAATTTTAAGTCCATTGTGATACCACAGTAGAGACAGACCAAGGCTTATGGCGGGAATCGAACCCACGATCACTGCACTGATAATCCAAGCACGCTACTAACTCGGCTACCGGGACGCTCTAAGAACCCATAAAGTATATATATATATATATATTCTTAATCTTCTCGACGTTCTGAGTCAATCTAGCCATGTCCGTCCGTCCGTCTGTCGAAATCACGATAGAGGTCGAACTCGTAAAGCTAGCCGCTTGAAATTTTGCACATATACTCAATATAGATGTAGGTCATTGTAATTGTAATTGTAATTTGTAATTTATTGACACCCGCACAACAAGAACGCATGTTCTTATGATTATAGTACGGGAAATTAATCCTTTTAAAGTTACAATGTTAGACAAAGTATAAATAAATAAATGTAAAAAAAAGAAAAAAAAAATCAAATATAATAAGCTTGAAACTAACAAAATATAAATAGGATGTTAATTTGAGTAATAAATCAAAAATAAGAAAAATATTGGTATACAATTAGTTACCGCTCACAAATCAAAATTAACACTTGACATATTTATTTTTAAAAAGACTTATCTAGAATCCCTAAAGTGATCTAGTAATTTACCTTTAAATGTTACAGCGTTACTGATGGTTTGAAGGTCGTGCGGGAGAGAGTTCCAGAGCTGAACGGCGAATATAAATAGATGCCATTGAGAGACTAAGCTACGGTGTATCATTGGAATCAATTTGTTTCCTCGGTTCGACCTTGCAAATCTGATTCTCTCAAATAAATGAGATGGTGCCTGTGTATATATTATCCTATGTAAAAAGGTCAATGACCTCATGAGCAAAACATCACGAAATGATACACCATATAAGGATCTGGAGAAACGGAAAGTGGAGTCTTGTCGACGAAGACCATATACATAGCGTACCACACTGTTGAAGAAAGTATCGATCTTACGACTGCTTCGAGAATCACAGTTTGCAAATAGCTCACAACCGTAGAGTAGGCTAGGTATAATATATGACTTTGCCAAAAGTATTCTTACCCAAAGAGGAGTAAGTTGTTGAGTGGACCAAAGCGAGCGAAGCTTTGAATACCCTTGACCAACAGCAGCATTAATATGGTCTGTCCACGACAAGGTACTGTTGAAAGTCACCCCCAGGTTCTTTGCACGAGCCACGATCTCTAACCTCTCATTAGCAACAACAACAACAGGATCGCAAGTGAAACGTGAAACCCTTTTCTTAATAACCATGCACTTCGACTTGAGAGGATTAAGGCACAAGCCATTAGCATTTGCCCATTCATAAATTCTGGACAGGTCATGGTTCAGCATCCTGACAAGGTCGTCTAAGCATTCCTTCGTGCTACTTATATAGACCTGCACATCATCAGCATACATGTGGGTCTTACAAAATGAGAGCTGGTCTGGCAGGTCGTTGCTATATAAAGAGAATAGAATAGGGCCCAAGATTGAACCCTGGGGCACTCCTCGAATAACAGGCAAGGGACTAGAAACTGATGACTTCGAAACCACGGATTGGGTACGATTGGAGAGATATGACATGATTAAACGAACAGACGAAGACGAGAAATGAAACAGGTTTTTTAATTTTGCTGCCAACATAGTGTGATCGACCGTATCGAATGCCTTTGAATGGTCGAGGAGAACAAGCAAATTCAATTCGTCATTCTCCAAGTTACTCCTGATATCCTCCACCACATCTGCTAGAGCACTTATACAACTACGTCCGGGACGGAAACCTGACTGCTTCTCATATAAAAGAGAGTTCTCATTTATATACGAAAATATCTGTCTATACATTATCTTCTCAAAGACTTTGGACAGAAAACACAAAATGGAGATGGGCCGAAACTCCCTACAATTCTTGGGTAAGGGTATAACTTTAGCGTACTTCCATGCCACCGGAAATGAACTTCTGGTCAAAATGCTGTTAAAAATGTGGGTAATGTATGGCAAAATAAATGGTAATAGTACCTTGAGAAATCTTGGTTCAATGCCGTCGAATCCAACTGCATTTGACTTCACCATGGAGAAACCAAGTACCACATCGTTCTGTTCTATACCCGAAAATTCAAAACCTTCACTGTGACGATCCCCAAGAGTCAACTCAAAGTCATAGAAACTAGGATCTATGGGGTTTGTTGGAATATTGGTGAAAGTAGCATTAAGCTGGTCCACATCCACATCAGTGATGTTATCGGGGGATCTGCGACCGATACCAATGTCGTGAATGGTCTTCCAAGTCTTCCTCGAACCGATCGCAGAGGTAAAACGTCTGAGGTAGTAATTGATCTTGGCAGCTCTTATCAACTTATTGACACGGGATCTGTTGGAGCGATATTCCTCTCGTAGGTGCGACGTCCTAAAACGTTTCCATCTACGGTATGCAGTGTTTCGGGACTCAATTGCAACACGAATATCTGCCGAAAACCAAGGTTTAGTCTTCGAACAAATTTGTCTCATTTTGATCGGGAGCACAAAATCTTGGACAGCGCACACATTTCTAGATAAAAAGTTCACCTGATCGTCTATCGATTCCATGCGGTATAGCAGACTCCAATCGATATCAGAAATCAAAGAAGGTAAGGCTTCGTGGTCCAGACTATTGAAATCTCTATATGAGTAAGACTCCTCCCTTCCAAGGATCTCAAAGTTGTAAGACAGAAAAATCAAGTCATGGTTGGAGAAGCACGATGCGGACAGTTGGTCATACAATGAAGTATCGGCAAATTTATGCTTATAAACCTTTGAAAATTTGGTTCGTCATTTGAAATTTTGCAAGCGTGCCCGTGGTGGCAATGCAAAATAAATCGAGTTCGATACATAATTTTAAATTTAAGGCTTTCATATTCATAAGATGAGAATTCAAATTTATTTAACATTACTTACGAGTTAGAAGTTGCGATATTCATATTTTCTCAATCGGTTCTAAATCACAAGACATTACATGTGTTAAAGTTGTTAATAAAAACTTACCTGAAAAGAGAGAAAAATAAAAATATTTTTAGACGAATGACTAATCATAAGTTAAATTCAAATTCTAGTAAAACTAGTCTGCAATCAGATTCAACTGACGATTTCGTCCATTGTGATATCACTGGAAGAGGAGAAGGAAAATGCCTTAAGTGAAACTTGTCAGTGCGGGACATACACAGCAGTCTCCTCTTGATCGACGTTCTCACAGCTTTTGCAGAAGTCGTTTGCAGACAGTGACCTGTCATTACGAACACAATAACTGAGATGCCTGATCTCGCCAACGACAGCAAAGAAGAGGTCTACTTCTTCAATCCAGATTGGGCCACTTAATTTTGGAGTGTTCAGAACTATTACTGTGTAACCATCTGTCATTCGTTGTCCTTCGGGCCTCATAATAAGGACTTTGCTCAAATGTCGCTAGAGGCATACCCACAGATTCCAGTTCCCCTGAAACGTGTAAGGTAAATTCTAGTCTCGAAAGATCGTCTTCTCTACAATTCCCAGGAATACCTTTGTCATCCGGCACCCAGAAAAGATGAATTTTGGACTGTTTTTAATTCTGCAATACGTTCTCCAGACATTTAATGTCTGCCAGGCTTATGTGCATCAATTGCTTTATGACATTATATATTACCCATTCCAACACTTCTTAAATTGCAATGATCTCCGCTTGATAATACAGAGGACACTATTAGACCAGTCCTACTTCTTCAAAGTACACCTCGAAGACCTCCTGGTTGTCTCGTCTGAACCATCTGTGTAGAAATCTACGTATCTTCTATTGACAATAATATTCCAGCTCCAATCAGCTCTAACAGGAATAGTGGTACAGTAGGTAAGGTTGAAAAGAGGGAGCGAATATACCCCTAAGCCAGTAATCGGCTTGTTGTGCGCTTTAAATACCAAAAAAAAAATGGAAAACCCTATGTTAGAAATTTTATGTTAGTACAACAATTCTTAATTGTTCTCCATAGCATGTCCCTAAGTAGGTTGATGTCTTGTATTTTGGTTACCATCCGAGTGGTGGATAGTGGAAATGCTCCAATGCCTCAAAGTTTTCCCCACATGCCCTACATATGCTATCACTTGCCGCAACTATTCTACTTTAGTATGCTCGTTGTGAGCAACAAAGTCGTTGTAGATTTTGTCACCAATCCATATCATGCATCAAAATAAACATCGATCAACAAATGCCTGCTTAATTAAAAATTTTAAAGTCGAAAATCCAAGAGACCAGAATAGATATTTAAGACCTCAAGCGGACTGTTTTGTAGGAATTTTTGGACACTATCCAACAAAAGGAGAATTTTGGCAATTACGTTATGAATAAACTTAAGGGGCCTGGACCCACTAAAGCTTTGATATATTAAATTAAAAAAAAATATTTTGGCGTTCTCAAACGACTTATCTTTTACTAGTTTTTACTGTATCTCACTTGCGTCGCCTCGACTATACCAAGATGGAGGTGACACCATCTTGGTATAGTCGAGGCTCCAATCCTCTATCTAATCTCCCCTCACGGTAAGACTCATAGCCGCAGTGGCTAACTCATTCATAATCTAGAACAATCTCCAGTGCCCATATGGGCGTGGTCGTCATTGAACCACCTATGGCAAGACAACATGTTCTCTGATGCGGTTGTGTTATCCTTGAGTTGCCCCAGGCCCCAGTTCGAGCCTACGGTCCGCGTAGATAGTGCCCAACACCGGGGAGTCTTCTCGGTACGCTCCAGAATGGTACATTTCTAGTTCAATTTCCTGTTCAAGATCACTTCTGAGTATTTGACCTTGTCCGATTAAATTGGCACATTGGCACCGGTCCAATAAGTGGTTATTGATATAGGCCGTTAGCTGCTGCAAATAGGTCATTTGCTGCAAATTGATTTTAGTTCATAATACTTTAGTTTATAATACTGAAATCCTTCAAAAATTAATTTGTACTACATTACTTAGTACGGACTTTTAAGTTATTGAAAACTGAGCTTTTTCAAAAAACGGGTGCAACTCTTAAATATTTTGCATGTCTGTCCGTCTGTCTGTCGGTCTTTTTGTCCATGTTAATTTGTGTACAAAGTACAGGTTGCAATCCCATGGTATTCAAATTTACTGCAGGCATCATATTTGACCTAGAGACAAAGCCCATTAAAATTGGAACAAATCGGTTCAGATTTAGATGCAGCTAACACATATATGTTCGTTTAATTTGGACTAATACTGCAATAATATCATTATTTGTCAAGCGATTCTCACAAAATTTTGCGCGAATGATTCTCTTCCGACTCCCTGCATTGATGTCGAATTTCGTAGAACTTAGATCAGATTTAGTTAAAACTCCCTTAGACAATTGACTCTTTTACAACTGTGCCGATTTTGGTTGAATTTGGTTCAGATTTAAATATAGCTCTCTTTAATACTTTTGTCCGATTTTGATTAATAATGCAATAATTTGGCCATTTGTTAACCAGTGCTCACAAAATTCGATTCGAAAGTTTCTGTTATGCCTCTTATATGTACAGAGTTTTATCGGGATTGGTTTGTATTTTGACATTGGTCCCGTCGTCTTTCCATGTTAATTTGTGTTCAAAGTACAGATCACAATTTTCATCCGAGCTGTTGAATTTCGTAGAAATCGGTTTAGATTCAGATGTATGCTCCCATATGTATGTCGCATTTTAACTAATACTGCAATATTTTGGAGATTTGTTATCATATCCTCACGAAATTTGTCACTAAGGGTTCTCTAATGACTCTTCGAATCACTGATGAATTTATAGAAATCTGATCAGATTTACTATATTAGTCATACATGATCTTATTTAAAACTTCATATTATTATACCCACCACCGAAGGATGGGGGTATATTCATTTTGTCATTCCGTTTGCAACACGTCGAATTCTTGATCAGCGTAAAAATCTAAGACGATCTAGCCATGTCCGTCCATCTGTCCGTCTGTCTGTTGAAATCACGCTACAGTCTTTAAAAATAGAGATATTGAGCTGAAATTTTGCACAGATTCTTTTTTGTCCATAAGCAGGTTAAGTTCGAAGATGGGCTATATCGGACTATATCTTGATATAGCCCCCATATAGACCGATCCGCCGATTTAGGGTCTCAGGCCCATAAAAGCCACATTTATTATCCGATTTTGTTGAAATTTGGGACAGTGAGTTGTGTTAGGCCCTTCGACATCCTTTGTCAATTTGGCTCAGATCGGTCCAGATTTGGATATAGCTGCCATATAGACCGATCCTCCGATTTAGGGTCTAAGGCCAATAAAAGCCACATTTATGGTCTGATTTCGCTGAAATTTGGGACAGTGAGTTGTCCTAGGCCCTTTGACATGTTTCTTTAATTTGGTCCAGATCGGTTCAGATTTGGATATAGCTGCCATATAGACCGATCCTCCGGTTTAGGGTCTTAGGCCCACAAAAGCCACATTTATTATCCGATTTTGATGAAATTCGGGGCAGTGAATTGTGTAAGGCCCATCAACATCCATCGTTAATTTGGCTCAGATCGGTCCAGATTTGGATATAGCTGCCATATAGATCGATCCGATTTATGGTGTAAGGCCCATAATAGCCATTCATTATCCGATTTTGCTGAAATTTGGGACAGTGAGATGTGTTAGGCCCTTTGACATGTTTCTTCAATTTGGTCCAGATCGGTTCAAATTTGGATATAGCTGCCATATAGACCGATTTCTTGATTTATGGTTTTGGGCCCATAAAATGCTCATTTATTGCCCGATGTCCCCGAAATTTGGAACAGTGAGTTAAGTTAAGCCCCTTGACATACTTCTGCAATATCGCACAGATCGGTCCAGATTTGGATATAGCTGTCATATAGACCGATATCTAGGTTTTAGGTTTTGGGGCCATAAAAGAGGCATTTATTGTCCGATTTCGCCGAAATTTGGGACAGTGCTTAGTGTTAGGCTCTTCGACATGTTTATGCAACTTGGCCCAAATCGATCCAGATTTGGATATAGCTGCCATGTAGACCGATATCTCGATTTAAAGTCTTGGCCCCATAAAAGGCGCATTTATAATCCGATTTCACTGAAATTTGACACAGTGACTTATGTTCGGCTTTTCGACATCCGTGTCGTATATAGTTCAGATCGGTATGAGGTATATGAGTATAAGGTATGAAATTTTCACCGAATTTTGATGAAAGGTGGTTTACATATATACCCGAGGTGGTGGGTATCCAAAGTTCGGCCCGGCCGAACTTAACGTCTTTTTACTTGTTTATACACAATTGGGCAATGACTCGGAATCGGATCATATTTCGATATAACTGCTATGGCACAAAAGGTATGCAATTTTCACCGGATTTTGATGAAATGTGGTTTACATATATACCCGAGGTGTTGGGTATCCAAATTTCGGCCCGGCCGAACTTAACGCCTTTTTACTTGTTTTTTATTCAAACTTGTTTTTCGAATCAAATTTTAGGACAAATATCGAAATGTTGTGTGGCTTGTGGTTTTTACCATACTAGTTTAAGTTTCACCACCGCGGTCGTTGTCTTTCCCTTAGTTTTGCTCCAGAGCATAAACCTCCGCAGTTGTTATTTCGTGTTTTAGGTCTACCAGTGATAGTCGTATCGAGGCCACCGTAGCGCAGGGGTTAGCATGTCCGCCTAAGACGCTAAACGCCCGGGTTCGAATCCTGGCAAGACCATTAGAAAAAAATTTTCAACTGCGGGTTTTCCCTCCTAATGCTGGCAACATTTATGAGGTACTATGCAATGTAAAACTTCTCTTCAAAGAGGGGTCGCACTGCGGCACGCTGTTCGGACTCGGCTATAAAAAGGAGGCCCCTGACTATTGAGCCTTAACTTGAATCGGACTGCACACATTGATATGTGAGAAATTTGCCCTTGTTCCTTAGTGGAATGCTCATGGGCAAAATTTATTATTTGCAGTGATAGTCGCGCACGATGTTTTGCAAAACTTATCAGCATCCTTCTGTTTAGCCAAGGGTCTACTTCTGCAGTATTTTCTCCAAGACTGACAAATTGGAACTTATAACAAATTCGAACACAAAGAATGAACACGTATTAAATGAAAGTGAAGTGAAATATTAATGTTGTTGTTGTTGGAAATTTAAAATAATATTATTCAAAACATTTCGACAAGACATTGAGCTTTTCCGCATTTGAATTATATAGAAAATACACTCATAGAAAACACTGTCTGCTGAATATTAGTAGTTAATATTTCAGTTATTGTAGGAGTAGTTCTGCTATTAAACCAGTAATACTGCAATTTCAGAGTAGCAGGCCAATGTATGGAACAGGTAGCGTCTTTACAGTAATTTTCCACAAATCTGAATTTTGATAGATATCTCTTCCAATAAAATTTCTAATTTCTAGGATTTTTTTTCAAAAGACTTGTGTGCTGATAACAGCAGTTTTTGTTTGTTGAAATAGCAGTAAGAAATGTTTGCTAAAACAGCAGACCTATGTTTGCTAAAACAGCAGAAATGTCAGCTTTTCCATTTTCAGCAGTCGTTGGGGATTGCAGATCGGCTATATGTGTTTAGATTTAAAAATAGCTCCCATGTAAACTGATCCCCCGATTTGACTTCTTGAACCCCTGGAGACCAAAAGTTTTGTCCGATTTGGCTGAAATTTTGCATGAAGTGTTCAGTTATGACTTCCAACAACTGTGCCGAGTACGGTTGAAATCTATCTATTGTATAACTTGATATGGTTTCCATATAAACCGATCTACCGATTTGATTTCTTGAGCCCCTGGAAGTCTCAAGTTTCATCAGCTTTGGCAGAAATTTTGCATATTGTGTTCTGTTATGACTTCCAACAATTGTGCGAAGTACGGTTTAAATCAGTCTATAACCTGATATAGCTCCCATATAAACCGATCTTCCGATTTGATTATCTTGAGTCCATAGAAGCCACACTTTTCGTCCGATTTGGCTGAAATTGAGGCTATAGTATTTTGTTACGACTTCCAACAACTGTGCCAAGTACGGTCCGAGTCGGTCTATAACCTGATATAACTCCCAAATAAACTGATCTTCCGGTTTGACTTCTTAAGCCCCATGGAAGCCGCAATTATTGTCCGAATTGGTTGAAATTTACCATACGGTGTTCTGATATAACTTCCAACAACTGTGCCATTTACGGTACTAATCAATCAATCTATATAAAGAGTGATTTTTTTGAGGTTAGGATTTTCATGCATTAGTATTTGACAGATCACGTGGGATTTCAGACATGGTGTCAAAGAGAAAGATGCTCAGTATGCTTTGACATTTCATCATGAATAGACTTACTAACGAGCAACGCTTGCAAATCATTGAATTTTATTACCAAAATCAGTGTTCGGTTCGAAATGGCAAAATAGGGAGAACGATTTATATGGCAGCTGTACCGGGATATAGACCGATTCCGACCATAATTAACACGTATGTTGATCGCCATGAGACGGTACGTCGTACAAAATTTCAGGCAAATCGGATAATAATTGCGACCTCTAGAGGCTCAAGAAATCAAGATCCCAGATCGGTTTATATGACAGCTATATCAGGTTATGAACCGATTTGAACCATATTGGAACCATACAGTTGTTGGATATCATAACAAAATACTTCGTGCAAAATTTCATTCCAGTCGGATAAGAATTGCGCCCTCTAGAGGCTCAAGAAGGCAAGTCCCAATATTGGTTTAAATGGCAGCTATATCAGGCTATTGACCGATTTGAACCTATAGTTTAGCACAGTTTTTGGAAGTCATAGCGAAACACGTCGTGCAAAATTTCATTCCAATCGGATTAGAATTGCGCGTCTTGAGGCTCAAGAAGTCAAGACCCCAGATTGGTTTAAATGGCAGCTAAATCAGGTTATGGACCGAATTTAAACCATAACTGGCACAGTCGTTGGATATCACAACAAAACACGTCGTGACAAAGTTCATTCCAATCAGATAAGAATTCCGCCCTCTGAAGGCTCGAGAAATCAAAACCTAAGATCGGTTTATATGGCAGCATATCAAAACATGAAATGATATGACCCATTTACAATCCTAACCGACCTACACTAAAAAAAGTATTTGTGCAAAATTTCAAGCTACTAGCTTTACTCTTTCGAAAGTTAGCGTGCTTTCGACAGACAGACGGACGTACGGACGGACATGGCTAGATTGACTTAAAATAACATGACGATCAAGAATATACATATTTTATGGGGTCTCAGATGCATATTTCGAGGTGTTACATACAGAATGGCGAAATTAGTATACCCCTATCCTTTGATAGAGGGTATAAAAGCGAAGAATTGTCAGTTCGATTAGACACTGAAGCTGATTGATTGGACTTGACATCCACAAAATATTACAGAAGACTTTGTGTTGTCCAAGGACTTAAAAATTAAAAGCGTTTGGAGGAGCTGTGTTGTCTCTAAAAATGCATTACTTTTAGTCGCTAGTTTGGATAACATTACCAGCATTATGGAAACTATTGGTTTAAAGGATTTGATTTTGGCATAAGGTATGTATTTTTCACCGGATTTTGACGAAAGGTGTTTTACATATATATCCAAGGTGGTTTCACCATTGCGGTCGTTGTCTTTCCCTTAGTTCTGCTCCAGAGTATGAACCTCCGCAGTTGTTATTTCCTGGTTTAGGTCTACCAGTGGAGGCCACCGTAGGGCAGAGGTTAGCATGTCCGCTTATGACGCTGAACGCCTGGGAGATAAAATATCCATAATTCCATCAGTATCTCTATGTTCAGGCATTTTGAATTAGTAAAAGATCATAAAGCTCTTCTATTTCATTAGATGGTCCTCTATTAGTGTAACTAGTCTCAATCTAGAGCTCTACTGCAGCTCTCTCTTCTCAATTACGGATTTTTAAGGAATTTATATAACAAAATGGTTTTCCTAATAATATAATAACATATATTATTTATTTCTGTTGTCGACTGGCCAATTTCTAGACATAAATTTTCAACGATTCCCTTGAAGCTTCTTTTAGCATATCTTAGTAATATTGAGCTACTCTTAACACAATAGGCTAACGAACGCTGTTTATTTAATGTGAAACAATTAGATTTCATTACAGCTAGACAGCGGATTAGGGCTGAGCGAAATATATGAACATCGTCCAAAATAGATCCTTAGCTGAAGGCCAAACAAACAAAATCCCTTTAATCTCATGAAATTGGTGTAAAAATAGAAGAAAACGCAGCCACGAAATTCAAGTGTATGGTGTTTATTTAATAACCAACCAAACAACCTACCCACATTGAGACCGCAGACGCGATACGAGTGTTTTGTCTTTCTTTTGCCAAAGGAAACAATTGAAACTAAGGACTTGAGCCGAAAGTACCTACCATTAGAACCATAGAGAAAAGGATTTATGTACGCTAAGGTGGATTAAGTGATTTTTATTTTCCAACCACTTATATGATACGTAGAAAGAACAAAAATAACAACATCAGCAGCAGCGACAGCTACAACAAATGTGATCACAAATACGTTCGAGCGGCGATATGTGAGGAATGATGTGCATGGGTCCCCGTTGACTGTATGCCAAAAGTGCCATCGACTGGTTAAGCTTTAAATGGATTGTACTGGCTTTGGACAATGATGATGCTTTCTCATGATGTTGACAAGACGGAAAACATATACGAATGCTTATTTTATTTTTGGAAAACCACAGTCATGCACGCACGCAAAAATACCAGATACACTAAGAGAAATTATAGGTTATGAGCTGTAGGACTGTCTAAAAATTAAGTCTCCTTAATGGAACAATCTGACAAGGTTAAATACTTAGGTGTGATCTTAGGCAGGAAACTGAATTGGAAGTGTCACATTCAGGAGCGTACTGAGAAGGCTTACAGATGTTGGGCACTATGTAGACGGGCCGTAGGGTCGAAATGGGGCCTGAATCCTAGGATAGTCCACTGGCTCCACAGGAGCGTGATTAGACCAACACTTACTTACGCCTCAGAAGTTTGGTGGACTGCTATGGAGAAAAAGTGCAACATAAGGTCCATACAACAGGTTCAGAGAACATGTTGTCTTGGCATAAGCGGAGCGATGAGGACCACGCCCACTAGAGCACTGGAGACTATTCAAGATATACGACCCATTGACATACAAATTAAGTGTGAAGCAGCCACTGCGGCTATGAGACTTAAGGCGATGGGAGAATGGATTGAGGATGGGAGCAGCTCATACCATCGCGGTATAATCGATGGTGGATGATGGATGATGGAACCCTAGTAATGCCATCTGGTAGATCATGTTACACAGATGGATCAAAGCTAGAGGACAAAGTGGGCTGGGGTTTACATTGAGAATCCACGAACTGAGATCTGTTTTAGACTACTTGATCATAATACGGTCCTGCAGGCGGAGATCCGGGCGATCACCGAATTCGTGAAGTGGCGTGGTGCTAACGCGAGGACGTCGACTGTGAACATCTTTACCGACAGTAAGCTGGTCATAAGGGCAATAACAACCAGGACGGTAAGGACACGAACAGTCTTCCAGTGAAAGAAGGAGATTAACGCCTTCTCTAAGGATGGCAAAATCCGCATCGTTTGGGTGCCGGGCCATAACGGAGTAAGGGGGAATGAAAGGGCAGACGATTTGGCGCTGAAGTCCAGAGGACTGCCGTCAATAAACTTGGTTAACCCGAAGCCTTTCGGGTCAACGCAGTCCGAGTTAAGGGAGTGGTCGACGAATGCGCATGCAACATTGTGGAACAGCGAAACGGTCGGTAGGACGTCGAAAATCCTATGGGGGGATCCAGATCGTGAGAAGAAGAGGCTATTACTGAAAGGAAGCAAGAAGGAGATTGGTATAGCTATTGGTATCATAACGAAACACATAGGACTAAGAGGTCACTTATGTAAAATTGGTGCGGCAAGTGATAGCATGTGTAGGGCATGCGGGGAAGATGATGAGACGTTGGAGCATTTCCTTTGTCATTCCCGGCTTTCGCGTCCAACGGCACTTAGGTAAAGACATAATATCAGACATGAACCAACTTAGGGGAGTGGTATTGAAAACAATTAAGGATTTTGTAAGTAACACGGAATTCCTATCTTAAAATTTTCTTTTAAGTGGTTGTTTTATAGTTTTTAGAGCGCACAACAAGCCGATTACTGGCTTAGGTGTATGTCCATAGTGGCATTGGGCGGATTAATATCTGCACCCTCTTTTCAACCTAACCTAACCTGACCTAAAGGAACAACCACAAACGGTATAAGGTTAACAGTATTCCCCAGGACGAGCAATGTGCTAGTTAGCATGATAACTGGTTGCTAACTAACAACGAGAAACAAATGTCCAGTTTGTTCCAACATGCTAACATTGATAGCTCCGATATAAGGGCCAAGTCCGAACGGCAAAACCAAGTAAATTTTTTTAAAGCAATATAATCCACAAATGTCGTCAGCCTAAGTGATGCTATTCTCGCCATGATTCGAAGGCTTTAATTCCGAAATTTCAGAAAAAATGCTTTTAATGAGTCTATCCACTCCGCTGCACATCTTTATTCTTATGCTTTCCGTTCTTATTTCTCCGAACTGCTTCTTTAGTCGAACACGGCCGTCGCGCCAGAGATGGCAGCGGAAGACAGTGTCATATGCATTTTTTCCTCCTAGATGTAGAATGGTGAACTGCATATTTTCCATTTTAGGTAGGTACTCCGTCTCCAGATATATCCTGCATTACATTGAATATGACGTCGCCTTTCATTCTGCAGACCCTTTGACATATTCATTCTGCAGACTCTTTGACGCGGATGAACCTATAGGTCTATCTACCTCGTGTGTTATTATTCTATATGCCCAATGCTCAACGAGTTTTATCGAATTTCTTCCTCCAGGTAAGTTAAGAGTCATATATTTTCATCCGCTCAAAAACCTTCAGGTCTATCTGATGAGAACTGCGGGTTCAGTTACTTTTCGGTAAGATGATGTATTTCTCACAAAGAAGCGCCTTAGCCCTGCATCTATGTTTCTCAGGTCCTCAGCCCAGTCGGGAAACTCAATCTTAAGAATCGGGATTAATCCGACTCTCCTAAAAAAAACTCTGTTTTTATTAACAAAAAAAAAAAAGTGCGCTTGAAGTTCGACCTGACCTTCCTCCCTCCAAGGATCGAATTTCTCAAGTTCTTTGAACAATTTGTCGTAGGCGAATCAGACGATTACATAAAGGTTATATATCCTGTTATAAACCATACTATCCATAGTTTATGGTTTAATCGTCTAAATATTTTGCACTTTCACTTCCTCGCCAATTGAGACATCGGTTCTTGGATTTTGAAAGTCATAGCAAAGCACCATTGGTAAAATTATAATAGTATCGCCATCGGGCTAAAGAACTCAGATATGGATATTGGCTTATATGGTAGCTATTTTAGGTTAAATAAAACATGGACCAACTGGTTGTGCATCCTGGAAGTATTAAAAAGCAATGTGATAATTGCCATCTAAATCTGTTAGGTATTGCGCCCTCTATCAGATTAAGAAGTCAAAATGAAATTTATATGGGACTATATCTAAAATGAAAAATTTGCGGTCATTTGTGCAAAATTTCAAATGCCTAGCTTTACTCCTTAAGTTAGAACGCTTTCGACAAACAGACGGACAGACAGGCATCTCTAAATCCACTTATAATACCATTACTATTAAAAATATATACACTTTACAGGTCCATTGCTCCATCATTTGGATGTTTAAATTTAAAATAGAACCATTAGCCCTCCCCACCCCCACTTGCTCCAGAATTTTAAAAATTACGTTGTTTTCTACAAAAATTCCTTATTTTATTGCTATTCAAAGGGATTTAGCTCCCCCAAAAAGCTAATGTGGCTTCGCTAATGGACAGAACCTATGTGTACTGAAAATGGACACATAAATATTCTTTGTGCTCTGAGGGGTAACATCGGGAGAACCGTCTATATGAGGACAATATAGAAAATTGTCCCATACTAGGCACTGATATAGAAGTAGCTTATACAACTCATCCTTCTAAACTTCTTATCGGATAGCATTATTTGTGAAACCAGTCGTGTCCTTAGAGCAAACAAACAGGAAGACGAACGGATGACAAAAAGACACAGGGACGGACGGATGAATCTTATTTAATTGCTTCAAATATTCATAATTGAATGCACAACTATGAAAAAGCGCCATCCTATTTATACAGACTCCAAAAGTCGGGATTTTCCTAGGAGAATTTTATTGCAGGCTTCCATCATGGTAGAGGTCATCCGATACACACCAAAGCCCCCTGGTCGTCTAGTTTGGAACCATCCGCATAGAAATCTATGTAACTTCTCCAGGAATTTCCAGGAATATTGAAGTTCTAATCGGTTCTATCAGGAGTAGTAGTACAGTACTTTTTATCAAAAAGTGGTTCAGGTAGTGTGTAATCCACACTGCCTGGAAGATCGGATATTGTATCAAGGAAAACACAATGTCCGTAGCCGCCACGTGACAAAAGAGATGTAGAATTCAGTTCAGAACATCAGATGGGGTCGACCTCAGTGCGGCTGTGATGCACAAACAAGCCATCCTTTGGATCCGGTTGAGAATTGAACGGTAGGTCGACTTTTGAAGCGCCGTCCCACAGACCATAACACCCATAGCATTATAGGTCTGACAACTGCGGTATATACCCAATGCATTATAGGTCTTACAATAGCATTATATGTCTGACAACTGCGGTATATACCCAATGTATGACGCGGGGTCTAAACCCACAACGTTTATCAATTGCCTCTTGCAGACGTATAGGGCAAGAGTTGCCTTTTTTTGCCCTTTCCAAGTTCAATTTCCATTGTAGTTCAATTTCCTGTCCAGCAAAACACACAGGTATTTTGCGCTTTCTGTAAATGGAACATTATCTCCTCCCAAGGAGACAAGTGCCATTGTCGGCAACTTGCATCTCTTGCTGTAAAAAACTACTTCTGTCTTGCACGGATTTACACCTACACCACTTTCGGTAGCCCACTTCGCTGTTGCACATAGAGCTTCCTAAAGTATATATCGTAGAGTGCAGGGAAACTTTCCCCTAACCGCAATTGAAACGTCATCGGCATACGCAATTTTTTTACACCTTTTTCTTCCAGAGACAATAATATATTGTTAATGGCTATATTCCCAAGTAGAGGAGGTGTTCATCTGCTGACCAATCTTTTTAGATCCACAGATCTCAAGTCTGCCGTAATGAATCGAAACATCTTATCGCACAAAGGATTTTCGGCTCAGACACAATTTCCCTAATAACCTCCGACGAATGCATACCAGTGACAACCTCTTCTGGCGCCACGTTGTCCTTTGGAGAATTTTCCGGGAAATGTGTATCAATGAGCAGTTCAGGTGTTTCCTTACTAGACATCGTCCATACATTCTCCGACTGTTATAGGTCACGAGGACATAATAGTCCCTAGCCTAGAGGCTTAGGATTTATTCTGAGCCTTTCTCAGCTTGACCTTATATTTTCTTAGCTCTGCCTTATAGATGTACCAATCATGGGGTGCTTTAGTTGCTTTCGCTCTGTTGAAGAGTTTCTGCAGTCCTTCCTTAGAAAAATCAGCTCTGGCGGTCGCTATGACATGCTGATATAAGCGAGTCATTTAGGGCTTATAGTGATCCGCTTGACCATAATGTCTATATCGTGCGCAGTTGCCACTTCCTTTTCTTGTCTAGAAGGGATAAATGTCCAGAATTTGTGCCGAAATGTATCCCAATCTGCCTTTCTACTGTTTAGCCGAGGGACCACTTTTGCAGTAATTTCTCCAAGGCTGAAACTAATATAACGATGATCAGAGAAGCTGTGGTCATCCAAGACTTCCCAGATACAAAGGTTATATGTAGTACCTTCTGCCTGTTCCTTGTAATAAAGGTCGTTTTATCCCCTTTATTACAAATCGCCAGATTGTAACTTATAATATATTCGATAATCAACTCACCCCTTTCGTTGACATAAGAACTTCCCCATATCTGGTGATTTGCATAAGTATCACTTCCTACAATTAGGCCCTTCTTCACTGCGGAAGCGGCTTCAACCAGCAACTTAAGGTTTGAAGCCGGCATCCCTGAATCGTGTGACATATATAGGGAAGCCAACCAGTAATGAGACTTATTTATTTCAAGGCTCGATACTACTGAATCTTCAGACGGAAGAAGATAAACATTTAGGCTACATTTGGGAAGAATACAAGCTCTGTGTATCCCATTTCCCGTACCCGTTAGTAGTTTAAAACCTGGAATTATTACTTTACGAACCATTCCTCCACACTCACATGGTTGCTGGATAAGAACCACGTCAAGTCCCTCTGCAAGAAGGAGGACTTTTAGTACGGCCGAAGCGGCCTTACAATGGTGGAGATTTATCTGCAGAAACCGGATCATAGGACGGACAGGATTTAGAACTTCTACCACTGTTGCGTAAGCCTCGTCTTCTGACTCCGCCAGGTGTTCTTCCTCACAAGATTCGATCTTGTCATGATGAGCTTCCGTACCCATCCAGGGGCAAGTGAAAAAGCAGTCAAAACACTCCTCCTCAGGACACGAATGTCGAGTTTAACGCAGATGCCTGCCATCACGGCCCAAACCTGCGAGGACCATGGCCCAAGGGTGAATACAATGCGTCTACCAACGCCCCCACATGTGGTAACTCACACATGAGTACCAATTTGATTCCACGTATTTGGACGTGTTCGCCTCCTTGCTTAGGAGCGGAGCACTACCTAAAACTCCTTCCGATCTATGGGTCACGGCAGCCGGTTGAAAACGCAACTCCACGCCGAGCTTACGCTCTACCCGCGACAATCCGCCAGACATTTGCGATGTCGTCGATAGTTTCTCAGGCAAGTGTTCAGCAACAACTGCTGAGTTGTCTCCAGATTCCTCAACCCACCTCTACTATAGATTTTTAGTTTCAACTTGTTGAATCCTTCAGACTTGTTGAGGTCTGCGAGGCAGCATGAGTTTAGTACGAATACTGCATGTCTCTCCATCAGCCTCATCCAATCTACCATTCTTCCAATCGGTGGTTGAAAGATTGGGATTACATTCCCACAGTCTTTCAAGCATGCATTCAGGATCTGAGGGAATGCTTGGTATCTAAGCATGCGCCATTAGTGAATAAAATTATTGTTAAAGCCCCGTGCTATTTTAGCTACATCAAGATAAGCGGCGCATAATTGTATTTTTTTCTGCGTGTATTTCATGTGTAGACCTAAACATATCAACGTTGGCTCAAAATAAGCACATATTTACGAAAACAATCAGCAGCTTTTCCTTGTACAGATATAGGAGTAGAATTGTGTTGATAATTTTGACGTGTGTCCTGCATTTGTGTTTTCTTAGTTTACATTTGTGTTAGTGCCTAGATTTGGCGTTTGTTTGTTTAAATGTATGTGTGAATGCTATTCACACTCAAAGAAGATTAGTAACTATGACCACATGTGTACCACCATCCATAGAGTGTCTCGAAGCCCTTTTTCACCCTTGAACTATACCTTCCCTGCCCATGCCACCTTCGTAACCAGGCCAAACAAAGTCGAAGTTTATGAACAGTTAACCGCATTAATGTTATGGGAGATTTCAAATCCTGTTTTCATGATACACAACGATTTCGTAGTGAATGTGAATGCTGCTGTTGCTGCTCCGGTTATTGTGATAAGCGTTTACGATGATCCGTCTCATCATGGCAATTGGTCGTTAGGGGGCAACAATTTTGGTCAGTTTAGTTGGCAATTAAAATCTTCAATGGCATTTTGGTTTTTCAAGAAATCGCCAGGCGACATGACAATATAAGTTTTGTTCATTTTGTTTATTTTAGTCTTTTTTTTTTGTTGAGTTTCAGTTTTTGTTCTATGTCTGAACGGGCCATTTTTATGGGAATGGGGATTATATCGGCCTATGGCAAGGGTCATCTGTGTGGGTTTTGTAACTAAGTATGTGTGCGTCAAATTAATTGTAGTGTGTTTGGTCTCGCCACAGCATATGGACGACATTTTTATTGCTCTGAAAAGTTGTTACCCAAAAGTCTGGAATTGACCACAAAATTCAATAATATGATCTTTTTAATAGTAAAAGTTTTGATTTTATATTTATCTCTTGTGGATGGTGCAATTGAAGTATTTGTTAACATGGATAGAAAAGATTTTGAGGACATCACCGCTATGAGGTGAAAACAAAACCGTAGCATGTTTAATACTTCAATGTTCCATGAGATATGACGATTTTTGGTTTGAAAACAAAAGATTTAAATGGGAAATTTCAGCAAACAACTATGTGGATTATTCACCCCGAAATATAAATTTGCTTAGAAATTTTCCAAATTTGAAAAAAACAGTTTTAAAATTTTCGATGAGTGCTGTCTGATTCAAATCTTTGTTTGTGTTCATTTGGTATCATGACAGGTTTTGAAGATTTACGAGTTCTAATCTTTATTTGTTAAAATTTTTACCGAGATTGGCTTCGAATTTTGCAATTTACCTAGGCATTTGTAGTTCGATTTTCATGATTTGAATTGGAAACAAAATTGGCAATGACTGTGCTGCAGTTCACGTCAACATCCGATGTTTCACTTAAAAGTTATACAGTTTGGAAATAAAATAAAAACAAGTAAAAAGGCTTTATGTTCTGCCGGGCCGAAATTTGGACGTAAATCAACTTTCGTCCAAATCCGGTGAAAATGCATACCTTATGCCCCAAAGCATCTATATCGAAATATGTTCCGATTTGGACCAAATACTAATAAGTACAAGTCATTGTTCAATTGTGCATAACAAAATATTGATCTTTTTAGTAGCTATATCTAAAATAAACCGATCTGAACCATATACTACAAGGATGTCGAAAAGCCTAACATAAGTCACTGCTGTGTCAAATTACAGTGAAATCGGATTATAAATGCGCTTCTAATGGGGCCAAGACTTTAAATCGAGATATCGATCTATATGGCAGCTATATCCAAATCTGGACGATTTTGCCCAAGTTGTGGAAATACATCGAAAGGCTTAACTTAATTCACTGTCCCAAATTTTGGCGTCATCGGACAATAAATGAGCCTCTTATTAGCCCAAAACCTTAAATCGAGAGATCGGCCTATAAAGCAGCTATATCCGAATCTGGACCGATCTGAGCCAAATTGAAGAAGGACGTCGAAAGTCCTAACACAACTCAGTGTCCCAAATGTACAATAAATGCAGTTTTTATGGGCCCAAAACCTTAAGTCTAGAGATTCGTCTATATAGAGCTATATCTAAATCTTGATGAATCTACGCCAAATTGCAGAAATATGTCGAAAGGCTAAACTTTACTTACTGTCCCAAATTTCGGCGTTATCGGATAATAAATGTGGTTTCATCAAGAGATCTGTCTATATGGCAGCTATATCCAAATCTGGGCCGATATGGGCCAAATTGAAGGAGGATGTCGAAGGGCCTAACAAAACACACTGTCCCAAATTTCAGCAAAATCGGATAAGAAATGTGACTTTTATTGGTCTATGACCCCAAATCGGCGGATCGGTCTATAGAAAGTCCGATATAACCCATCTTCGAACTTAACCTGCTTATGGACAATAAAAAGAATCTGTGCAAAGTTTCAGCTAGATATCTCTGTTTTTAAGGACTGTAGCGTGATTTTAACAGACAGACGGACGAAAATGGCTAGATCGTCATAGATTTTTACGTTGATCAAGAACATATATACTTTATAGGGTCGGAAATGGATATTTCGATGTGTTGCAAACGGAATGACAAAATGAATATACTGGAGGTATATTCATTCTGTCAGTCCTTTTGTGGTGGGTATAACAAAAGTGAACTTTTTGCATTATTTTTTAAGAATATTTTCGTTGATTATTATTTAGCTCTTTTTTCTTCTTTTGTAAAGAAGACATATTGCAAATATGCCCAAAAAGTAATTGCGGATTTTTTAAAAGAAAGTAAATGCATTTTTAATAAAACTTAGAATGAACTTTAGTCAAATATACTTTTTTTCTAAAGCAAGCTAAAAGTAACAGCTGATAACTGACAGAAGAAAGAATGCAATTACAGAGTCACAAGCTGTGAAAAAATTTGTCAACACCGACTATATGAAAAATCCGCAATTACTTTTTGGGCAACCCAATATGTTTTAAATGAACCGGATATGTCAACTTAATTGAGTGCAATATAATTTTAAAAATAGGCAGTTTTTCACTAAAAAAAATATAACCTAATCTACTTCATATGTCCCTTAAACGCAGGCAAAAAATATTTGCACCAAAAAAATATTTGTGGTCCATCGCAATTTAACTAAAATGTGGCGATTTTGAAGTCATTTGTACCCGAAATGGGTATTTTGGGGATTTAAAAAAAAAACCGACAGAATTTATATTTGTCGGCAAAATTCAAAAAGAAATATTAAGAAATATTTACAAACTTTTCAATTTGAATTTTCGTTTTTTTGAAGGTATTTTTGAGCACTCTCAAGCAAATATTTAAAATAAGACCACAAATGAAGATGTGGCTGCCGGAACAACTTTTTGAATTGCCGAGGGGACCAACTTTAGGGTCCCGCCAAGAGGCGCCTAGGGCACTGAAATTTTGCACATCATCGCGATGGCACATCAGCCCTAAACATTTTAAATTTCAAAATTTATCTCTATCCGGTCTCAAATGGCATATTTTTTACTAGTTTTTTTTTTGTTTCTATCCCACTGTGCGACGAGCCGCAATGCGATACCTCATTGGGGAAAAGTTTTTTCAAAAAATGACACCAGTATTAGGAAGGGATAGCAAAAACTGAAATTTTTTCCGATATTTTCGCCAGGATTCGAACCCAGGCATTTAGTTTCATAAGCGCACATGCTAACATCTGCGCTACGGTGGTTTCCAAAATGGTATTCTAAAAAACCTTTTAAATTGAAAGATAAAATTAAAATTTTAGAAATACAATTAAAACTCAGCAAACTGACAACAGCAGAAATGGTTCCCTGTTATACCAAGAGATTACAGTTGCGCTATTTTCTTGGTGAAAACTTTTGTAGTCAGAGCAAACATTTTTTGTTGTATTACTAACAAATTTCTGTAAGTGTATTAATGTCTATGTTATCTTTATATCTAAAAGAGATTTTAAGCGAACGCTGGTTAAGCTAGCACTGACCTCAACTAACATAGGGTAAGGGTGCGAACAGAATGTGGCCTGAAAGCCGAGCCGAGATTGTCAATGCGATAAAGATTGTGAGTGCGAGAAAACAGTTGCAGAGCGTTTTTCGCGCTCGTTTGCATTGTTTATGTTTAGATTTTAGAGCGCAGTTGTATTTTTTAATGTTTTAAAAATAACAAGTAAGAGCGTGCTAAGTTCGGCCGGGCCGAATCTTATATACCCTCCACCATGGATCGCATTTGTCGAGTTCTTCGAGATAATTTAAGCAAACAAAGAATAATGGATAAGAATTGGTATGGTATTGGAGCTAAAACAAGTTATAGTTCAATTTGGACCATATATAAATTGAATGTTGAAAGCCATAGTAGAAGTCATTGGTTAATATTTCAGTCCATCCGGATAAGAATTCCGCCATGTAGGGGCTCAAGAAACATAATGGGGAGATTGGTTTATATACAATACATCAGGCTATACATCGACTCAGCCCATATTAGACACGTATGCTGAAGGTCATAGAAATGACGTTGTACAAAATTTCAGCCAAAGCGGATAAGAATTGCGTCCTCTACTGTCTCAACAAGTCAAGATCTAAAATCAGTTTATATGGCAGCTATATCAGGTTATAGATCAATTTGAATCATGCTTAGCACAGTTCTTGGAAGTAATTAAAAAACTTCATATGCAATTTCAGACAAATCGGATGTTAATTGTCTCTAATGGCTCAAGAAGTTAACTTTCAAGATCGGTTTATATAGTTCAAGATCAGGTTATGAACCGATTTGAACCATACTTAACACATTTATTGGAAGTTAGAACAAAACGCCTCATGCAAATAAGATGAGAATTGAGCCATCTAGTGACTCAAGAATTCAAGATCCAAGTTCGGTTAATATGACTCCGCTCGGCTCCGCTGTATAGCTTATCACAACCCAGCAAAATGTTTTATATGTAGTAACGAGTAAAAATGCGAAGCGTATATACTATCAACTACTGATCGTATTCATAATGTTCACTAGACGATTTGTTTCATAGCAAAATGCTGAGATTTCAGGAAAATCTGTGAAAAATAGTTTGTTCAGGTCATAATATAATCGGGAAATCTGTATCATTGGAAGATATACAAGAGTGTTAACCTCTTTAGAGAGAAGTAGGCCACCGTGGCGCAGAGGTTAGCATGTCCGCTTATGACAACGAACGCCTGGGTTCAATCCCCGGAGTGAACATACGAAAATTTTCCCCTTACTTATGGTATGAAGTATCTGCCATGTTAAAACTTCTCCACCAAGTGGTGTCGCTTACCATCGATAAACACTGGCCCTTGAAGGAGCTTCATCGCCAAAAATTGAATTAAGTTCATCGATGCACTGTTGTTGAGTTATTCCATGTCGAAAGTTGTATAAAGATCGCACGATAACGTTCACGATTTAATTCAATTTTTTGGGCAAGATGAATCTTTTAAGTTACTGTAAACAGCACAAATAGTGTACGTTAATCAAAACGTTCTGAGTACGTATAATCTCCAAAAAGGTCAAGCTTTACGATAGAGCTGTCAGTTGACAGATTGCAACACAAGAGTTGTACAATCCCGAAATATAAAAGTTAACTCTCGTACAATGCCCAATGTTCCAGGCAGTGTGGATTACATATAGCTTGAGCCGCTTTTTGATAAAAAAAAGTGCTCAAACACTATTCCTGATAGAACCGATTGGAACGATGTTCCAGGTTATAGATTTTACACAGACTTCTTTACGAATGGTTCCAAATTAGACGACCAGTTGCGATTTGGGGTGTACTCTAAAAAACTAGAACTAGTCATATAGAAAAGTTTACCCGACCACTGCAGTTTGCATTAAGCGGCGATCCTTGCAATCAAAGAAGAATGGCTGAGATATTATGTCACAACGACAACTGGCATAATTATCTTCGCAGACAGCCATTAAATCCCTGGGAGTGTATTTCTGAATTCAAAAACCGTCCTCGATTGTCGCAAATCTCTCAACGGGATGACTTAACAGTTCGAAATTCACCTGTTCTGGGTGCCGGACCACAGATATGTACCAGGGAATGTGAGAGCAGACGAGCTTCCGAGACTAGGAACTACTTTACACATTCGAGGGGAACTGGAATTTGTGGGTATGTTTCTAGCGACATGTAAGCTAAGTTTTTAGGATCAGGCCCGAAGGGCAACGAATGAAAGATGGTCATAAAGGGGGTTGTGAGCGTTCCAAAATTAAGTGACCTATTCTTGACTTGAAGATGTCTACCGCTGTGCTGTCATTGGCTTGAACGGACGTCTCAGCCATAGGAAAACATGCTGATAGACTGATGTTTGTCAGCAACGACTTTTGCAGAAGCTGTGAGGACATCGAAGAAGAATAGACAATAGAACATCTGTTGTGTGTGTGAGTCGCAATGGCAGTCAGAAAGAGTGAACATTCGCAAGTTGTTGAGCTTTTTTTAAGTTAACTGGATGGTTCAAAGGTATAAACTAGAAGGCATATATCTTTATCCTGTTACTGTGGCATCACAATGAACGGAAATGTTTAAGTGAGTCTGATGGCAGACAGCCACTTAAACCCAACCTAATCTATCGGACGGAATTACCTAGTCATAAAGATTTACCCACGCGTCGATAAGAGGTGTGTCTTCAAGACGAATCTTTTGAAATGGTTTTCCACGAATCTTTCATATGAGGTCGTATAGAGTAAGTCGGGGGAGTCTTAGTAGATCTTAGATTGGCGCAAGAATCATATGGACGAGTAACAAATGAATGTTTTGGAATTGTTATTAAATATTGTCCTAAAAGAGTTATTGTTTCCATTACTCGTCGTGTACATCATACTAAGTACCAATCGTCATATAAACCAAGTGAGTATACTGTTTGATGACCAAATATCGAATTCAAAAAAATATCGAATAACATTATCAATACAAGTCCTAAACGCACCAGGCATGAAAAACAATCGCGAAAAGTTAATTCAGGCGATTTTCAAACAAATTTTTTGGACGTTTATAACTCAACATAGTGTCACGATTGTGGCCATAAATGGCAAAAATAAATGGTAATTTTTGGGTTCAGTTTGATAGAAAACATTCCAATTACTGTAAATGTGAAATTTGGTTTCAATCCAACTCTTTTTCCTTTTTTATGATTCTCCAATTCTTTTTTCCTTCTTTTAAAACCAAAATTAAAAGCTGCATCTTTTCTCATAAATTTTAATATTTAGAGTAACGTTCGGTATAAAAGTGAGTCAGTTGGTTACTTTGGGATTTACATCCATGTGAAAGTATGTGTTTTTATACCCGCCACCAAAGGATGGGGGTATGTTCATTTTGTCATTCCGTTTGCAACACATCAAAATATCCATTTCCGGCCCTATAAAGTATATATATTCTTGATCAGCATAAAAATTAAAGACGATCTAGACATGTCCGTCCGTCTGTCTGTTGAAATCACACTACAGTCTTTAAAAATAGAGATATTGGGTTGAAATTTTGCACAGATCTTTTTTTGTCCATAAGCAGGTTAAGTTCGAAGATGGGCTATATCGGACTATATCTTTATATAGCCCCCATATAGACCGATCCGCCGATTTAGGGTCTTAGGCCAATAAAAGCCACGTTTATTATCTGATTTTGCTGAAATTTGGGACAGTGAGTTGTGTTAGGCCCTTTGACATGTTTCTTTAATTTGGTCCAGATCGGTTCAGATTTGGACATAGCTGCCATATAGACCGATGCTCCGATTTAGGGTCTTGGGCCTATAAAAGCCACATTTTCTATCCGATTTTGCTGAAATTTGGGACAGTGAGTTGTGTTAATCCCTTCGGTAAATTTCGTCAGTTTGGTCTAGATCGGTCCATAGTTGTATATAGCTGCCATATAGACCGATCCTCCAATTTAGGGTCTTAGGCCCATGAAAGCCACATTTATTGTCCGATTTTGCTGAAATTTGGGATAGTGAGTTATATTGAGCTTGAGCCCTTGACATACATACATACACCTTGACAATATGGCACAGATCGGTCCAGATTTGGATATAGCTGCCATATACACCGATCTTTCGGTTTTAGGTTTTGGGGCCATAAAAAGCGCATTTATTGTCCGATGTCGCCGAAATTTTTGACATTGAGTTGTGTTAGGGCCTTCGACATCTTTCTTCAATTTTACTCAGATCGGTCCAGATTTGGAGATAGCTGCCATATAGACCGATCTCTCGATTTAATGTTTTGGACCCATAAAAGGCGCATATGTTGTCCGATGTTGCCGAAATTTGACACAGAGAGTTAAGTTAAGACCCTCCACATATTTCTGCAACTTGGTCTAGATCGATCAAGTTTTGAATATAGCTGCCATATAGACCGATATCTCAATCTCGATGTAGCTACTAAAAATACCAATATTTTGTTATACACAATTGAACAATGACTTGTACTTATTAGTATTTGGTCCAAATCGGAACATATTTCGATATAACTGCCATGGAACATAAGGTATGCAAATTTCACCGGATTTTGATGAAAGGTGGTTTACATATATACCCGAGGTGGTGGGTATCCAAAGTTCGATCCGGCCGAACTTAACGCCTTTTTGCTTGAATATAAGGTTTCATCCCATGGAACTTACAGTTACCCAAAGCTAAAGTACTTAATCAAGGCTAACTTATACAGGGTGGCTGATGAATATTGCTACAATGATGAATATTGCTACATTTTTTTTTCGGTGTATGGAATACATTTTTCTTTTATTCATGTTAAATTAAATTATTAAATTAATTATTAAATTATTATTAATTAAATTAATTAATTAATTAATTAAATTAATTATTAAATTATTATTATTAAATAGAAAAAAAGTTATTACATTTTTTTTTGGTAGCGGCTTTCATCAGCCACCCTGTATATTTTTGTTTTTTAAGTCTTAATAAGTATGTTCTTAGACCTGCAAAATTATCATCTACTAGAGCTGGCTAACTATCGACAATCGATATTTTCGATAGTTTTAATAATAAATATCGATTGTATCGATACTATCGATTAATATCCCATCACCTATATTTTAAACGAAAATGAGAAGTAAAAATCAGTTGATCGATTTATGCAGAAGTTACATAAATGCACATACCAAATAAAATCTACTTTAATGAATTCAGTTGGAAGTTATGAGAGAAATCATTCTACAAAATGTTAGCCTAATCTGATGAAAATTGCGCCCTCTATAGGCACAATGGGTTTTAAAGTATACATTCAGTGTGGGATTGCTTACTATACCCTACACCACTACTGTGATACAGGATATTATAACTTAATGCATTTGTCTGTTATACCCAGAAGGAATAGAGATAGACCCATTGATAAGTATACTGTATGCCGATCGACTCAGTATCACTTTCTGATTCGATTTTACTGTGTCCGTCTGGCTGTCTGTCTGTCAGTGTGTCCATGTTAATTTGTGTACAATGTACAGGTCGCAATTTTCATCCGATCGTTTTAAAATTTGGTCCAAGCTTGTTTTTCGGCCTAGAAACGAAGCCTTATGAAATTAGAAAAATCGGTTCCGATTTGGATATAGCTCCCATATATATGTTCCTCCTATTTGCTGTAATATTGCAATATAATTGTCATCTGTTAACGATTTTCTCCAAATTTGCTAATAGAAATTTTCTTGACGTTACAGATGAATTTCATGGATTTTAACTTCTGGAGTCACAGCAAGCGCATTTATTGATACATCTTGCCAAAATTTTGCAAAACGCTTTCCTCGACGACTGCCACAGTATCTGAGGAGTTTGCTCGAAATCGATTCAGATTTAGATGTAGCTCTCATATATATGTTCGTCCGATTTTGAGAAATATTGCAATAAAATCCTCATTTTTAACCGGTTCTCTCGAAATTTGGCAGGAATTTAAATTTCATAGAAATCGGTCCAGATTTAGATATAGCTGCCATATATGTATATCGCCCGATTTTCACTCCAAGAGCCACTGCTAGCGCCTTTTTTTAACTATCTTGCACTACGCCTTTCTCGAAGACTACCACAATATCTGAGAAGTTTGCACGAAATCTGTTCTGAAATAGATGCAGCTCCCATATATATGTATGTCAGGGTAATTTGCAATAATGTAATTTTTGAACGGTAGTTATTACAGTTTGAATATAGTTGCTCGAAATTTGATACGGGCTGTTTAATGACCCATCTGAAAACATCCTCCGAAGTCTATCAAAATTGGATATAGCTCCCACATTGTACTTATAGAGTAGGTGTAGAGTATTATACAGTCGACACCGCCCGATTTTTGCCCTTCCTTATTTGTTTTTGTTTAGTATTACAAAAAAATTAACTTTTGCCATAGTATCCTCCGGAAAAATATCGATCGATATTCCGCCAAAAAATTAAATATCGATAGTGCCATTGATATATTGCCACCTCTATTATTTACATTTCCCTGCACTATTAATATTTTCAAAACCCGCAACATAGGGTAGGATTTGATTATTGACATATAATGTGGTATTCGATATGACCTCTTGAGCCTTTAGAACCCTAATTTTTGTCAGATTTCTCTGAAATTTTGAACAGAGTTTTTTGTTATGACAAAAACCGTGCCAAGTACAGTACAAAGCCGTTCATAATCTGCTAGAGCTCCCATGTTCCTTCTCCTGTTCCAGTGGTATCACAATAGACGAACCCCTCTACGTTAGTCTTATGGCAAACTGCCTCTTAAATCTAACCTAGTTTATGTTTATTTACCTGGTTGAGTCTATATAATCCTTCTAAATTTGTAACTAAAATTTAAGTTTAAAATCTTTTGACCCTTGAATAGTCACCCTGGAGATCTGCACTTTATACATCCAATGGACAACGATAAACTGTTTTAATAAACTTTGGACAAAACTTTTATATTTCATGTCATGCAACAAAAACACAATGTGCTCAGACTATTGAAGATATTTGAAGAATAAAAAATAAAAACTGTAACAAATTATAGAATTTGCCATACTCTGTGACAATGAAGCAAAAACGTTGGCTGGCAAGAGAAGATGGAGAAAACACAACAACAACAACCATTTAAATAACTATCATGTCCCAAGATCAAAAAAATCTTAACATTGACAACAATGGCCAGTCCTCGCATATTGTTGAGTCATTGTGGTATGAAATGCATTACGTCGAGAAAGGACACTGATCAAAATACATATGTCTGTATGTTTGTACATTTATACAGGAATATATGGATGTATATGTGAAGGATATAATAATAACAATAATCTGTTCCAAAGAATAAGAGAAATATGTATCATGTCCTTGCATTTCATAGAAATCTCAACAATGCGAAGAAAAATGGAATGCTTAGTATTTTTCCTCCTCAGTTCTATTAATACTTAAACACTCAACAACGCACGCGTGTAGACGCTTGGCCGATAACTCCTTCGAGGAGGACACAACGCATAAATATAATTGAACAAAGGCAAAGGAAAGCATTGGAAAGGAAAATATGATGTTTGTGCCATATGATGGTGCAATTGGATGTTATTGTACTATGAATGCGTCTGGAGGTTCAATTTCTTTACACTGGACGAGGAGATGTCGTTAATATTTACCAAACATGATCTTATCAAACGGTAACGCAAACACGGCCATACCGATTATAGTATGTATATATCACCATAAAGATGGAAGCTATACTCTATCGTTTTCTCATTTGTGGACTTGCAAAATATGTATTTGTTCATTTTCCAATGTGGCCTTATATATCAATGCAACATGGCAAATTGAATGCAACAAATGGCTGCATTAAGGTTAACTATTGCTTTCGCTGTTTGTTTTTATACACTCTGCCAAAGGATGGAGGTATACTCACTTCGTCATTCCGTTTGTAACACATCGAAATATTAGATTTGAGTCCATCGAGCCATATCTGTCCGTCTGTTGGTCTGTCTGTCTGTAAAAAGTGCGCTAAATTTTTGAAGGAGTAGAGATAGGTGCTTGCAATTTTGCACAAATATTTATATTAGCGTAGGTTAGTTGGGATTGTAAATGGGCTATATCGATCCATATATACCTATGTCACGATTGCACTTTTTGAACCTTTAGAAGGCGCAATTATTATTCGATTTGGCTCTAATTATGGACAACAAGTAGAAGTGTGCTAAGTTCGGCCGGGCCGAATCCTATATACCTCCACCATGATAAGCATTTGTCGAGCTCTTGCCACGGTATCTCCTTTAGGCAAACAAAGGATAAAAGAAAAGAATTGCTATGTTATTGGAACAATATCAAGTAATGGTTCATTTCGGACCATAATTGAACTGAATATTGGAGACCATAGTAGAAGTCATTGTGTAAAATTTCAGCCAAATATAAATAGTAAGAATTGCGCACTTTTGGGGCTGAAGAAGTTAAATAAGGAGATCGGTTTATAGGGGAGCTGTATTAGGCTACAAACCGATCCATGTCATATTCGACACGTATGTTAAAGGTCATGAGAGAATCCGTTGTACAAAATTTCAACCAAATCGGGTTATACTTGCGCCCTTTAGAGGCTCAAGAAGTCAAGATCCCATATTGGTTTATATGGCAGATATATCAGGTTATGGACCGATTTGAACTTTTCTTAGCACAGTTGTTGAAAGTTATAACAATACATCATGCAAAATTTCAGCTAAATAGGATAATAAATGCGTCCTCTAGTGGTTCAAGAAGTTAAGAGCCCAGATCGGTTTATATGGCAGTTATATTAGGTTATGAACCGTTTTCAACCATACCGAAAATATACCGAAAAAATACCGAAATGACTACTGATACGAACAACATTGGAACTAAGACAGTGCCACCAATTGTTGTCACACCATCTGGTTCAAACATTTTTTCTGGTTTGAATACACCTTCTGGTCCTAATAAGTTCTTTTCACCTTTGAATTCTCCTTCTCCACAAAACTTCGTTAGTGCGACAACTGCATCGCTTAATTCTCCAAGGCCTTTGAGGGTTATACCTCCTATGAAAACTGTTTTTGCTGCTCGTTTTGCTGCAGACACATCTGAAGACGATATGAGATATTATATAAAGTCCAAGCTGAACTTAGATGTGAATTTGAAATAATTTAAGTTTCAGTACAGAGACAAACGCAACACGGCATCATTTAGAATTATGGTACCTGACTCTGTTTTTGAAACCGTGGTTAGTCCTGACTTTTGGCCACCGAGGGCTTTAGTACAGGAATATATATACAAAGAAAGGATTAGTACAAATATTGCGCATTTGCCTGCACGTTCTGAAGATTTACCAAAAAACTAAGGAGCTCATCTCCTGATAAACAACTGTTTCTGGTTTATCAGAATGTTAGGGGACTAAATACCAAGTTATCTGGTCTGTATACTGATAGTTTTGGATTCGAATACGATGTAATAATTTTCACTGAAACCTGGCTTCATGGAAACATTTTAAATACTGAAATTTTGTGTGATAGATATCAAGTTTTTAGACGTGATCGTACAATTGGTATAAAAAAATCTGGTGGAGGCGTCCTAATTGCTGTCTCGACTGAATACAGTGCATTTATCATAGATGTATTTATTGATCCATCCATCGAATTCCTGGCTGTTAAATTAAAATATGGAAATAAATTTTTATTTTTGACTTGTTCATATATTCCTCCTGGATCTACTACTGAAATCTATAAAGCACACATAGCTGCTATCCAATCTGTACTAAGTCTTTCTAAACCAATGGACTCACTAATTGTAACTGGAGATTTCAATTTACCATCTATTCATTGGAAGGAAAATACTGATACAAACTATTTATTACCCGTCACAAAAAATGGTCATGTTGTGGAATTTATTGAAACAATTTTAATAGAATTTTCAACGCTAATGATAAGATGTTGGATTTACTATTTACCACTGAACCTATGCAAACTTCGCTACAAGGAACAAACGCTATTACTAGTCCAGAGGATGTATTTCATCCTACTATTCACGTTGATGCCAACCTTTCTACCTCTTTCCTTCGAAAAACACGATTGTCTAATATTGATAGTATTTATGCTTTTTCGAAAACTGATTACCGAAAACTTAATACTCTTATATCCGAAGTTGATTGGCAAGAATCACTTCCATTAAATGATTTGGATGAGTCGATTGTTATATTTTATGATATTCTTGCGCAACTTGAAGAATAGAAAAAATAAACTATATAAAAAGTATAAGAAAACTGGTACTGCGATGGACTTTTCCAAATACTCTGTTGTTCGTTCTGAAAATAACATCTGCAATAAGATCTCATACAACACTTATTTGTCGAATATAAAAAGTCAACTACAAGTAAACCCTAAGTCTTTTTATAAATTTGTAAACTCTAAACGTCGGTCGAATACTTTTCCAAAAGTTTTGAAATTTGGAGCCATCGAAGCGGATGATGACCTTTCCATCAGCAATATGTTTGCAGACTTCTTTACCACTACTTATTCCCGGAAAACATATAATAAAACTAATGAGCCCTCCCAAAGCTTCTACAGAAATAGCACGATATCTGTTCCACTAACAACATCTGATACTGTACAGCATTATTTGAGGAATATGAAATGTTCCTTCAATCCAGGTCCAGATGGTATCCCTAGCAATATTCTTAAGTACTGCGCAAATTCCCTGTCCGGTGTTCTCTCAATATTGTCTAATGAATCTTTACGGAAACAATATTTCCCTCCATTATGGAAAAATTCTTTCATTATTCCCCTGTTTAAAAGTGGATGTAAATCTGAAGTCACCAACTACAGAGGAATCGCAAAGCTTAGCGCTATTCCGAAACTTCTTGAAAAAATCATCACTGACTCACTGTCTCATCAAGTTTCTTCACTGTTATCACGATATCAGCATGGATTTCGTAAATCGTACTCAACTGTAACAAATGTTTTGGAATTAACTACAATTGTAAACGAAGGATTTAGAAATCGTTTGCAAACTGACGTTATATATACTGATTTTAGCAAGGCTTTTGATAAGGTAAATCATAGTCATCTATTACACAAGCTAGACCTCCTGGGGTTTTCAGACTCGTTGCTAGCATGGATATCAAATTACCTGTCTAATCGCACTCAAACCGTAAAATTTAATGATTCTGTTTCTAAAACTATTGATGTTTTATCTGGAGTCCCACAAGGTAGTCATCTTGGGCCTATTTTGTTTTCATTATTTATTAATGATCTACCATCCACTGCCACTTTCTCTCGAGTACTTATGTATGCAGACGATGTTAAACTTTTCAAAACCATTCAAAATGACACAGATCAACTGAAACTACAATCCGACCTTGATCGATTATACGATAGGTGTTAACTGAATCTAATGGAATTGAACATAAAAAAATGTAAACATATATCGTTTTACAGATTAAATCATCTAACAACAATTTACTCTATAAACGGTACGCCCCTAGAAACTGTGGAATCAATCATGGATCTTGGCTTCTTGTTAGATCAAAGGTTAAACTATAGATCACATTTATCTTTGACGATCAATAAAGCCTATAGTTCTTTAGGATTTGTTAAGCGTTGGAGCAAAGAGCTTGTTGATCCAATCGTCACAAGAAATCTATACACATCCCTTGTTCGACCGATACTGGAGTATGGTTCTATAATATGGTGCCCAAATTATAAAATCCACTGCAATTCAATTGAGTCTGTGCAAAAACAGGTCGTGTTATTCTGCTTACGTAGACGTAACTGGACATTTAATACTTTACCATATTATAAAGAAAGATTAAATTTGATCAAATTGCCTTCGTTGGAAAGTCGGCGTACAATGCTGAATCTGAATTTCATGTTAAATATACTAAACGGAAACTTGAAGTCGGAGTTTCTGTTGGACCACATCTACTTGAACGTGCCGCTGAGACCTTCACGAAATTTTAATCTTCTTCGTGTTGAATACTATCGTACGAATTTTGCGAACAATGACCCATTTAGGCGTTTATGTGTTGAATTTAATAAATTTTACAATAATATAGATCTGTGCGAAAACAAATATTCTTTAAAGAAAAAGATTATTATTTTGCTGAATTCGTAGTTATTAAGCTTAGTTTGTATATAGTCTAGTCTGTAAGGATTATAATATCTATAGACTAATAAATAAAAAAATTCAGCTAAATCGGACAAGAATTGTGCCCTCTAGTGGTCCAAGAAGTCAAGACCCCAGATCGGTTTATATGGCAGTTATATTAGGTTATGAACCGATTTCAACCATACTCAGCAAAGTTGTTGGAGGTGATAATAAAACACCTCGTACAAAATTTCAGCCAAATCGGTTTAGAATTGTGCACTCTAGCGGCTCAAGAAGTCAAGATCCCAGATCGGTTTATATGGCAGCTATATCAAAACGTGGACCGATGTAGCTCATTTTCAATCCCATTCAACCTACATTTATAAGAAGTATTTGTGCAAAATTTCTAGCTTTACTCCTTCGAAAGTTAGCGTGCTTCGACTGACAAACGGACGGACGGACAGACGGGCGGATATGGCTAGTTCGACTTAAAATGTCATGACGATCAAGAATATATATACTTTATGGGGTCTTAGAGGAATATTTCGAGGAGTTACAAACAGTATGACGAAACTATGGTGGAGGGTGTAATAACATCTCCTATGACCTTCAACATACATGGCTAGTATGGCCTGAATCGGGCAAAACCTAAGCTCCCATATAAAATGCAATCTCCAGATTGCATTTTTTGAATCCCTAGATGGCGCAGTTCCCGTCGGATTAGGCTAAAATTGTATACAATGACTAATTCTAAGACTTTTAATATATGTGCTACATATAGTCTAATCAATAACATGATATCCAATTAATAATTAATTAAGTTATATCCAAATAAACCAATTTCCCAATTTTAGTTCTTAAGCTCCTATACGACGCAATCCTTATCCGTTTTGGCTGAAATTTTGCACAATGACATCTATGCCAAATATAGTTCATCATCTGATATAGCTCCAATAGTATAGCAATTCTTACCCGTTATCCTTTGTTTGCTTATAAACAGATACTGGACAAAGATCTTGACAAATGTTATTCATGGTGGTGGGTATATAAGATTCGGCCCACCCGAACTATACTTTACTTGTGCTTTTGCTTGTTTATTGTACTACCCAAACCATTCGCCTATTCGTTATTAGATGTTTTCATATAAATATAGAATTTTATAAGTGAAACGAATGAAAAAAGGCATAACTGTTGCCAAGGTGGATAGAGTATATAACAATCATATAAAAAAGGCATAACTGTTGCCAAGGTGGATAGAGTATATAACAATCATATAATAATATAAACTTACAAAAGGTAATAAACTTCTCTAGTTGGACTGCAAGGATACATAAGCGGTACTCTAAAAAAATATGATGAAACTAAAAAAGACACAATTGAAAGAAAAAAGATTGCTTTATTTTGTATTTGGTAGCTCACAATCTATTTTCAAAGCGCGTGCATTGTATTTTAGATGTGTGAAACAACAAAAATGGAGAAAAAGGTTATTGTTGAAAAATGAGCATAGTCAGAAGTAGATTTATCTTGATTAAACTATTTATCACTTTAGATATATGCTAAGTTATAACTAAGCATTTTTTGTTTCTAAATAATATAAAATTTTACGTGACCCCTTACGAGTTTTTCTATCATTAATTACAAAGGAAATGTTCGAGACCAATAAATCAGAAATTGGGACGATTTGGACCATATTTGGCATCAGGAATGTAGCCAGATGGGGGCTCTCGGACCCGAGCACCCCAAAATGATTTTGTCTAAGAAAAATATTTAAATCAAACAAAAAATTTATGTAGCATTTTACAAAACGACAAATTTTTATATATATAATATTCTACAAAGATAAAATTTTGCTGCGGCCAGGGCCGTCTTAAAATCACTTTTCTTAAGGACAAAATTGTAATGAAATTCTTACTAAAAACAAAATTTTTATAACATTTTTCTAAAAAATTTTTAAAGACATTGTCTAATGACACCATTTCAGCCATATACAATTTTGTCTAAAGACAATTTTTTAATTAAATTTTTTCTAAAGATAAAATTTTTGTTAGAACAAGTAAAAGCGTCCCAAGTTCGGCCGGGCCGAATCTTATATACGCATTTGTCGAGATCTTTTCCCGAAATCTCTTCTTAGGCAAAAAAAGGTTAACAAAAAGATTTGCTCTGCTATCAGAGCGATACCAAAAAAGGGTCCGGTTCGGACCTCAATTAAATTATATCCTGGAGACCTGTGTAAAATGTCAGCCAATTCGAATAAGAATTGCGACCTTTGGGGGCTCAAGAAGTAAAACAGAGAGATCGATTTATATGGGAACTTTATCGGCCTATAAACCGATTCAGACCATAATAAACACGTATGTTGACGATCATGAGGGGAACCGTCGTACAAAATTTCAGGCAAATCGGATAATAATTGCGACCTTTAGAGGCTCAAGATGTCAAGATCCCAGATCGGTTTATATGACAGCTATATCGGGTTATGAACCGTTTTGAACCTTCTTTGGCACAGTTGTTGGATATCATAACAAAATACTTCGTACTTTTATTCAAATCGGATAAGAATTGCGCCCTCTAGTGACTCTAGAAGTCAATTTTCAAGATCGGCTTATATGACCGATTTGAACCTAATTTAGCACAGTTATCCAAAGTTATAGCGAAACACCTCGTGCAAAATTTTATTCCAATCGGATAAGAATTGTGCCCTCTACAGGCTCAAGAAGTCAAGACCTAAGATCGGTTTATATGACAGGTATATCAAAACATGGACCGATATGGCCCATTTACAATCCCAACTGACCGACACTAATAAGAAGTATTTGTGCAAAATTTTAAGCGGCTAGATTTACTCCTTCGAAAGTTAGCGTCCTTTCGACAGACGGACGGACGAACGGACATTGCTAGATCGACATAAAATGTCACGACGAACAAGATTATATATACTTTATGGGGTCTCACACGAATATTTCGAGTAGTTACAAAGAGAATGACGAAATTAGTATACCCCCATCCTATGGTGGAGGGTATAATGAGAGGTCAACATTTCTCGACACCTGAAGAAGCGGTTGATGCGTTCAGAATGCGTGTTTTCAAATACTTCAATCAGAGTGCCAAGTGCGCAATTGATCCAAACGCATGCAAATGGGTATAGATCTTAAAGGGGAATATTTTGAAAAACAATAATTCGGTTTTCGATGATTAAAAGTTGTTTTTGTTCTCTAATCCCGAAATATAAAAGGCTATTACAGGTTATTATAGCTTATTGAATTTGCTTGTAATGCCCAAAAGGAAGAGAGATAAGCCCATTGATAAATATGCTTATCGACTCAGAATCACTTTCTAATTCGATTTAGCTATGACTGTCTGATTGTCTGTCCATGTTAGTTTGAGTACAAAGTACAGGTCGCAATTTTCACCCGATCGTCTTCAAATTTGCCACAAGCATTTTCTTGGGCCTAGAGACAAAGCCTGTTGAAATTGGAAAAAATCGGTTCAAATTTGGATATAGCCCCCATATATAGGTTCTTCCGATTTTATCGTCATTTGTAAACCTATTCTTACGAAATGTTGCACGAGGAGTTCTTTTATAAGTCTCAACATTATGGAATTTCATAGAAATCGATTCAGAATTAGATATAGCTTCCATATATATGTTTATCCGATTTGGACTTAAATTGCAATTATATCGTCATGTGTAAACCGATTCTCACGACATTTTGAACGAGGAATTCTCTTACAAGTCATTACAACATTATTGGTTAATTTGATAGATATCGGTTTAGATTTAGATATAGCTCCCATATATATGCATTTCCCGATTTTCACTTTTAAAGCCTTTTCTAACTCATTTCTCAATCGATCTTCTCAAAAATTTGCACAACGAGTTTCTCTATGACTCCCACAATATGTATAGAATTTGATCGAAATTCTACATATAAAATTTAAACAAATTTTAAATTCGACAACTAAGCCTGTAAATCCAATGGTGCAGCGTATCAAAAGGTCGACTTCGCCTGACTTTAGCCCGTCCTTACTTGTTATTGGAATTGTAAATGAGCCATATCGGTCCATGTTTTGATATAGGTGCCATATAAACCGATTTTGGGTCTTGACTTCTTGAGCCTCTAGAGTGCGCAATTCTTATCCGATTGGAATGAAATTTTGCACCACGTGTTTTGTTATGATATCCAACAACTGCGCTAAGTATGGTTCAAATCGGTCCATAACCTGATATAGCTGCCATATAAACCGATCTGGGATCTTGACTTCTTGAGCCTCTAGAGGTCGCAATTATTATCCGATTTGGCTGAAATTTTAAACGACGGATCCTCTCATGACCTTCAACGAACGTGTTTGTTATGGTCTGAATCGGTCTATAGCTTGATACAGCTCCCATATAAATCGATCTCCCTATTTTAGTTCTTGAGCCCCAAAAGGACCCATTTCTTATTCGAATTGGCTGAAATTTTTCAAAATGACTTCTACTATGGTCTCCAACATTCAATTCGATTATGGTCCGAATCGGAACATAACTTGATGTAGCTCCAATAGCATAACAATTATTTTCTTTTATCCAGGAAAAAAACTCGACAAATGCGATCTATGGTGGAGAGTATATAAGATTCTGCCCGGCCGAACTAGAGTGCAGTGGTATATGAGAAGGGAGATGTCCCAGAAAATGAAGGCCGAAAATTGTCGTATTAACACAATATACATATAAAAAAATTTCGAAAGCACGCTAACTTTCGAAGGAGTAAAGCTACCCGCTTGAAATTTTGCACAAATACCTTTTATTAGTGTAGGTCATTTGGAAGTGTAAATGGGCCATATCGGTCCATGTTTTGATATGGCTGCCATATAAACCGATTTTGGGTCTTGATTTCTTAAACATCTAGAAGGCGCAATTCATTTCCGATTTGACTGAAATCTTGCATCTTGTGATTTGATATCACTTCCAACAACTGTGCTAAGTATGGTGCAAATCTGTTTATAACCTGATATAGCTGCCATATAAACCGATTTGGGGTCTTAAATCCTTCAGCTTTTAGAGGGCGCAATTCTTATCCGATTTGGCTGAAATCTGGCATCTGGTGTTTTGGTATCACTTCCGACAACTGTGCTAAGTTTGGTTCAAATCGGTATATAACCAGATATAGTTGCCATATAAACAGATCTGGTATCTTGACTTTTTGAGCCTCTAGAGGGCGCAATTCTTATCCGATTTGGCCGAAATTTAGCATGAAGTGCTTTATTTTGACTTCCAACAATTGTTTTTGGTGTGGTCTAATTCAGTCTATATCCTGATATAGCCGCCATATAAACCGATCTTCCGATTAGACTTCTTGGGCTTCTAGAGGGCGAAATTCTTATCAAATATTGTTGAAATTTGGCATATGTCTTTTTTGCATGACTTTCAACAACTGTTCTAAGTATGGTCTAAATCGGTAAATAATCTGATATAGCTGCTATATAAACCGATCTCCCAGTTTGACTTTTTGAGTCTCTGGAGGGTGCAATTATTACACGATTCGAACGAAATTTTGGAGGGTGTGTTTTTCTATGACTGTGTTTTTCTATTCGAGAAAGTCATTCAAAGAACTTGACGAATGCGATCCGTGGTGGAGGGTATAAAAGATTCGGCCCTGCCGAACTTAGCACGCTTTTACTTGTTCTTGTGAGCTCATTTGTCTAAATAGGCATATATAGAAAAATTATATGCAAATAACTTGATGTATGAGTGATCCATGGTGGAAAGCATAATATGTATTTTCTACTACATGAGCCAAAAATATTTAGCATAAAACTTTCAAAACTTTTATAAATGCCCAACCATAAGAAATACGAAATTAAATTTAACCCAGCATTTAAAGTCTCTTGACAGAACTTAATTACTACATTCATTTCGCCACATAGACTCTCATTCGATCTTACGCCAAAGCTTTTATAGTTGTTTTGTAATTTCATTAAACTTACCCTTGTTGACTTTGTGAATCACTCGATGCAATTGACTTGGATTGACTCTCGCTGCAACGTACTGTGTCAGCAATTAAATAATCTGCAATTAGGATAAGATTGAAGCGGATTAGAGAACGTTATCTTATTTGCAATTAATTTGTTTATATTAAATGGATTTCGCTGGGAAAGAGGTAGTTAGAATAGCAGAAAGTGTTCCACATTTTAAATAGCGCCACCACATAACTGTTTTATGGCAATTTAATAGCCAATTAGAAGGGAAACACATTACAAAGATGAGTTGTTTGTATGACAATTGAAAAAAGTATTAACAATAGTTATTAGAATTAGGAAGTATACTTCTTTGTACACAAAACTATATTTTAAAGCAAAAAATCCAAAATGAAGAAGAAGAAAAACATAAGCCAGACGATATTGACTTTATACTAACTTAGACGAAAACTTTATTTAAACAACAGCCATACGTTTGGTAATACAACATGACTAACTTTAGCATTATTAGACGACAATATTATATTATCCCAAATAACACAAAGGGGATCAAACAAGAACCAATGTTTGGAATAAATTTACAAGGAAAGTAGAAAAAAACTGTTTGTACAAGGCACAAATCCTTATTTTGTTAAAATGTTTTCAACGATTTAATTTTTAAGAACTTAAATAATTTGCTCCTATAGGCAGTTATATAATTGGCAGTTATAGAATGACAATTAATTTTTAAAAACTTAAACAATTTGCTCCTATAGGCAGTTATATAATTGGCAGTTATAGAATGACACTGTGGTCGCACTTGTATGCAAAGAGTGGTAGAGTAATTCAAGTGCATATGTATTTTATAGGATAGATTAGTGTCCATATAACTGTACTGCCCAATTAAATATATACAGAACTTGGTTGGCTTTATCTACAATTTATTATATACTAGCTGACCCGGGCTCGCTCCGCTGCGCTTTCTTTTACTTTATATGGAACAAAAATTTCCTTGGAATATTTATTTTTGACAATTAAAGAGCTTTAAGTGAAATACCATGCTACGAACATAGTACAATATATCGCTTGACTAACAGTTTAACAATATAAGTGCCTTTATCTGAATCCCATATGATCTTTATTGGTCTACGAATTTAAGTTTGAATGCAAAGTGTACTCTATTTTAAAATACTTTATTTCAGCCCGATATTCTCTTGATATCTGATTTAGGCGTGTTTTCGGAGGCCCCAGACACTTGGCCCTGAAAGAATATCAGCAACGTGCTCTTCTTTCAAATACCATTTATTTATTTATTGGCTTGGCCGAAAAAATTTTAACCTTTGGGGGGTGTTTTGGGGAACGGGTGATGCCCTAAATACATGGGCCTACATTTGGATATCAAATTCGTATTCTACTCCCAAATACCTTTATTTGAGCCCCATATTGCGATGGTCAGTAAAAAATTTCTGTTTTTTGAAAAAGGGGTATACCCTCAGAAAATTGGTCCCGAAAGTGGATATCAATTCTTGCTCTACCGTCGGTAAATATGCCCGATTTAGGGGTCTTTTTGGGATTGGGGTGGTCCCCCAAACACTATGCCCGGAAAATATATTAGCAACGTGCTCTATTCTTATATAAATATATCTCATTTATTTGAACCCCATATTGCCATTGGCCTCAAAATTAGATATCAAATTCGATTTCTATTCTCATTTAAACTCTTTATTGCAAAAGTCAGCAAATATGTCCGGTTTGGGATATTGGCGCTAAAAACCCAAAAAAGGCCCAAATTGTCTTGATGAGCAAATACGGCCAATGTGGGATAGTTATGGTGGTGAGACGTCCCCTAGACAGTTGGTCCCGAATGTTAATTTCAGATTCATGGTATACTTCCAAATACCTTTAATTTGAGCCCCATAATTCCATAGTCGGCAAGCATGACCGTCTTGGGGGGTGTTTTAGGGTATGGGCGGCCACTCAGTGAGTTGGCTTTGAAATTATATATCGGACTAGTGTTCTACTCTAAAAACCCTCTTGTTTGAGCCTCATATTGCAAAAGTCAGCAAATTCGTCCTATTTGGGGTGGTGTTGTGGGGGTGGGGTGGCCCCATAGACACTTTTCCCGAATATTGATATCAGATTCGTGCTTTACTCCCAAAGACCTTTCATTTGAGCCCCATATTCCTATGGGTGTAAATTTGTCCCCTTTGGGGATGTTTTTGGGGAGAGGCGGCCCCCAAACATTTGGTCCCATATTTGGATATCAGATTCGAATTCTACACTTAAACACCTTCTACTGAAGCCCCATATTCCCATGGTCAGTAAATAAGTCCTGTTTGGGGGGTGTTTTGGGGAAGGGGTGGACCCCCAGAAACGTGGTTCCACATTTGGATATTAGATTCTTATTCTAATCGCAAATACCTTTCATTTGAGTCCCATATTGACATAGTCGATAAATATGTTCGATTTAGGGGTGTTTTGGGGTTGGGGTGGTCCCCTTAACACTTTGTCCGACAATTGGATACCAGATACGTTTTCTTATCCTAAATACCTTTCATTTGAGTCCCATATTGTCGTGATTGGTCTTAATGTATGTTTGGTAGGTTTTAGGGTGGGGCGGCCCCCCTAGGTACCCCATCCGAAATTTGGATACCAGATTTTTATGTTTAGGGAACTATATGAGAGCACACAAAATTTCGCTTACATCCCATTTGGTTGAAATTTTGCATAAGGTGTTTTGTTATGACTCTAATAACTATGCTGAGTATGGTTTACGGAGGCCACCGTAGCGCAGAGGTTAGCATGTCCGCCTATGACGCTGAACGCCTGGGTTCGAATCTTGGCGAGACCATCAGAAAAAATTTTCAACGGTGGTTTTCCCCTCCTAATGCTGACAACATTTGTGAGGTACTATGCCATGTAAAACTTCTCTCGAAAGAGGTGTCGCACTGCGGCATGCCGTTCGGACTCGGCTATAAAAAGAAGGCCCCTTATCATTGAGCTTAAAACTTGAATCGGACTGCACTCATTGATATGTAAGAAGTTTGCCCCTGTTCCTTAGTGGAATGTTCATGGGCAAAATTTGCATTTGAGTATGGTTTAAATCGGTCTATAACCTGAAATAGCTGCCATATAAACCGATCTTGAATCTTGACTTCTTGAGCCAATAGAGAGCGCAATTCTTATCCGATTTGGCTGAAAGAATTGCAAGAATTGTTTTGTTATGACTTCCAACATCTGAACAAAATATAGTTCAAATCGGTCTATAACCTGAAATAGCTGCCATATAAACCGATCTTGAATCTTGACTTCTTGAGCCAATAGAGGTCGCAATTATTATCCGTTTTGGCTGATATTTTGTGCAACGACTTCTCTCATGACCTTCAACGTGTCAATTATGGTCTGAATCGGTCTATTGCCTGATACGTCTCCCATATAAACATATCTCTCTATTTTACTTCTAAAGCCCCAAAAGGGGACAATTTTCATGCGAATTGGCTAAAATTGTATACAACGACTTCTACTGCGGTCTCCAACATTCAGTTCAATTATGGTCCGAATCGGACGATAAATTGATATTGTAGCTCTAATATCATAGCAATTCTTTGCCTAAGAAGAGATACCGGGGAAATAACTCGACAAATGCAATCCATGGTGGAGGGTATATAAGATTCGGCCCGGCCAAAGTTAGCACGCTTTTACTTGTTTAATATCACTTTTTCGACATTGCTGAATCATATATTCATCTTGCCAATACGTTTAACTAAAGTTCAAATATCACTCTTATTTGACTCCCAATTTCTATGAAATAGAAAAATAAATCAAAAAAATTTAAGTGCACATCTTTACACACCGAAAAAAATTGACTTGAATTTGAGTAATTAATTAAATCAATTGGTTAATAAAAACGTTTTTCTTGCTTTGGTAATTTTGGTTATTGAAATTATGTTTCTCATTGAATCATTGAATTGATTGGTAAAAAGACAAATGTTTAACAAATTTTTAATTACACGAACTAAAATTTTTATTTAATAGCATAAATAGTATGTGTATGTATCTACATAAATCAAGATGGTTCACTTCCACTCGCATATAATCCGAGTGAGTGGAAACTGAAAAATGTAGGATGTGAAATATATAAATGGTAGAATTGGATTGCGAAACGCAGCCCAAATTAAAAATTGGATAAGGTATTTATGTATATTAGTTTTACCCTATTGTCTTGGAATATTTAAATATTCATATATAATTTTAGCGTCTTAATATTGATCACGTTTCCTCAGTAGAACGATTTCGATACCTGACAAGGTCTAATACTTAGGTGTGGTCTTGTACTGGAGACTATTATATTAGTAGTGGGTACCGAGAAGGCTCACTGATATTGGGCGGTAGATGAACCATAAGCTCAAAATGGGGCCTGAATTTGAGGATAGTACAATGGCTTTACAGGAGCGTGATTAGACCGATACTTACTTACGCGTCAGTAGTATGGTGGACTGCAATAGAGAAAAAATGCAACGTAAGTAAATATAACACAGGTTCAGACAACATGTTGTATTGCCATGGGGAAGCGATGAGGACGACGCCCACTAGGGCACTGGAGACAAGATATACGACCAATTGATATACAGATTAAGGGTGAGGCTGCCACTGCGGCTATAAGATCTAAGGTGATGGGAGATAGAGGATAGGGGCAGGTAATACCATCGTGGTGTAATCGAGGCGACGATAGGAAACCTGGAAGGAAGGAATGGAATGGAATGGAAGGAATTGAGGTCGAGTGCGAGGCTCCGCTGCCAGCTGCACAGTCTTGGACTGACGAAACTCTAGTATTGCCATCTGGAAGATCATGTTACATGGATTAATTAAAGCTAGAGAACTGAGTGAGCCACTAGATCTACATTGAGAACTTGGGGACTGAGATCTATTTTGGACTGCCTGACCATAATACTGTCCTCCAGTTGTCTTCTTAATGGAGTAATCATGGGCAAAATTTGCAATTGTTACAAACAGAATCACTGGATGAGTATATGCCTTATCCTATAGTGGTGCGAATAAATTTGGAAAATGCACCACAAAATTGGAGAAAATTTTGCAGACACAGTTCGCTTCGAAATGAAAAATCATCCGGACTGATGAGACCCATTTCCACCTCGGTGGTTACGCCAACAAGCAAAATTGTCGCATCTGGTGCTGGGAAAACTGAAGAATTATTATTGGGAAGCCTCTCCATCCTCAACGTGAGACTGTTTGATGGGGATGATGTTTCGTAAATGAGGTTGGATCAACGGTTGCGGTGAATGGATTGCGCTATCGAGGGATGATTAATGATGGTATTGATCTGGACAAAGTCTAATTTCCATAAAAAGGCGTTACGTGCCACAAAAGTAACATGCTTTCGTAAAGGCAAGAACTAAAATAAGAGAATCCGTTTATAACAGGGTCAATAATAGGTTATTCGAACCATTTAGACCACGGATATTGGAAATCACAACAAAACACTTCATGCACTCCTTCAGCCAAATAATATAATATTTGCGGATTCTAGGGGCCCCCGAAGTCAAGTAGAAGGACCATTTTATATGGCAGATATATCCAAATGTGAAGCGATTTAGCTCATTTGCAATTCCCTATGACCTGTTTCAATACAAAGTGATGTGCAAAATTTCAGACCCACGGAAGGACATACGGTCCGAAATGACTAGATCGTCTTAGAGTGTCAAGACAATAAAAAAATGCATACGCAGGGATTTACAATAGTAGTTGTTATTTTGGTAATCAAATTTAATCTCTGGCGAACGTATCTGAACATAAAAACCGCCCTTGACTGTCGCAGATCTCTCAACGAGATGACTGAACAATTCAAAATTCACCTGTCTGGCTGCCGAGCTATGAGATATCCTAGGAAATTGTAAAGCGGACGAGCTTGCGAGAATAGAAACTACTTCACACATTCCAGTGATACTGGAATCAGTGGATATGCCTCTAGCGACATGTAAGTTAAGTCTTCAGGATCAAGCCCAAAGGGCGGGCTTTGAGCATTACTAAGTAATGTGGCCTAATCTAGACTTTAAGAGGTCTACTACTTTGCCGTCACTGGCTAGAACAGACGTCTCAGTCATTGTGTCCGTCGTAACAGTTCCCTGTCTGATCAAAAAACATGCTGACAGTCTGGAGGTTGCCAGTAACGACGTTTGCCGAAGCTATGAGGACGTCGAGGATGATGAGACTATAAAACATCTGCTGTGTGTGTGTCCCACATTGACAGTGAGCTTCTCATTTCTTTGAGAACTCGTACGGTATAGCGGATGTATACATTCTCAAGTTGTTGGGCTTTATAAAGCGATCTGGATGGTTCAACGATATGAACTAGAAGTAGTCTTCCTTCTCCTGTTCCTGTGGGATCACAATAGATCAAAACGTCTATGCGAGTCTGATGAAACTGCCACTTTAACCTAACCTAACCTGTGCTAAGTCTGTGCATTCGTGTGTATGGTCAGTCCGCCTGTCAATGCAAATTTGTCCATGAACATTCCTTTAAAAAACATCAATCAAAAAGTAAACACCTTTTTATTTCCAAGTCCAAAAGGCTTGCCACAAAGCGACACCACTTTAGTAGAGAGAATGACACTGCTAATTATTTTAAGTAAATTTTTGTTTAAGCTCTGGCCGGAATTTGATCATTTCACCAGAACTTTGCTGGATCATTTCACCAGAACTTTGTTGTCAACAATATTTGCTAATTATAGTCTTTTTAAAAGGATTTTAGTTCATCATAGACAAATGAGCTGGAATCGCGTATGACTGCCATACAGATATATTTGCCGATTAAGGGTCTTACCCTATTAATGCATAAAGCTTCCGAGCAAAGTTTGTTCACAATTTTTGAATTTATTTTTGAATTAAATGACGACAAAAAAGTGATTTTAGAAAACATTTTTTATATAAAAGCCGAAACTTAATTTTTAGAGAGCGTCCTTTATGAAGGACATTATGCCGGGAGTACGCCTAGTATATGGTCAACTGATTCATATTTGTCATAATTCCACCAGCTGGTAAAATAAAAATATTGATCCTTAGGGTCAAAAAAACCTGCAGTTATTATAACATTTTGGAATTTGCAGTTGGCCTCCCAATATAAGATGGTCCTGACCGTTTAGGGTCTTAAAACCCTAAATGCCGATTTTATTGCATTTAATATAACATTTTTGAATTTGCAGTTGGCCTCCCAATATCCGAGCCAAATGTAGTTCGTATTATTTTTATACCCTCCACCATAGGATGGGGGTTATACAAGTTTCGTCATTCTGTTTGTAACTACTCGAAATATTCGTCTGAGACCCCACGAAGTATATATATTCTTGATCGTCGCGACATTTTATGTCGATTTTACCATGTCCGTCATTCCGTCTATCTGTCTGTCGAAAGCACGCTAACTTCCGAAGGAGTAAAGCTAGCCGCTTGAAATTTTGCACAAATACTTTTAATTAGTGTAGGTCGGTTGGTATTGTAAATGGGCCATATCGGTCCATGTTTTGATATAGCTGCCATATAAACCGATCTTGGGTCTTGACTTCTTGAGCCTCTAGAGGGCGCAATTCTTATCCGATTTGAATGAAATTTGTGCACGACGTGTTTTATTATGATATCCAACTACTATGCCAAGTTCGGTTAAAATCGATATAGCTGCCATATAAACCGATCTAGGGTCTTGACTTCTTGAGCCTCTAGAGTGCGCAATTCTTATCCGATTGGAATGAAATTTTGCGTGACGTATTTTATTCTTACTGTCAACAACTGTATAAAATAAGGTTCAAATCGGTTCAAAACCTGATATAGCTGCCATATAAACCGATCTGGGATATTAACTTCTTGAGCCTTTAGAGGTCGCAATTATTATCCGATTTGCCTGAAATTTTGTACGACAGATCCTCTCATGACCATCGACACACGTGCTTATTATGGTCTGAATCTGTCTATAGCCCGATACAGCTCCCATATAAATCGATCTCTCTAATTTACTTCTTGAGCCCCCAAAGGGCGCAATTCTTATTCGAATTGGCTGACATTTTACACAGGTCTCCAACATATAATATAATTGTGGTCCAAACCGGACTATATCTTGTTATCGCTCTAATAGCAGAACAAATCTTTTCTTATATCCCTTTCTGCCTAAGAAGAGATGCCGGGAAAAGAACTCGACAAATGCGTTCCATGGTAGAGGGTATAAAAGATTCGGCCCGGCCGAACTTAGCACGCTTTTACTTGTTATATATTGCGGCCATATCGACCGATCTCCTGATTTCTAGTCCTTAGCGACCGATTTTTATTCGACTGGAGACAATGAGTAGAACTATGTCTCGTATCCGATTATGGTTCATATCGATTATGATTCATTTGGTACCATAAGTCGATATGGCTGCAATAAAGATAAGATGGACCTAACTGATTAGGGTCTTAAGACCCTAAATGTAGATTTTATTGACCAATTTTGCTGAAATTTGAAATAGTGATTTGTACACTCATAGACAGACGTTTGCTGAAAATAGCAAGCACTGGAGGCCACCGTAGCGCAGAGGTTAGCATGTCGGCCTATGACGCTGAACGCCTGGGTTTAAATACTGGCGGGAACATCAGAAAAATTTTCAGCCGTAGTTATCCCCTCCTAATGCTGGCGACCTTTGTGAGGTACTTTTCCATATAAAAATTTCTCCCCAAAGCAGTGTTGCCCTGCGGCACGCCGTTAGGACGCGGCTATAAAATGGAGGTTCTTATCATTGAGCTTAAAATTTAATCGGACTGCATTCATTGATATTTGGGAAGTTTGACCCAGATGCTTAATGGAATGTTCATGGGTAAATTTTCATTTGTCTGAAGAATATTAGTAGTCAATGTTGGTGCTATTGTAGCAGTAGTTCTACTATTACAGCAGTAATACTGCAATTTCAGAGTAGCAGGGTTACTGCTGAAAAGTCTGTTGTTTGCCGAAAATGTCTACTGCTTAATTAGGGAGGGGATGTTAGAAGAGACAAATAAAAACGTGCTAAGTTCAGCCGGGCCAAAAAGAATTGCTTTGCTAAATTGAAGAAAAATTGGCCCTTTTAGGGGCTCAAGAAGTAAAATAGGGAGATTGGTTTATAGGGGAGCTGTATCAGGCTAAAGACCGATTCAGACCATATGTGACACGTATGTTGGAGCTATATTAAAACATGGACCGTTACGGCCCATTTACAATCCCAACCGGCCTACACTAATAAGAAGTATTTGTGCAAAATTTCAAGTGGATAGCTTTACTCCTTCGAAAGTTTGCTTGCTTTCGACAGACAGACGGGCGGACGGAGATGGCTAGATCGACTTAAAATGTCATGACGATCAAGAACATATATACTTTATGGGGTCTTAGACGAATATTTCGAGGAGTTACAAACAGAATGACGAAATTATTATACCCCCAACTTATGGTGGAGGGTATAAAAATAGAATACGTATGTAAATATGTGTCTCAGTGGATGTTTGTAATCACCACTGAATGTATTCTTTTTATAACTTTTTTTTCTTTTTATAACCTTTTTATACCCACCACCGAAGGATGGGGTTATATTCATTTTGTCATTCCGTTTGCAACACATCGAAATATCCATATCCGACCCTATAAAGAATACATATTCTCAATCAGCGTAAAAATCTAAGACGATCTAGACATGTCCGTCCGTTTGTCTGCTGAAATCACGCTTCAGTCTTTAAAAATAGAGATATTGAGCTGAAATTTTGCACAGATTCTTTTTCTGTCCATAAGCAGGTTATGTTCGAAGATGGGCTATATCGGACTATATCTGGATATAGCCCCCATGTAGACTGATCGGCCGATTTTGCTCAAATTTGGGACAGTTAGGCCCTTCGACGTCCTTGTTAATTTGGCCTAGATCGGTCCTGATTTGGATATAGCTGCCATATATACCGATCCTCCGATTTAGGGTCTTAGGTCCATAAATGCCAGATTTATTATCCGATTTTGCTGAAATTTGGAACAGTGAGTTGTCTTAGGCCCTGTCCGATTGTCCGATTTCGTTGAAATTTGGGACAGTTCGTTGTGTTAGACTCTTCGACATTTTTCTGCAACTTGGCCCAAATCGGGCCAAGACATTAAATCGATCTCTCGATTTAATGTCTTGGCCCCATTAAAGGCGCATTTATTTATATTATGACTTATATTATGCTTTTCGACATCTGTGTCGTGTATGGTTCAGATCGGTTTATTTTTAGATATAGCGACTAAAAAGACCAATATTTGTTATACGTAATGGAACAATGACTTGTACTTATTAGTATTTCGTCCAAATCAGAACATATTTCGATATAACTGTTATGGGACATAAGGTATGCAATTTTCACCGAATTTTGATGGAATGTGGTTTGCATATATACCCGAGGTGGTGGGTATCCAAAGTTCGGCCCGGCCGAACTTAACGCCTTTTTAATTGTTTCTTTAAATGTGGGTACAAAAAGACATGCCAGCACCCTGTTTGCCGAAACAGCAGTAATGTCTGCTTTCCCATTTTCAGCAAACGAAAACTGCTGTTTTAGCATAAATTGTTGCTGTTATGAATTACAAATTTGGTTGAGTGCTCGAGTGCCTCTCCGATATACGAACAATACGTATATAAACGGATCTCACGAATAAGAGTTGACATTTGGTACAAATCGGCCCAAATTAGATATAGCTGCTACATAGGCCTCCCCTTTATCGGGAGATCGGTCTATATGGCAGATATATCTAAATATAGTCCGATCTGAACCATATTTGAGTCAGATGTCGGGAGGGCTAAAACTATTCACTGTTCAGAGTGAATTTCAGAGAAATAAAGCTTTTATGGAATTTAGACCTTTTTTCGGTAGATCGGTCTATATAGCAGCTATATCCAAATATGGACCGAGTTAGACCGTTCAAGAACTTAACCAGCGTGCATTAAAAAGACGTATCTTTGCCAAATTTCAGCTCAATATCTCAATTTTTGAAGGACGGACAGCCATCGTTAAATCGTCTTAGAATTTTACGACGATCCGAAATATATATACTTTGTAGGGTCGGAAATTGATATTTCGATGTGTTGCAAACGGAATGAATATACCCCCCATCCTTTGGTGGTGGGTATAATAAAAAAATTATTAACCTAAGAATTTGAATATAATTCTCATTTTCAAATTTGATGAGTTGGTACAGTTTAATTTTATCAAACCATATAACAAAATTATATACAGTACTACAGTTAAAACCATCTTGCAGTGACTTTAAAACTGTGTGTTTGTTATTTAGTACTTCGAATTAGTAAGCAGGGTTACTTTAATCAATACAGTACTCTGTAAATAGCATAACTTCATGGTTTTAAGAAAGCTTATAACAGCTTTTGTTTTATTCTTATATATGTACGAGTAACAGTAGTGACTAACAAAACTTTTTTCACAGCCTTGGAACAATTGGCTAAAACACTGCGCTTGACCGAAATTAACAGAAATAGCTTTTGCAACTGAACTCTTCCATATAAAGCTTACTAAAGCTCTTATACACATCCTTGGTACTTACCCTTTTGAAGCTGCTGTTGTAATTGTGTCGTTGGTATAAATTCCTCATGTTTTTGGTCCCCTTTTTCCTCGTATTTAAGTTTGTATTCCGAATGCTTTCGTAATGACATTAGCAGCGATTGTGTGCGTGGTGGGATTTCTGGTGGTGCTGGTTCTGGAGGTGGCTCCGCATCTTCATCACCACCACAAGCAATTTGTAGTTCACTCATATCTCCGCCAGGGTCTGTACCATCTACCATGGTTCCTTCAATATCATTGGCCAAGTCAATGCCATTAACTGCCAAAACATTTGAACTTTCACCCTGCGATTCGGAATATTCGCGTAATTCCATTTGCAGTTGCTGCAACTTGAGCTTTTCCCGTTCACTACGGAGTGCTGCATTGTTTAGTGTGGCATTGCTATTGGAAGATGTCGCACTACTCGACGAAGTCATGCCACTTGTACGCCCGTTGGCATTTCGACCGTTTTTTGAACGTTGAGAACGCGTTGGAACATTCACATTTTCACGTACACTAGGACTTAAACTGTTCGCCGCGGAAGTCATCGAACTGTCCGGGAGCAGATACGACGTATTTAAGACCGACGTTACATTATTAATTGTAGCATACTCCGGCCCACTGGGCATGTGATCCAACATGGCCGAACTACCCGAAAATGAAATGCGATCACTTATTGAATCCGAATTCGATTGTGAATCATATTTGGAGTTAAGAAATGGATTTGTACTACGTGTTGTGGGCATGAATCCCAAATTGGCATTATTCAGGAATTTATTGTTGGCAGTTGTCAGAGCTGACGATGACGTTGTGGGTGTTTGTGTATTGGCAGTCTGTGATTGTTTAAGTGGTGAACATAGTTCGGTGCTTTGTTGTTGGTGTTCCAATTGTAGCTGTTGGAAATACGATTGGGTGCCAATTGTGGCATTTGAAAGTTCACGATTTGTTAAGGATGGATATTCGTTCAGTCTTGAAGATAAATGCTCGTCGTGTTCGAAGTCAGAATTATAGCGATCCATGTCTAGAAATATAAAATAGAAATTATTTTCAGTCATAGAAGGTAATTATAAGAAAAAATTAAGTTTAACCAGTAATAGCGTGCTAAGTTCAGCCCGGCCGAATCTTATATACCTTCTACCATGGATCAAATTTGTCAGTTTCTTTAAACAGTATCTCTTTATAGGCAAACAAAGGATAATGGACAACAAATGCCATGCTATGGGAGCCATATCAGGATATGGACTGGTTAAAGCCATACGTGTTCTGGATGCTGGGATCATTGTAGAAGTTATTGTTTAAAAATCAGCAAAATCGGATAATAATTGCGCCATATAGGAGCTCAAGAACTAATATCGGGAGATTTTTTTATATGGCAGCTATATTAGGTTATGGACTGATTTATACCATACTTGGCACAGTTGTTGGAAGTCATACCAAAATGATATGTGCAAAATTTCAGCCCAATCGGATGCGAATTACGACCTCTAGAAGCTCAAGAAGTCTAATTGGAAGGTCGGCTTATATGGCAGCTATATTAGGTTATAACGAAGTCATGCCAAACACCACGTGCAAAAGTGGATAAGAATTGCGCGTTCTAGCGCTCAAGAAGTCAAGACCCAAATCGGTTTATATGGCAGCTATATCAGGTTATGAACCGATTTGAATCATATTTGGCACAGTTTTTGGAAGTCCAAACAAACTAATTCATGCTAAATTTCAACCAAATCAGATACCAATTACGACCTCTAGAAGCTCAAGAAATCTGATTGGGAACTCGATTTATATGACAGCTATGTGCGGCTATAAACCGATTTAAACTATACTTAACACAATTGTTGGAAGTCACACCAAAAAAGCTCGTGCAAAATTTCAGCCAAATCGGATATGAAATGCGCCCTCTAGAAGTTCATGAAGTCAAGACCCAAGGTCAGTTTATATTGCAGCTATATCAAATCATGGACCTATATTGCCAGTTTACTATCCTAAGCAACCTAAACTTATAAGAAATATTTGTTTAAAATTTCAAGCGCCAAGCTTTATTCCTTCGGAAGTTAGCGGGCTTTCGACAGACTGACGGACGGAAGGACATGGCTAAATCGACTTAAAATGTCATGGCGATCAAGAATGTATATACTTTAAATGGACTTAGACGATTATTTTTATAGGATAGGGGGTATATTCATTTAGTCATTCCGTTTGCAACACATCGAAATATTAATTTCCGACCCTACAAAGTATATATATTTCGGCTCGTCGTAAATTTCTATGACGATTTAACGATGTCCCTATATCTTTCTGTCCGTCTGTTGTAATCTCTGTACAGCTTTAAAAAATTTACATATTGAGCTGAAATTCGGCACAGATACGGACTGTATGCGGATATAGCAGCTATATAGACCGATCAGTCGATAAAGGGTCTGAAGCCCATTAAAGCTTTGTTTTTTATCCGATTTCCCTGAATGTATAAGTAGTGAGTTGATTAAAGCATCCCGGTATCCAACCTGAATGTGGTTCAGATCGGACAATATTTGGATATAGCTGCCATATTGACCGATCTGCCGATAAAGAGTTTAAAGGCAATAAAGGCTTTATTTTCTATTCGATTTCACTGAAATTTGAAACAGTGATTAGCCTTAGGCCTCCCGACATCCGACCCAAATACGGTTCAGATCAGTCTAGATTTGAATATAGCTGCCATTTAGACCGAACTGGCGTTAAAGGGTCGGAAGCCCATAATAGCAATATTTTTTATCCGATTTCACTGAAATTTGAAGCAGTGAGTAGTTTTAGGCCTCCCAACATCCGACCCAAATATGGTTTTGATCGGACTATATTTATATATAGCTGCCATATAGACCGATCTGCCGATAAAGGGTCTGAGGCCCATAAATGCTTTATTTTTTATCCGATTTTGCTGAAATTTGAAACAGTGAGTAGTTTTAAGCCTCCCGACACCCGACCCAAATATTATTCAGATCAGACTATACAGATGTAGCTGTCATATAGACCGATCCTCTAATTTAGGGTCTCAATCCCATAAAAAGCGGATTTCTTGCTTGATTTCGATGAAACTGTTACTTGTATATGACCAGCCTCCATTCAGATATAACTATGGATATAGTAGTGAAGTTATAATAAAATAGAATGATTATTATATCCTTGGTGGTTTTTGTTGTTGCTGTAGTAGTGTATTGTGCTCTGAGGCGGCAGCCCAGATGAAGGCTTTCATCGGGTCAATCCGGTACGTACAACCGGCTGCCATGGAGGTGGTATCCAACCTTGGTGGTGGGTATCCAAATTTCTGCACGGCCGAACTTAACACGTTTTTACTTGTTACTTGTTTTAATATGGGAATAATTTTCCTATCTGTTAACTTTTCCTTTTGTTTTGGAGGAAGGGCAGCCATCCTGGCATATTTTCATTGATATTAGAATTTTTTTTAAATAATAGGTTACTAAATCCTCGCACTCCTTTCGCGACTAACAGATACAGGCACTTAGGTGGGGACACAATACCAGATATGAACCAACTTAGAGTGTGAAAACAATTAAGGATTTTGTAAGTAGCATGGAATTCCTAACCTAGATTTTTTTTCGGGGTTACTTTTTTAGTATTTAGAGCACACAACAAGCAGATTACTGGCTTAGGTGTACCAATATCCGCACTCTTGTTTCAACCTAACCTAACTTAAATCCTTGACTTTGCATCTTGATATTTAAGGTAAAAATCGTAAATGAAGGTCAAAATATCGTTAAATTTAGGAAATTGACTCTAGAACAAGACGACTTTGTACCCAATATAGCATTATAAATAGAAGAGTTTTTAATTTTTTTATACCCTTTACCATAGAATGGAGGTATACTAATTTCGTCATTCTGTTTGTGCAAATTTGCCCATGCACATTCCACTAAGGAACAGGGGCGAACTTCTCATATATCAATGAGTGTTGTCCAATTTAATTTTAAGGTCAATGATAAGGGGCCTCCTTTTTATAGCCGAGGAGAAGTTTTTACATGGCAAAGTACCTCACAAATGTAGCCAGCATTAGTTAGGGGATAACCACTGCTGAAAATTATTCTGATGTTCACGCCGGGATTTGAATCCAGGCGTTCAGCGTCATAGGCGGACATGCTAACCTCTGCGCTACGGTGGCCACCATTCTGTTTGTAACACCTCGAAATATGCTTCTCAGACCATATAAAGTATATATTTTCTTGATCTAGAAATGAAATTATGCACGGCGTGTTTTGTTATGATATCCAACAACTGTGCCAAGTATGGTTCAAATCGGTTCATAACCTAATATAGCTGTCATATAAACAGATCTGTGGGACTTGACTTCTTGAGCTTCTAGAGGGCGCAATTCCTAACCGATTTGGCTGAAATTTAGCATGACGTATTTTACTCTTACTTTCAACAACTGTGTCAAATTAGGTTCAAATCAGTTCATAACCTGATAAAGCTGCCATATAAACCCATCTGGGATCTTGACTTCTTGAGCCTCTAGAGGTCGTAATTATTATCTGATTTGCCTGAAATTATGTAAGACGGATGCTCTCATGACCATCAACATACGTGTTTATTATGGTCTGAATCGGCCTATAGCCCGATACAGCTCCCATATAAATCGATCTATCTATTTTACTTTTTGTGCCCCCAAAGGGCGCATTCTTATTCGAATTGGCTGACATTTTACACAGGTCTTCAACATATAATTTAATTTTGGTCCAAACTGGACCATATCTTGATATCGCTCTAATAGTAGAGCAAATCTATTCTTATATCCTTTTATGCCTAAGAAGAGATGCCGGGAAAAGAACTCGACAAATGCGATCCATGGTGGAGGGTATATAAGATTCGCCCCGGGCGAATTTAGCACGCTTTTACTTGTTTCCCATCCAACTGTTCGTCGGAGATTTCAAATAGTTCCGAACGATTCTGTTTAGTCACTCAGTGTAATAATTTTGTTTATTTTAATTGGTTGGGACTTGATTTTTATTTCATCTGTAAAAAACCTAATGTACAAATACGAATCTTGAGAACCCACCCCCATGGATTCTGGTAAAAATTAGTACAAAATAAATATAGTTGTAGGGCATATTTTAATCTACATACCAAGCTTCTGCCAAACAAGCAAAAATTAAAGCTTCTAGGAACCTAACAAGGATGAACGACAGACCGGTATACAGGGGAGCAATATAGACTGATTTAGACCGTATTTGGCACAGTTGTTGGAAGTCATAACAAAACACAGCTTGCAAAATTTCAGCCAAATCGGACAAAATAGCGACTTCTAGGGGCCAAGAAGTCAAATCGGGAGATTGGTTTATGCGGGAGCTATATCAGGTTCTTGACCGATTTGGACCGTACTTGGCACAGTTGTTGAAAGTTAAAACGTAACACTACATGCTCAATTCCAGCCAAATCGGACAAACATTGCTGCTTCCAGGGGCTCAAGAAGTCAAAACGAAATGACTTGATTAGCATACCCCCGTCCTAAGGTGGTGGGTATAAATAATTCGGCTGAGCCAGGTCGTGGATCGAACCCACTACGTTTGGACAACAATGAACTGTTGCCGTCGTCTAAACGTTCCACTTCCAAACGATGCAGAAAACCATGTGTATTCCTGGAAAAAAATTGCAGGTATGTGGACAAGAAATCCACGCTGCAATAAAATAAACCCACATACATTTGACACAGCCAGTAGGACAAAGCGTCTTCATTAGTTAGTGAGTTCCATCTGTTTCCAAGAGGTTCTTCGACATAAATACAACCTACCAATGTACTACGTTTGAAGCCCTCACGCCTAAAGATTTCCGATAATCACCCCCCTCCTTACCCAGGGATCGAAACGCATCAAATCAAGGTTGGTGTGGAGTATCTCATGTGGCTTTCATTTTTCCATTGTATAACATTTTCGATCATTATGTTCATCGCGAAAGAGAAATAAATACTGTTTGGTTTTGTTTGTGTGGAGGCATAGACTCAAAAACATTATAACTTCTTCTTCTTTATCCCATTATATCAAAGAGATGCTTTGTTTGATATTTGGTGTGTTAGTGTGTTACATAAACACCCTAAAAAAGCCTGAATCGATTTTCATAAGATTTTCACTGAATGAAAATCAAACTCAAAGGTTAAAATAGTATTTTTAGTTCTTCGGAATCCAAAGGAAGCGAACCTTTACCCTAAATTTCAAAAACTGTTTATGTCGGAAATGGCTGCTCAGGTTTAAGCAATATTATATATATCGAAACACTTTAAAACACTTTGCCAAATTTCATAATGTTTGGATAACAAATGCGACCAGTACCTTGATTACAAAACACGGACAGACAGTCAAGCGGATTCGCAGCCAGATGAACATAGCTTGATCGAACTAGGAAGTAATTCTGACGCAATCGGGACATTATTAACTGCTAAAGTTGTGGTTCTAATTTGTGCACAAATTAAATTCTAAGACGTAAAGTCCTCCAATGGAACCCAAAAAATCCACTTTTCCAATTTTGGACGCCGTGACGACACGTGTTATCGTTAACCGATCGTTATAATATTCCGTATTTCGCTTTTTGTGATGAAAAAGAAAAAAAAGAAGGGTATGCGTTTGTCTATTTGCAAACAATTGTTCTCCCTTGGGTTAGGTTAAGTCGAAAAGCGGGTGCGAATTCTAATCTGCCCTAAGACACAAATTATCTCCGCAAAAATTTTTGTGTCAAGAATAATCGTTTTCCATTTCATGCCCTGAAGTTGGCTCAAATCTGGTGTCGTATTCTCCCTCCAAGTGAAGAAGTCTGTTAATTGCGAAAGTCGTTTTCAGCGGAAACTTAGTTTTTTTGATTCAGGACCCATCACTGAACGATACTGAAAAATAATTAAGGTGGTTTTTTAGCCGTGGAAAAGTTTTCAACTCAGTCGTGTCGCTCTTCCGCACTGCCCCGATGTCCCGGCTCCGCTCCGGGTTCTAAAAATGACGCTCCCGCTCCGGCACAATTATGCCTGCTCCGCTCCAAACCAAACTCCGTTCCGCTCCGAATCCCTGGTAAGTATGTCCCCTTTCTATGGTGGAATGTACAACAAGTTCTTCTCCACTTTGTAAAGATTGGGATTTTGTTACTCTCTATTACACCCACGTGATAACAAAGCAAATTGTATCAATCGTTTACTAACCAAAGGGCTATCCGCAACACTCCTTATATTTTCTGCTCATCCTAAACAAAAGACTTCCCTTCTATGCTTTTTTAGAACCAATTTACCATTTCAGTTTCGTACAATTCCATTTCATTTGAAATGAAATCCTAATTGTTTTAAGCCTTTAATAGAATTGCAAAAAAATTAAGTCAACCTTAAAATCACCCGCCACCATAGTGGGGAAATAAAGCACATAACAAATAGAGCAAGGATATATAACGGCAAAAATTCTTAAAATTAAATTATTTTCATCACTCTTTTAATCTCTACGAAAATCCTCTTATCAGCTGTAGCGCTAATTGAAAAAAGAAACAAAAATTTGTCCACCACTAAACTATGCTGGTCTGGGCTAAGAGTGCAACATAAAGCGAGAAGATATAAATATGGAATAAATCCATTCACCATCGTTGCCATAAAATACAAACGAGAACTGCCGCAAGCATTTCCACCAATATAGGACAATCCCAGCATTTATATGCGAAGTACATTTGCCAGGGCACTAGTGCCGTTTATAAATTGCCGCCGTAAAGCAGTCTTTTCAGTTAATGTGAGGGTTTGAGACACTTTACTTTTATTGACCGACAATTAAGACAGCTTAAAAGAATATGTGAAAGAAATAGAGAAACTAAATGCTTTTAGTTATTCGTGGACACATATATCCAGATACTGCTGATCTCAGCAAACAATGTCTGCTGATATTAAACTATTTGAACTTCTAAACAACAACTGAAGCATTTGCATATGCACTAATATAAAATTTTTCCCAACACATTTTAGTAGTATTAACGACATTTCTAAGTTATTTTAAGCCTTCCGACATCTGACTTCAATATGGTTCAGATCGGACTACATTTAGATATAGCTGCCATATAGACCGATCTCCCGATAAAGGGTCTGAAGCCCATAAAAGCTTTATTTATTACCCGATTTAGCTGAAATTTGAAACGGTGGTATCTGACCTAAATATGGTTCAGATCGGACTATATTTAGATATAGCTGCCATATAGACCGATCTGCCGAAAAAGGATCTGAAGCCAATAAAAGCTTACCCGATTTCGCTGAAGTTTGAAATAGTGTGTTTTTCTGAGCCTCCCGATATCCGACCTTAATATGGTTCAGATCGGAGGCCACCATAGCGCAGACGCTGAACGGCAGGGTTCGAATCCTGGCGAGACCATCGGAAAAAATTTTCATCGGCGGTTTTCCCTCCTAATGCTGGCAACATTTGAGAGGTACTACGCCATGTAAAACCTCTCTCCAAAGAGGTGTCGCACAGCGGTATGCCGTTCGGACTCGGCTATAAAAAGGAGGCCCCTTGCCATTGAGCTTAAACTTGAATCGGACGCACTCATTGTTCAAGGGCAAAATTTGTAATTATATCAAAACATTTTAAAAGGGTCAAAAGGTAAGCTACGAATGTCGTATATATATATTTAGGGAAAATATGTGGTTGGCCGACCACACCAAAAAAACACCCAAAACAGGACTTGTTGGCCTGCGGGGACAATATGGGAATCAAAGGAAAGGTCTTTGATGGTAGATTACCAATCTGCTAATAATATTAGGAAACAAGAACATGTAAGGCCCCCACACCCAAAACACCCTTCAACGGGACACGTAGACCCATAGACTCGAAACCACTGAATTGATTTTCCTCAAATTTTAAAAGATTGTGCAGGTTGGTCTGAAAGCATTGATAGGCTATTTAGTTTTTTGATATCGGAATTGAGGAATCCTCCACACAAAATGAAAAGTGGATCGACGGGGACAATATTGGATGCAAATATAAGCTATTTTAGAGGAGATCTCAGGGGGACCGTCCCAACCCAGACGCCCAAAATTTGCAATTTTACCATCTGAAAGCAGCAGAAAATACGTATTTGGTAGCAAAAAATTATTGCTGTCCCATTTTCAGCAGGTTTTCTATTGTTATAGGGAACGTTTTAGCTGTTTTAACTAACAAGTTTCTCTGAGTGTACGATTTCGCATAGATTGGAGAGAGAGAGACGGAAGCGCTAGAACAATACAAACCAGAAAGGAAAAGCAAAAATCGGGCGGTGTCGACTGTATAAAACTCTACACCTACCCTATAAGTACAAAGTGGAGCGATCACTTATTTTGAACCAATTTTGAGGGACCTTGCCGAATGTTTCAGATGGGTTATTAAACAATCCGAAATGAATTTCGAGCAAATTTGTTCAAACTGTAATAACTACGGTTGACAAATGAACACATTATTATAAATTATCCTAAATCTAAAAAACATATGTATGAGAGCTATATCTAAATCTGTACGGATTTCACCCAAATTTCTTAGATATTTTGGTAGTTGTCGAGGACAGTGTTGTGCATTTTTGCAAATTTGGCCAATAAATGCGTTTGCAGTGGCTCTGGAAGTGAAAATTGGGCGATATACTATATCTAAATCTGAACCGATTTCTGTGAAACTCACCAGTAATATTAAGAGGCATAAGAAAATCCTTCATGCCAAAACTCAAGAGAATCCGTTTACAAATGAGCACTTTATTGCAATATTTCTCTAAATCTGACGAACATAAAGGGTGATTTTTTTGAGGTTAGGATTTTCATGCATTAGTATTTGACAGATCACGTGGGATTTCAGACATGGTGTCAAAGAGAAAGATGCTCAGTATGCTTTGACATTTCATCATGAATAGACTTACTAACGAGCAACGCTTGCAAATCATTGAATTTTATTACCAAAATCAGTGTTCGGTTCGAAATGTGTTCAAATTTTGACAAATTTTGTTCAGCGATGAGGCTCATTTCTGGTTGAATGGCTACGTAAATAAGCAAAATTGCCGCATTTGGAGTGAAGAGCAACCAGAAGCCGTTCAAGAACTGCCCATGCATCCCGAAAAATGCACTGTTTGGTGTGGTTTGTACGCTGGTGGAATCATTGGACCGTATTTTTTCAAAGATGCTGTTGGACGCAACGTTACGGTGAATGAACACATTTCGAACCGAACACTGATTTTGGTAATAAAATTCAATGATTTGCAAGCGTTGCTCGTTAGTAAGTCTATTCATGATGAAATGTCAAAGCATACTGAGCATCTTTCTCTTTGACACCATGTCTGAAATCCCACGTGATCTGTCAAATACTAATGCATGAAAATCCTAACCTCAAAAAAATCACCCTTTATATATGGAGTTATATCAAAATCTGAGCCCAATTCGAATAAACTTCATAGATAATGTGGTTTTCGTCGAGGAAAGCGTTTTCTAATATTTTGGGAAGGTTGGTCAATAAATGGGCTTGCAGTAGCTCTAGAAGGGAAAATATATATAAGAGCAATATCTAAATATGAACCGATTTCTATCAAATTCACAAATAATGTAGATAGTCAAGATAAAATCTTTTCTGCAAATTTTTGACAGAATCGGTTAACAAATGACCACATTATTGCAATATTAGTCCAGATCGGACGAATATATATATAGGAGCTATGTCCAAACCTGAACCGATTTTTTCCAAGTTCGTGTATGTATGTATATATTTTAAAACGATCGGACGAAAATTGCGACCTATAGTTTGTACACAAATTAACACGGACCGACAGACAGGCGGACAGATAGACAGACAGACGGACAAAGCTAAATCGAATCAGAAAGTAATTCTGCGTTGATCGGCATATTTATCAATGGGTCTATCTCTCTTCCTTCTGGGTGTTACAAACAAATGCACTAAGTTATAATACCCTATACCACAGTAGTGGTGTTGGGTATAAAAAACAGAAAATTTTCCAAAAGATAATGAGTTTAAAAGGTACTTTAGTCATATAACCTCAAAATCTACTCGAAAATAATACTAAAGATATCCTTCTATGTCTAACAATTATTAATTTCAAACCACTGCGGTTAATGGTATATAAGCGGTCACTATAACCCATTTCTTAGCGTATAAAATTTTCACGATTATTCAGGAACAAGGGGGCAAATTAATAACATAAGCTTTTTAAACGATAAGAAAATTATGAGGTTTGTATTGCCGCAATATGGGATGGATGTTTAAAGCAATAACAAACGACCACGTGAAGGTTAGGTTAGGTTTAAGTGACAGAAAATATGGAAGATGCCTTCTAGTTCCTAACGTTCAACCATCCAAATCGCTTTAAAAAGCCCAACAACTTGCTAATATTCACATCCACTAAATCGGAAAGGTTCTCAAAGAAATGAGATCCTAAAGTGGAACTCCTTCTGAAGGTCTCTATAGTCTATTCTTCTTCGATGATGCTCACGGCTTCTGCAAAAGTCGTTGCTGGTAACCTTCCGTCTATCACCATAATTTCCGATTAGGCACTGATCTGTCATGACGGACACAATGACTGAAACGTCTGTTTCAGCCAGCGACAGTAAAGCGGTAGACCTCTTCAAGTCTAGAATAGGGCACACAATTTTGGAATGCTCACGGCCTTCCCTTTGTGATCATCAATCATTTGTTTCCCTTCGGGCCTGATTTTGAAGACCTAGTAACATGTCACTAGAGGCATACAACAAATTCCAGTTGTTATGGAATTTGTAAGGTATTTCCTAGTATCGCAAGCTCGTACCCCGGCACCCAGAACTAGTGAATTTTGAACTGTTCAGCCATACTGCGATCGATCCCGTTGGGAGATCTGCGACAGATCTCCCAACAGGATCGATCGCAGTATTTAAATTCAGAAATATGTTAATATTTGGGACGGGCAGACAGACGGAGATGGCTAGATCGACTTAAAATGTCATGAAGATCAAGAATAAATATACTCTATTGGTTCTTAGATGCATATTTCGAGTTTTTACAACGGAATGACGAAATTGGTATACCCCCATCCTATGGTGGAGGGTATAAAAAGAACATCAGCCAAATGGTCACCACAACCACGCTTACAGGATCATATCCACTTCAGGAAATTTTCCATGACCAAATCGCAAAGTAGTTGCCCTATGTCCTCGATAGCCTCACGCCTTCTATCTTTGAGGTCTGGAATCGTCGCTGGGCTGTTGGCGTTCACTGGCGTCCAAAGGAAGAAGTCGAAAAGTGTAAAATCACAAGGTGTCGGATATTGCGATCACCTATTCCAGAGATAAAAAAAATATAAATCATTAATTGTCTCTCGATAGTGCAATCCATTTTCGGAAAAAGTAAGGTCCAATGACTCCGCCTACCAAAAACCACACAAAATAGTTACATTTTTCGGATGGAGACATATCACAACAATAACTCTTGGGTTAACCGGGCTCCAGATGCGACAATTATGCTGTATTGCAGTCTGACAAGGTGCTTCCCCAATAAATGCTTATGTTTTGCTTGTTTGTTTTGAACAGTGAATGCAAGTTTTTCACCATTTTTGTAGTGATTTTAATAAATTCAGCGTGTTTTTGATCGTTTTTGTATCGTTCCATTTTCAATATTGGCATAGTTTTAAATGTCAAAAAAGTTGTCAAATGTCAAAAAAGAAAAGCTTCAAAAGTGAAATCTACCGAAATACCGATTGATCAAAATAACACCTCTAGCTGGAGGTGCTATTTTATGCCGTTCGTTAGCAGTGTCCTACTGGTCCGCAAATGGAGTTATAGATTAGGTGACAGGTGATCAATCGGCCTATGCAAGGGCAAAGTTCTACTGGTCCACAGAGGGAGTTGTAGACTAAGTGGCATATGTTCAATCAGCCCATGAGAGAGGCAACCAACTAGTGCTCAATGGCCAGGTTCTACTGTTTCCGCGGATAGAGTTGTATAATAAGATACCGTAAAGATGAATCAAGAACACACATTATCCAGTTTGTACGAGCCAATGAAGAAGTGTGAAAGTATAGACTGGGATCTGAACACAGACAGTTTCTTACCTTCAGATTAAGGAATATGTCATTTTCATTGCACCAATTGACAAGAGAATGTGGAACATACGGTAAATATGCCAAGTCCACAAGTGATATAAACAGCATGGAACGTAATGTTCTTATCCTCTTTCGTCGAGATAATACGAGGAAAATAGTTAAAATTTTCCATCTTAAAATCGTAATGCTAGGTGAACGTGTCCTGAATATACGAGGAAGTTAAAAGTCGGTAAACAAACCTGCAATTTCTGAGTCATCTGACGACTCCTTGCTTTTAATATTCATACAGCTGGGAAACTTCAGTGCCCTCCGTTTAGTATGTATGGATTCGAACAAGTAAATATACCGGACGACACTTTGAATATACACCACCTCGGGTATATATGTAAACCGCCTTTTGTCATAATCCGATGAAAAATGCATAATTTATGCACTCAAAGCAACTATATGGAAATATGGTCCGATTTGGACCGAATTCGGAACGGACATTGAGTGGTCTGATAAATACAAGTCACTGTTCAATGTTGTAGACCAAAATTTGCTTTTTTTTGGTAGCCATATCCAAATATAGACCGATCTGAATCATTTAGAACAAGGATGTGGAAAAGCCTAACTTAAGCCACTGTACCAATTCCAAATATTAAATTTGGACTTCCGTTGTTGGAAATCATAACGGAATACCACACACAACATTTTAGCCAAATTGGACAAAAATTGTGGGCTCAAGAAGTCAAAGCCAAATCGGGAGATCGTTTTATGTGGGAGCAATATCAGATTATAGACCGGTTAAATCCATATTTGGCACAGTGTTTGACAGTTATAATAGTACACTACGTGCAACATTTCAGCCAAATTGGACAAAAATTGCGGCTTCCAGGGGCTCAAGAAATCAAATCGGGAGATCGGTTTCCATGGGAGCTATATCAGTTTATAGACCGATTTGGACCGTACTTGTACTTGGCACAGTTGTTGGAAGTCATATGGAACACCATGTGGAACATTTCAGTTAAATTGGACAATAGTTGCGGCTTGTAAGGTCTTAAGAAGTCAAATCGGGAGCCTCGGTTTATATAGGAGCTTCATCAGGTTATAGACCGAATTAAACCGTACTTGGCACAGTGTTTTTGGCACTCATAATAGAACACTACGTGCAGCATTTCAGCCAAATTGGACAAAAATTGCGGCTTCCAGGGGCTCAAGAATTCAAATCGGGAGATCGGTTTATATGGGAGCTATATCTAAATGTGAACCGATATTGTCAATTTACAATCCGTGATGACCTACATCAACATTAACTATCTGACCAAAATTGCAAAAGGCTATATTTATGCGTTCAACCGCTATGGTGATTTCGACAGACAGATGAACGTACGAACAGACATGGCTAGATCGACACAGAGCGTCGTGACGATCACGAATATATATACTTTATGGGGTCTTAGACGAATATTTCGAGGTATTACAAACAGAATGACTATATTAGTATACGCACATCCTAAGGTGGTGGATATAAAAAGATGTCGAAAGGCATAACACAACTCAGTCTCGCAAATTTCGGCAACATTGGACTATGGAAAAACGAGCAAATATTTTCAAACTGTAAAAACTCCGGTTGACAAATGACAACGTTACCCAAATCTGACGAACGTATATATGGGAGCTATATCTAATTCTGAACCGATTCCGAGCAAACTTCTCAGATAATGTGGTAGTCTTCGAGGAAAGCGTTGGCAAGATTGGTGAAACAATACGCTTGCAGTGGCTCTGGGCCGATATCTATGAAATTCACCAGTAATATTGAGAGTCATAAGAAAATCCTTCTGGCAAAATTTCGACAGAATCGGATAACAAATGATTACTTTTTTGCAATATATCCCAAAGTCGGACGAACATATATAAGAGAGCTATATCTAAATCTGAACGGATTTCGACCAAACTCCTCATATACTGTGGCAGTCGCCGAGGAAAGCGTTGTGCAAAATTTTGGCAAGATGCATCAATAAATGTGCTTGATGAGACTTTATATATATATATATATATATATATATATATATATATATATATATATATATATATATATATATATATATATATTTATTTATATACATATATATATATATATATATATATATATATATATATATATATATAGGACAGACGGACATAGCTAAATCGAATCAGAAAGTGATTCTGAGTCGATCGATATGCTTATCAATGGATCTATCTCTCTTCATTTTGGGTGTTACAAACAAATTCACTTAAGTTTTGATACCCCGATATACAGATATACACATGACTATCGTTAAAGCTTCTAAGAGTGTTTCGTGTAATTCTGTTTCTGTTTCCGTTGAGCCGATCAGAATTGCATTAGCTTACTGGTAATACTGTTAATAAATCAGTGCTTACAAAGATTTATCTTTAAATTGAAACATAAATAATATTGATATTGGTTAAATAAGAAATCTACGCACTTTAGGCTATATTCAATAAATTATGCCCTTTGAATAACCGCATCGAAGCAATTGATTTTTTTCCTATTTGCAAAAGTACATAGAAATGTCCTTCGATATTCTTCTACAAAATTGTATTACAAATAAGAGAACCAATTGCATTTTGCCCTCAAAGATTCGCTTTGAAACCTATGTAGGGCAATACAAAATTCGCTTTTGACAATAACAATAACTCTCCACCCATATTTGCTTCTTTGGTAAGCTTCATCGCTTTTCTTCTTTTTGTTTTTCATTTTGTGCAATTTACCCGCGCCGCGCCCTATTAACTCGGGGACACGGTCATAATTTATGAAATGGGTGAAACTACTTAAATGGACTAACAGAATAACGACTTACTTGCCAATTGCTGACTCTGCAACAGCAGCTGGGCCAGCAATTGCGTATCGAATGCTGACGCTTGACCCGTATTCTGATACTCATCCTCGCTGCTGCTGTTGTATGCATGACGACTATGCCACTCGGCCGAACGTTGACGACGTATATTGTGTTCGCCACCACTGAAGTAATATTCACTTCCGCCACCGCCACTGCCACCACGTTTGCGGCCAATTGTCCCTGAATGGCTGGACATTTTGATGGGCTAGTGAGCTGTTGGTTGATGTTTTGGCTATTTTCTTCTTTACTCCTTGCTATTGTTGTCGCCGTCGACGTGCAAGGCGCACGGCTCTAGGCCATCTATTCGTGGAAGATAGGTTGGCAGTGTTTCTGCTCGGTTAGCCACTGAAATCGTTCTTCCTCTCCTCTGTTTTGTTTAATCGTAAGCTCCCACCACCTCGTTTCTTAATCGGTTATGGTTGAGCTTTCTATTATCGTCACTTATACCATCTACAACTCCAACAACAAATGATATGGACGTTATAAAAGTCAGATATATAGGTGGGTATCTTTTGGCTGGACAATTTGTGATCGTTGCTGCTGGTGTTGTTGTTGGGGCGTTGGTAGTACTGCCAACTGTTTTTGATTTATAGACATTCCCACGAATAGGGACAGACAACTCTGATGCCTGGCGTTCCATTCATGGGCCATAACGCATTTGTACAGTTGTCCTCTTCACACATGGACTTGTGTTCCTCGGAGGTCGTTGGGATGCTTGTTTCTGCAAAGATAAGAGCAAATGGAAATAATTTAAGTTTAATTAAAAAACAAATCTTTATAGGCACAAATATATGATATATTGGCACATGTAAACTGGTCATGTTAGAAAAAGGTCATAAAATTGTAGGCAATAAAAGTGATATATTGCGGGTGATTATTTAAAGGTGTAGGTAGCATTTAGCATTGGCTAGCAAAAATACATGCATATATTCTGTTGTTATTTGGTTTCTGTCGAGCCTTTTAACTCGGAGTGGTTAGGTGTTAGAATGAGAAGTCTAAGAACATTAATATAATTTGAATAAAGGACATGTTATAACATAAATCTCAGTCACACAATTATAATGGACTCTAATGGGAATCGTAAAATTCCAAAAATTCTATGGAAGTTTTAGAAAATTAGGAAGGTAAATTAGCATGCCGATTATCGGCATGTACACCTAAAATTAGGAATAATTTCCACTTTATATTTCAGATGAATTTGGATATTAAATGGAACCGTTGCATGTAGTGGACATGTTGCAAATCGGCTTTGAAGGTTATATCTTCACGTCGCTATAGAAACATATTTGTAAGAGGTTTTCCTGCTACTTAAGGCAGCTACAAGTGATATTTTCCTCTAAGTGGTTGATGATTTGCGTTTGCTTTTAGAAATAATGCTTAGAATGGACTCCAAGGACTCAACAATTTCGTGCCACTAACTCTAAGTCGATCATCAAAAAAAAAAGAGACTCCCTTAGTTGGGCTCTGGTCATAGCTCAAGCCCAAGCCAGGATATGATAACGGTTCCTAGAATCTTTAATTTTTGCTGGTTTGATAGAAGTTTGGTATGCGAAATAAAATTATGCCCTTCAACTAAATTTATTTTGTGTACATTTTTAGCAGAATCCATGGTGGTGGGTTTCCAAGATTCGGCCCAGCCGAACTTAGCACGCTCTTGCTTGTTTTCAGCTCCATATTGTCATGGTCGATAAATATGGGTGTGCGATGGCCAGATATTAGAACCTGAAAATAGATATAAAATTCGTGCTTTACTAACAAATTTACTTTTTTTGAGCCTCAGTCATGGTCGATCGGTTTTTGGAGTGGGGCCGTCACTTCTGCTGGTTGTGGGGTTGGCGGTCCTTCCAGGTATCCCACCCCAAATTTTACCGCAAAATTTTTGGTGTTCGCTTGAATCGCCTTACCATCCCCATGATCAGTCGCCTTTGAAAATTAAAGTAAGGGAAAAGGTCCCGCCCCTTCAGATATCGAAAAATAAAGTTTCATACATTTACCACGGGCCATTATGCATCATTTGTTAACATATCAAGGAGATCGCTTCAGCAGTTTTTTTGCACAAATAACTCTTACTAGTGTAGGTGGGTTGTGATTGTAAATAGGCCATCTTTTGATATAACTGCCACATAAACCGATCTTGGGTCTTGACTTCTTGAGATTCTAGAGGGCGCAATTCTTATCTGATTTGGCTGAAATTTTGCGTGGGTGTTTTGGTATCACATCCAACAACTGTGTCAGGTATGGTCCTGATATAGCTCCTAACCTGATATAGCTGCCATATAAACCGACCTTGGGTCTTGATTTCTAGAGCTTCTATCTTATCCGATTTGGCTGAAATTTTGCATGAAGTGTTCTGGTACGACTTCCAATAACTTTGTCAAGTATAGTCTATATCAGTCTGTAACCTTATATAGCCGCCATATAAACCGATCTCCCAAATAGACTCTTTGAGCCTCTAGAGGGCGCAATTCTTATCCGATTTGGCCGAAATTTTACATGAAGTGTTTTATTTTGACTTCCAATAACAGTGTTTGGTATGGTCTAAATCAGTCTATATCCTGAAATAGCCGCCATATAAACCGGTCTTCAGATTGGACTTCTTGGGCTTCTAGAGGGCGAAATTCTTATCCAATATGATTGAAATTTTGCATATGTCGTTTTGGTTTGACTTCCAACAACTGTTTCAAGTATGGTCTAAATCGGTATATAAACTGATATAGCTGCCTTATAAACCGATCTCCCAGTTTGACTTTTTGAGCCTCTGAAGTGTGCAATTATTACTCGATTTGCCTGAAATATTGAAGGTAGTGTTTTTCTATGACTAATGTTTTCTATTCGAAAAAATTCGTTTAAAGAACTTGAACTTGAAATGCGATCCATGATGGAGGCTACAAAAGATTGAGCCCGGACCAAACCATTTGAGATATTGCAAAATCTTTGTTATTGGCTTGAAGTAAAATCAAAGCATATTTGAATGAAAGTCGACTTCGTTCATATGGCCACCGCGATTACGTGAAAGTCGATTTCGTTCATATGGCCACCGCGATTACGTTTACATCTGGCAATACATTGGACCCAATTTTCGATGACTATGAGCTCTTCCAACATCACATAATTGGAGAAAACCGAAAAGAAACTAGTAAAAATATGCCGTTTTAGAACGGGCAAAGATATCATTATGAAGTTCGGAATGGTCATAGATGAAGTGAGTTAGCGAGATCGTGTGAAAAATTTCAAGGCCCTAGATTGTCCGGGTGCCTTTTGGCAGACCCCTAAAGTTTGTCACCTCATTATTTCGAAATTTTATTGGGGCTGCCAAAATTTCGTTTGTGGTCTTATTTCCAATTTATCTGCTCAAAAATCCCTACGAAAAAGTCCACTTGAGGTCTACAATATCACCACTGGATTCGGGGTCTTTATTGATAAAAACTGGCTTATATATTGCGTTTTAAGTGAAATTTTAACAAGATATGTCAACCTAAAACTTGGAAAACCCTCGAGTTAAAAAATTCCAAAGCCCAAATCCCCTAATTTGCCACATGTCTTTTTATACCCACCACCGAAGGATGGGGTTATATCATTACGTCAGTCCGTTTGCAACACATCGAAATATCCATTTCCGACCCTATAAAGTATATATTTTCTTGATCAGCGTAAAAATCTAAGACGATCTAGACATGTCCGCCCGTCTGTCTGTTGAAATCACGCTACAGTCTTTAAAAAGAGAGACAATGAGCTGAAATTTTGCACAGATTCTTTTTTTTATCCATAAGCAGGTTAAGTTCGAAGATGGCCTATATTGGACTATATCTTGATAGAGCTATTGAGCTGAAACTTTGCACAGATTCCTTTTTTGTCCATAAGCAGGTTAAATTCAAAGATGGGCTATATCGGACTATATCTTGATATAGCCCCCATATAGACCGATCCGCTGATTTAGGGTCTTAGGCTAATAAGGGCCACAATTATTATCCGATTTTCTAAAATTTGGGACTATGAGTTGTATCAGGCCCTTCGACATCCTTCGTTTATTTGGCCCGGATCGGTTCAGATTTGGATATAGCTGCCATCTAGACCGATCCTCCGATTTAGGGTCTTAGGCCCATACAAGCCACATTTATTATCCGATTTTGCTGAAACTTGGGACGGTGAGTTGCGTTAGGCCCTTCGATATCCTTCGTTAACCGAATCGGTCCAGATTTGGTTATAGCTGCCATATAGACCGATCCTCCGATTTGGGGTCTTAGGGCCATAAAAGCCACATTTATTATCCGATTTTGCTAAAATTTGGGGCAGTGAGTTGTCTTAGGCCCTTCAACATCTTTCTTCAATTAATCGGATCAGATCTGGACATAGCTGCCATATAGACCGATTCCTCGATTTAAGGTTTTGGGCCAATAAAAAGCCCATTTATTATCCGATGTCGCCGAAATTTGCGACAGTGAGTTAGGACCCTTGACATACGTCTGCAATATGGCACAGATCGGTCCAGATTTAGATATAGCTGCCATATAGACCAATCTCGGTTTTAGGTTTGGTCCCATAAAAGGCGCATTTATTGTCCGATGTCGCCGAAATTGGGGACAGTGAGTTGCAATCTCCAACTACCTACATCAAAAAGATAAAGATGCCGTAATAAATTGAAAACCTACTGGCCAAAATTCGGAAGTCTACTCAGAAGAAGGCTTGGACAATATAATTAAGATTGTCGAAGCATAGAAGACATTGACGAAAGGAAATCAGCCCAAGAAAAACCCCGGATGACCGGGTGATTCGAAATATTGGTCCTTGAGAGGTCCTTGTATTCATAACAGAACACGTCGTGAAGAAGCGGAAGTATTTTGGGATGTGTATTATACACGGCTCAAAGAATACAACAAGATTATCAGAGCGGCAAAACGTGCCTCCGTAAAGCTTTTCTGCGACCATGTCGATAGCGTTAATGACGCCGCCAAGATGATAAACTTTCTCTCAAAAACCCATGTCCCAACTGAAATGTTAGTAGATGACATGAGAGTGAGAGCAGAGACAACGGAGGATATGTTGAGGCTTTTGATGAGAATCCATTTTCCACAGGATACGACGGGACTCACGCCGGAATCTTGGAATATTGAGGTTTTTCAAAGGCTTATCTTAACGGAATATATGGTCAAGGAATCCTTGAGGAGCTTGAAAGCATTTAAGTCACCCGGACCTGTTGGAATATATCCGGCTATATTACAAAAGCAGGCCAACTATCTGTCGGCTCATCTGCCCACTAGTTTTACGGCGTGCCTAGGACTTGCATATACTCCAAAAGCCTGGCAGGAGGCAAGGGTGATATTTTTACCCAAGCGCGGCAATCCAAGTTATGCGACATCAAAGGCCTACAGACCCATGAGCCTTACGTCCTTTCTACTCGAACGTATAGTGGATACCATGATAAAGAATAGGACATCCAGGGAATTGCTCATATACAAACAGCATGCCTATGACAAGGGAAGGTCGGTGGAGACTGCCTTTCAAGAGGTTGTACATAAAATAGAATAATCCTTCGATGCCAAAACGTACACACTGGCGGTATGTATTGACATCGAGCGGGCTTTTAACAATGTGCTGACCGACACACTGATCCAATGCTTAGACCAGTACCGGGTAGATCAGGCCCTTAAAAACTGGATAAACCATATGCTAAGGAATAGATGCATAAATTGTGGATCCCATAATATAAATATAAGGAAGAAAGTGACACAGGGCACTCCACAGTGAGGCATTTAATAGCCACTCCTATGGGTGACCACCATGAATGAACTATTTTGAATGCTGACTGAAAAGGGAGTTGAATCCGTATGCTACGCAGACAATGTTAGAATACTTCTTAGGGGTAAGGATCCGAACGAGCTATGCAGAAGAGCCGAAAGGGTCTTGCATATGGCATATGAATGGGCTAGACCCAGAGGTCTCAATGTTAACCCAGAGATGACTGAAATATGGCTTTTCACTAGGAATACGAATGTGGGTCAATTTGACGCACCACGTTTCCTCAATAAAACAATTTCGGTATCTGACAAGGTCAAATACTAAGGTGTGATCTTGGTCAGGAAACTGAATTGGAAGTGTCACATTCTGAGAAAGTCCGAGATGTTGGTCACAATATAGACAAGCCGTAGGCTCGAAAAGGAGCCTATATCTGAGGATAGTCAACAGGCTCAACAGGAGCGTGATTAGACCAATGCTTACTTACCCCTCAATAGTTTGCTGGACTACTTTTGAGAAAAAGTGCAATGTAATGACCATACAACGGGTTCATAGAACCTGTTGTCTTAGCATAGGCGGAGCGATAACGACCACACCCACTGGAGACTATTCTAGAAATCCAACCCATTGACATACAGATTAAGTGTGAGGCAGCCACTGCGGCTATGAGACTGTAGGCGATGGGAGAATCGATTGAGGATGGGAGCAGCTCATAACATCGCGGTATAATCGAGGCGACGATAAGAAACCTGGAAGATAGGGAAGAGGTTTCCCATCGGATAGCTGGGACGGCACTTGAGGTCGAGTGCGAAGCACCGCTGCCATCGGCACAGTCTTGGATTGACTTAAACTTGGTATTGCCACCTGGAAGTTCATGTTACACGGATAGATCAAAGCTAGAGGAAGGAGTGGGCCTGGGGGTCTACATTGAGAACCAAAGGACTGAGATCTGTTTTAGACTGCCTTACCATAATACGGTCTTGCAGGCGGAGATCCGGGCGATCATGGAATGCGTGAAATGGTGTGGGGCTAACGCGAGGACGTCGAGTGTGAACATCTTTACGGACAATAAAATTGCCATAAGGGCAAAAACAACCAAGACGGTAAGGTCACGAACAGTCTTGAGGTGTAAGAAGGAGATTAACGCTTTCTCTGAGGATGGCACAATCCGCATCGTTTGGGTGCCGGGCCATAACTGAGTAAGGGGAAATGAAAGGGCAGACGATTTGCAGTGAAATCCAGAGGACTGCCGTCAATAAAATTAGTTAGCGAAACCTTTCCGGTCGACGCAGTCCGAGTGTAGAGCGAAGACGGCGAACGCCCGTAAGACTGTGGAACAGCAAAACAATCCAGTAGGACGGCGAAAATCCTATGGGGTGATCCGGATAGTGAGAGAACAAGGCTATTGCTGAAAGGAAGTAAGAAGGTGATCAGTATAGCTTTTGGTATCATAACGGCTTATATAGGAATAAGAGCTTACTTATGCAAAATCAGAGCGACAAGTGATAGCATGCGGAGAAAATGATGAGACTTTGGAGCATTTCCTATGCTATTTGTAAGTAGCACGGAATTCCTAATTTTTTTTCGAGTTTACTTTTTAATTTTTAGAGCGCACAACAAGTCGATTACCGGCTTAGATGTATGTCCAAAGTTGCATGGGCGGAGTAATATCCGCACCATCTTTTCAACCTAACCTACCCCAAAAAGATGTAAAATTTAGAAAACTTGATGACAGTTTGTGAATTGAATCATTGGCTTTTCATGTTTTTTATTGATTTTAGTTTCGATCTAATGCTTTTCTTTATTCTGGTAGCGTTGTCTTTTTTTCCAATGAGTTTCACAACAAAAAATGTTTAGGCTCCACTTGCATTTCGACATGATGGCATGAAAATACAAAGAAAAATGAACTCACACACCCGACTGTTGCTAAGGTTCAACCTGTTTTGCCTCTCTTCAGGAAATAATTAAGAAAAACATTCCACAAAATTAATGTTCTTTTAATTATTAAGCTCTAATGATGCAGAAGCATTTTGAATTTGTTATCATTCTTCGGAAAACAACCACACTGAACCCGAGAGATACGAATATTTGTTTGTGCCTTCAGACAACACAAAACGTTAATTGTGCACCTTTTTATTCGCAATAACAATCCGTGACTTACATCTTTGAAGAGAATTGTTCTCTAAATCATGTTTTCCTCGCCCTGTCCTTTAGCCGTTGTTTAGTCAACATAATTGTGATTTACTGCCGGTTGGTTACCTTTTTTGTGTTGTACGCAAAACTCATTCGCCCTAACCTTCTTGAAAACCGGGGGTTAACTCCATCCAGCACAGTTTAAAAGGGTTGTTTTTCGTCATACCAGAGATCGCTAAAGTGTCCATATCAGAAGTTGAACAGAAATCCATTTGTTTTGTCTTTGTTGAATGCCAGTCAAAACGAAGAAAAAAAAGGGTTATATTTGAAAATGTGTTTCAATTTTTTTTTCGGCTTTTTGGGTGCTGTGCGCTGGGCGTGTGGATCCCTGGCGTCTCCTTCGTGCTGACTCGGCTCTGCCAAAATGAGAAGCATTTGTGTTTAATGCTGTGCGGTTTCATAATAATGGCTAATTATCAACTAATTGTAAAGGCAATAAATTTTTTAAAGCCACTTATGTTTATGTTACGCATTTGTTGGAAATTTTGAAGGGGTTTACGCACAAAGCCACAAACGCCCGAACTCTCGCACACACACAACCGCACACGAATGTGCACAAACACACGACCACTAGCACACCGGTTTTATACGCTGCTTTTTTGTGAGCAATGAAAAGTTTATGAATGCTGTCTGTTTATTTGTATTTGCTTGAGCTGCGAGTTACTGTGGCTCAAAATGTGTTAGTTTAGAATTTTCAGTTTTTCTAATAACAAAAGTAAACGAGGATGTTGAAGTTGATATTCAAATACTAAAAGTAGTTTAAATACTGTTAAGTTTTCTCACTTTGAAATGTAAACAGAAATAAGGTAAACACTTAATGCTAAAACCGTTAATAACACTGCTGTGGTACAGGATATGTAAACTAATACCGATTGCCGCAGAGCCACTTTGTTTTGTGTCGTCTTAGCAATGTCCGGTTTCTGGTTTGAACCGTTGTTTGAGGGGGGCGGACGTGTTTTAATGGGGAGGGCTTACTGATTCCACACACGATAGTTACATCAGTATTAACCTGCAACCGGTTGGCAGTCTGTTTCTCGTTAAGCACGTCTTAAGTCTGATAGTAAGCTTACTGTCAAAACCACGAAATTTTTGTGTCTCGATTGGATCCCCAATTGTTAAAAATTAGCTGGTTTTTGCCATTATAAAATCAGCTGATTTCCACGATTTATCGACCAAACCGAATGACAACAAGTAAAAAGGCGTTAAATTCGGCCCGGTCGAACTTTGGATACCCACCACCTCGGGTATATATGTAAACCACCTTTCATCAAAATCCGGTGAAAATGGCATACCTTATGTCCCATAGTAGTTATATCGAAATATGATCCGATTTGGACCAAATACTAATAAGTACAAGCCATTGTTCAATTGTGTATAACAAAATATTGGTCTTTTTAGTAGCTATATCTAAAAATAAACCGATCTGAACTATATACAACATGGATGTCGAAAAGCCTAACATAAATCAATGTGTCAAATTTCAGTTAAGTCGGACTATAAATGCGCCTTATTTGGGGCCAAGACTTTAAATCGAGATATCGGTCTATATGGCAGCTATATGCAAATCTTGATCGATCTAGACCAATTTGCAGAAATATGTCAAGGGGTTTAACTTAACTCTCTGTCCCAAATTTCGGCGACATTGGATAATAAATGCGCCTTTTATGGGCCTGTAGCGTGATTTCAACAGACAGACGGACAAACGGACGGACATGTCTAGATCGTCTTAGATTTTTAAGCTGATCAAGAATATATATACTTTATAGGGTCGGAAATAGATATTTCGATGTGTTGCAAACGGAATGACAAAATGAATATACCTACATCCTTCGGTGGTGGATATAAAAAGTAAGTGGTTTTTGCAGTTAAAATGGACTGTAAATACACATCAGCACCGATAATGATATAAGGCCGTATTGTATTTTTCGCTGCAGAACCTCGACCATTGGAATGGATGCACCATGCTCTACTAGTCGACTGATTTGCAGAGACTTGTGGCGCCGCCTTGATCGGGTCTAGAGGAAAATAGCGGTTCAATGTCGATTAGGCATGCTTCCCAAAACATAGAAAGACTCAAAAGGTTTAACGAAAGGCTCTCACTAATGAGAGACTCCATTAAGTGGGTTCGGCACCTCCTCCAGATTGTGACGATGCATACTGTCATAATGACCAATTCAAACTAATATCTTTTAGGAATCAATGCTCAACCAATATGTACCATTGCCAACTAAAAACATGTAAGGAAAAGTTAAGGTCGGGCGCAGCCGACTATATAATAGCCTACACCTACACGTCAATCCAAGACATCGAAATAGAAACACTGGTATTGCCATCTCGAAGATCATGTTACACGGATGGATCAAAGCTAGAGAACAGAGTGGGCCTGGGGTCTACATGGAGAACTCAGAGACTGAGATCTGTTTTAGACCGCCTGACCACAATTTGATCCTGCAGGCGGAGATCCGGGCTATCACGGAATGCGTGAGTTGTTGTGGTGCTAACGCGAGGACGTCTAGTGTGAACATCTTTACGGACAATAAAATTGCCATAAGGGCATAAACAACCAAGACGGTTAGGTCACGAACAGTCTTGAAGTGTAAGAAGGAGATTAACGATTTCTCTGAGGATGGCACAATACGCATCGTTTGGGTGCCGGGCCATAACTGAGTAAGGGAAAATAAAGGGGCAGACGATTTGGCGGTGAATGCCAGATAACTGCCGTCAACAAACTTGGTTAACCCGAAGCCTTTCGAGTCGACGCAGTCCGAGCTAAGGGAGTGGGGGGCGAATGCGCATGCAACATTTGGGAAAAGCGAAACGAAAGGCAGGACGGCGGAAATGCTATCGGGTGATCCAGATCGTGAGAAGACAAGGCTATTACTGAAAGGAAGCTAGAAGTAGGTCAATATAGCTATTGGTATCATAACCGGACACATAGGACTACTAGCTCACTTATGTAAATTCGGTACGTCAAGCGATAGCATGTGTAGGGCATGCAGGGAAAATGATGAGACGTTGGAGCATTTCCTTTGTTATTGCCCGGCTGTCGCGTCTAACAAATACCGGCACTTAGGTGGACACTATACCAGACATGAAACAATTAAGGATTTTGTAAGTAGCATGGAATTCCTAACTTAAAATTTTCTTTTTAGAGATTACTTTTTAGTTTTTAGAGCGCCATAGTGGCATGGGCATAAAAGGCCATATCGGATGAAAGATAAATATGGTAGCTATATCTAAATCTTAACCGATTTTGATGTAATTATGCACACGTCAAACAAATCACTTCGTACCAAATTTTGTAAAGAACGGACCAATATTGTAGCTTCTACAGCATTAAAATTATATATAGGAAAAAGATATGTATGGAAGCTACATCTAAATTTGGACCGATTTTTTCAAAATCAAAAGCATTCTTTATTGACCAAAAAAGTTACTTATGCAAAAGTTTATGACAGTCAGACAACAAATGCAGCCTGTACCTCGATTACAAGAATACATGGCCAGACAGACGGACATGGCTAAGTCGAAACAGGAAGTGATTCTAAGCCGATACATATCGATGGGTCTAGCTCTTCTCCTTCTTAGCGTTACAAATAAATGCACAAAGTTATATTACCCTGTACTACAGTGGTGGTGTAGTGTATAAAGATTGGTGAAATTTTGCTAAAATCACCACTTGGTTTGGTCAAGAAGGAACCTAAATAGTTAACAAATTTAAGAATTAGTTAACAAATTTAAGAACAGCAATCCAAAAATTTCATTCGGCTACTGGAAGATTGGTCGTGGCTGATGGAAACTGGACGAGAGGAAGGCTCTGCGATGGGGCCAGCTGGTCTTGTTTGAATCGGTTATTCGGTTGGACTTGGCTCAATGTGTGCACAAGCGGTAAACATTCGAACGCAGGGGGTACATCGATAACAACAGCAGGGGGCAGCATCAAAGTAGGACTCGCAAATGTCCAGCGCCCTGAGGAAAAGCGTTGTCATTGCTCTCTTAATGGGGCCTAAATGCGCAAGGCAGCTATGAAATTCCTCTTGGTGGCAGGAGGATTTAAATTACTTAAAGCTGGACTAAAACTACTCAAAACTGCATTCACCGTAGCGCAGAGTTTTGAATGTCCGCCTATGACGCTGAACTCCTCGGTTCGAAACCTGGCGAGAACATCCCAAAAATCTTCCTCCTAATGCAGGCGACAGTTGTGAGACACTATGCATAGAAGTCACGTAAAACTTTTCTCCAAAGATGTGTCGCACTGCGGCACGCCATTCGGACTCGGCTAAAAAAAGGAGATCCCTTATCATTGAGCTCAAACTTGAATCGGACGGCACTATTGATATGTGAGAAGTCTGTCCCTGTTCCTTAATGGAATGTTCATGGGCAAATTTGCATTTGCAAAACAGTTTTAAAAAGAAGTCAAAGTTCTGTCTTCTTTCGTTGCTAAACACTGAAGATGGATGTAGTAATAGCCAGACTTAAGATTAGTAAAATGTAGACTGAGAAAAAAGAGAAATCATGGAGGATATTAATATTGGACAAGCAATGGCCGATATAAGGAGGTTCCCCTTTTGGTTTTTGTTTCTTTGACGACTTGTCGTTATTAGACTGTCGCAGTTTGTAGAATTTTTTAAAGCGATAGGAAAATAATATGGATATAACCGACTTTTGTATCAATCTTGAATGAATAAACAAAGCATGCAATAGTCTAATGCCCAGATTTGTTAAAACTTCCAAAAAGATTGCTTGGAATAGTTCAAACCAGGCAAAGACCAATAGCTCATTTTAAACAAGTAGAAGCGTGCTAAGTTCGGTCGGGCCGAATCTTATATACCATCAACCATTGTTCCCATTTGTCAAGTTTGTTCCCGGTATCTCTTTTTAGACAAACAAAGGATAAACAAGTAAAAGCGTGCTAAGTTCGGCCGGGCCGAATCTTATATACCCTCCACCATGGATCGCATTTGTCGAGCTCTTTTCCCGTCATCTCTTCTTAGGCAAAACAGGATATAAGAAAAGATTTGCTCTGCTATTAGAGCGATATCAAGATATGGTCCGGTTCGGACCACAATTAAATTATATGTTGGAGACCTGTGTAAAATGTCAGCCAATTCGAATTGCGCCCTTTGGGGGCTCAAGAAATAAAATAGAGTGATCGTTTTATATGGGAGCTGTATCGGGCTATAGACCGATTCATAAAATAATAAACACGTATGTTGATGGTCATGAAAGAATTCGTCGTACAAAATTTCAGGCAAATCGGACAATAATTGCGACCTCTAGAGGCTCAAGAAGTCAAGATCCCAGATCGGTTTATATGGCAGCTATATCAGGTTATGAACCGACTTGTATTTTATTTGACAAAGTGGTTGAAAGTAACAATAAACAAGATATGGTCCGGTTCGGACCACAATTAAATTATATGTTGGAGACCTGTGTAAAATTTCAGCCAATTCGTATAAGAATTGCGCCCATTGGGGATCACGAAGTAAAATAGAGAGAACGATTTATATGGGATCTGTATCGGGCTATAGACCGATTCAGACCATAATAAACACGTTTGTTGATGGTCATGAGAGGATCCATCGTACAAAATTTCAGGCATATCGGATAATAATTGCGACCTCAAGGGGTCAAGAAGTCAAGATCCCAGTTCGGTTTATATGGCAGCTATATCAGGTTATGAACCGATTTGAACCTTATTTGACACAGTTGTTGAAAGTAAAAATAAAATACGTCATGCAAAATTTCAGCCAAATCGGATAGGAATTGCACCCTCTAGAAGCTCAAGAAGTCAAATCCCCAGATTTGTTTATATAACAGCTTTATCAGGTTATCGGCCGATTTAAACCATACTTGGCACAGTTGTTGGGTATCATAACAAAACACGTCGTGCGAAATTCCATTCCAATCGGATAAGAATTGCGCCCTCTAGAGGGTCAAGAAATCAAGACCCAGGATCGGTTTATATGGCAGCTATATCATGTTATGGACCGATTTGAACCATACTTGGCACTGTTGTTGGGTATCATAACAAAACACGTCGTGCGAAATTCCATTCCAATCGGATAAGAATTGCGCCCTCTAGAGGCTTAAGAAGTCAAGACCCAAGATCGGTTTATATGGCAGCTATATCAGGTTATTAACCGATTTGAACCATACTTGGCACAGTTGTTGGATATAATAACAAAACACGTCGTGCAAAATTTCATTCCAATCGGATAAGAATTGCGCACTCTAGAGGCTCAAGAATTCAAGACCCAAGATCGGTTTATATGGCAGCTATATCAGGTTATGAACCGATTTGAACCATACTTGGCACAGTTGTTGGATATTATAACAAAACACGTCGTGCAAAATTTCATTCTGTTCGGATAAGAATTGCGCACGCTAGAGGCTCAAGAAGTCAAGACCCAAGATCGGTTTATATGGCAGCTATATCAGGTTATGGACCGATTTAAGCTATACTTGGCACAGTTGTTGGATATCATAGTAAAACACGTCATGCAAAATTTCATTTCAATCGGATAAGAATTGCGCACTCTAGAGGCTCAAGAAGTCAAGACCCAAGATCGGTTTATATGGCAGCTATATCAAAACATGGACCGATATGGCCCATTTACAATACCAACCGACCTACACTAATAAGAAGTATTTGTGCAAAATTTCAAGAGGCTAGCTTTACTCCTTCGGAAGTTAGCGTGCTTTCGACAGACAGACGGACGGACGGACGGACGGACGGACAGACGGACAGACGGACAGACGGACGGACATGGCTAGATCGACATAAAATGTCACGACGATCAAGAATATATATACTTTATGGGGTCTCAGACGAATATTTCGAGTAGTTACAAACAGAATGACGAAATTAGTATATCCCCCATCTTATGGTGGAGGGTATAAAAAAAGAATTGCTATGTTAATTGAATTGAGTGTTGGAGACCACAATAGAAGTCTATGTGCAAAATTTCAGCCAAATCGAATAAGAATTGGGCCTTTTATGGGCTCAAGAAGTAAAATAGGGAGATCGGTTTATAGGGGAGCTATATCAGGCTGAAGACCGATTCAGACCGTATTTGACACGCTTATTGAAGGTTATGGGAGAAGCCGTTGTACAAAATTTCAGCCAAATCTGATAATATTAACGACCTCTTGAGGCTATTGAAATCAAGATCCCAGATCGGTTTATATGGCAGTTATATCAGATATGAATCGATTTGAACCGTACTTGGCACAGTTGTTGGACGTCATAACGAAACTCTTCGTGCTATATTTCAATCAAATCGGATAGGAATTGCGCCCTCTACAGGCAGAAGAAGTCAAGATCCTAGGTCGGTTTATATGGCAACTACAATATATTAAAACATGGACCGATATGGCCCATTTACAATCCCAACCGACCTACACCAATAAGAAGTATTTGTGCAAAATTTCAAGCCGGTAGCTTTACTCCTTCGAAAGTTAGCGTGCTATCGACAGACGGACGGATGGACGGTCAGACGAACGGACATAGCTAGATCGACTTAAAATATCATGACGAGCAAGAATATATATACTTTATGGGGTCTTAGACGAATATTTCGCTGAGTTACAGAATGACGAAATTAGTATACCCCCATCCTATGGTGGAGGGTATAATAAACACTCCGACTTGATATCCTGGGTACCTGCATGGCGCATTGCTTTATAACATAAACAATCAAAATTGTGTTCTCTTGCTAGAGTCTCTGAACTTTCTACATTATTGCAACCAATTTATAATTAATTTCTATGGATTTCGCCTCGCGAAACACTGTAAACGTGCATACATGTTATTAAAAATGAGCGCTCTTTACTTCCTCATGTGGGTATCGTAAAAGGAAACACTGATAATTTCCTTACATTTGTTTGGTGAAATGAATTTAAACTGCGGCAAGTACGAGCTCATATTTGTAATTCTGACTTTTTGGTGAATGATAAGTATCATTACCACAAGTGTACTGGATACAATATATTAAATTTATACATTTTACTCACATATATACATAAGTATGTTTGAGGATATGAGTAAAATATACACACATAAATAATTAAACAAGAACAAACAATTAACAAGAAACCGGAACAAAAATAAAAGACGCAATAACAAATTAATACCTTGCCTGATAAGATTATGGGTAATGAAGGAGCAAAAGTGAAGAGTTGTATATATATGAAAGTATATTCTGTAAAATCGAATTGAAGAAGGCAGACACACTCGTTAATTCATATATACAATGAAAATATGAATTTTCTTATTGATAAGCTTTTGCATAAGGACATTGTCCAGAATACACACAAATTCATTAGTTCACGTACAAATTTGGTAGTCTGTTCTTTATAATTGACTAGTTGGACCGGGCCCGCTCCGCTGCGCCTTCTTTTACTTTATATGAAACAAAATTTTCCTTGGAATATTTATTTTCGACAATTAAAGAGTTTTTAGTGAAATACCATGCTACGAAAATAGTATATCGCTTGACAAACAGTTTAGCAATATATGTGCCTTTATCTGAATTCCATATGATATTTATTGGTCTACGAATTTAAGTTTGGATGTAAGGTGTACTTCATCCTTAAAATACTTTATTTCAGCCCGATATTCTCATGATGTTATATTTAGAGGTGTTTCCGGGGGTGAGGCGGTCCCCAGACACTTGGCCCTGAAGAAATATCAGCATCGTGCTCTTCTCTCAAACTCCTTTATTTGAGCCCCCTTTTGCGATGGTCACTAAAAAATTTCTTTGTGTGGGGTATTTTGGGAAAAGGGTAGAAAATTGGTTCCAAAAGTGGGTATCAATTTTTGCTCTGCCCCCCAATACTTTTCATTTAAGCCCCACATGGACATGGTCGGTAAATGAGGTCGTATAATTGAACCCCATCTTGCCATTGTCTTCAAAATTGGATATCAAATTCGTTTTCTAATCTCAAATACCATTCACGTAAACCCCTTATTGAAAAAGCCACCTAATATATCCGGTTTGGGGTATGGGCCCTAAAAGTTATTAATATCGAGCTCCACAGTCTCTATGATCCAAATTGTAGTGGTGAGCAAATTCGTCCTTCATGGTGGTGGGACGTCCCCTAGACAGTTGGTCCCGTATGTGAATGTCAGATTCATGGTCTACTCCCAAATACCCTCCATTTGAGATCCATTTTTCCAAATGACCGGTTTGGGGGTTGTTTTGGGCGATGGAGCGGCCACTCAGTGATTTGGCTTTGAAAATATATATCAGATTCGTGTTCTACTCTAAAATACCTCTTATTTCAGCCTCATATTGCAATAGTCAGCAAATACTTCCTATTTGGTTGGTGTTATGGGAGTGGGGTGGCCCCATAGACACTTTTCCCGAATATCAAATTCGTGATTTACTTCCAAAGACCTTTCATTTGAGCCCCATATTGCTTTGGTCGTCTTTGTCTTCTTTGGGGGATGTTCTCGGGGATGGACGACCCCTCAAACGCTTGGTCCCACATCTGGTTATCAGATTCGTATTCTACACTCAAATACCTTTTTTGAAGCCCCATATTGCCATGTTCAGTAAATAAGTGCTGTTTGGGGGGTGTTTTGGGGAAGACCAGAAACATTGTCCCAAATTTGGATTTCAGATTCGTATTTTATTCGCAAATGCCTTTCGTTTGAGTTCCATATTGCCATGGTCGGTAAATATGTCCGATTTAGGGGTGTTTTGGGGCTTAGGGTGGTCGGCCTAACACTTGGTCCGACAAATGGATATCAAATACGTTTTCTAATCTAAAATATCTTTCATTTGAGTCCCATATTGTCGTGATTAGGGTATATATATATATATTTGGTAGGTTTTGGGGTGAGACGCTCACCCTAGGTACCCCATCCGAAATTTGGATACCAAATTTTTGTTTGTAGGTTACTATAAGAGAGCACACAAAAATTTCACTTAAATCGCACAACCCATCTCCGAGATCTGGCATTTTGGAAAATTATGGTAAGGGGGAGGGTCCGCTACCCATTCAGTTATCAACAAATGAAGTAGCCTATTTTCACCACGGAATCATTATGCACCATCAGTGAAAATTTCAAAAAAATCGGTTCAGCCGTTTCTGAGTCTATAAGGTACACACAAACAAACACAAATTGATTTTTATATATAAGAAAGAAGATATTTATACCCTACACCACTTCTGTGATGCAGGGTATTATAACTTAGTGCATTTGCTTGTAAGATCCAGATGGATGAGACATAGACCCATTGATAAGTATTCCGATCGACTCAGAATCACTTTCTGATTCGATTTAGCTGTCCGACTGTCTGTCTCTCCGTATGTCTGTCCATCTGTCCATGTTAATTCGTGTACAAGTATAGGTCGCATTTTTTGTCCAATCGTCTTAAAATTTGGTACAGGCATGTTTTTCAGCCTAGAGACTAAGCCTATTGATATTGGAAAAAATGGGTTCAGTTTTGGATACAGCTCCCATATACATACTTGTCCGATTTTCAGTAATAATGCAATAAAATGGTCATTTGATAATCGATTCTCTCGAAATTAGGCAGGAAGGATTTTCTTTGACTCTCGACATGCTCAAAATCGGTTCAGATTTAGAAATAGTTCTTATATATATCTTCGTCCGATTTTGAGAAATATATAAAATCAAAAAGTATATTTTGAGCATTTTTTAAAAAATATTTAACGATGCCCAATTCTACGATCAAGGCCTACAGAACTAATACATTTTATAGATTCCGTCTTTGAGCTCCGTATCAATTGCCGAACTTTGGATACCTCGGATACCACCTTTCGTCATAATGGGGTGAATAATGCCTCACTTATGAACCTTTAACAGCTATATCTAAATATAATTCGTGTTCCACCCTATTCAGGAAGTCTATGTAAAGGTATAACACAACTCATTCGGTATATGTGTATGACAGCAATATCCAAATATAGTCCGATCTGAACCATACTGAACACGAATGTCGAAGAGCCTAATACAGACCACTGTGTCAAATTTCAGCGAAATTGAGTAATAAACGTGCTATTATTGTTTTAAGAACTTAAATTGGGAGATTGGTATATATGGCGGCTATATCTAAAATCTTGACATTATTCGGTACGAATGTCGAAGTGCCTAGCAGAAATCACTGTGCTAAATTTCAGCAAAATCGGTCAATAAATTCTCTTTTTCTGGGCCTAAAACATTACATCGGGAGATCGGTCTATATGGCTGCTTAATCTAATTGTGGACCGATCTGCGCCGTATTGAACAAGGATATTGGAAGGCCTAACACAACTCACTATCCAAATTTCAGCGAAATCGGACAGTAAATGCGCTTTTAATGATCCCAAGACCTTAAATCGAGGGATCGGTCTATGCAGTGGATATATCAAGATATAGTGCGATATAGTCCATCTTCGAATTTAACCGCCCAACGGACAAAAAGAGAATCTGTGCAAAGTTTTAGCTTAACATATCTTAGGGGCATGGCATGGAAAACAATTAAGGAATTTGTAAGTAGCACGGAATTTATTATTTAGATTTTCTTTTTATAACCACCATAGAATGCGGGTATACTAATCTAGTCATTCATCATTCATGATCGTCACGAAATTCTGATTCGAACTAGAACAGTGTGTCCGTCAGTCGAAATCACGATAGCAGTCGAACGGTAGAGCTAGCTGCTTGAAATTTTGCACAGATACTTTATATTGATGTAGATGGTTGGGGATTGCAAATGGGCCAGATTGGGAATCGGTTCAGATTTGGATATAGCTCATCACATCTTGTTCTGCTATGACTTCCAACAACTGTGCTAAGTACGGTTCAAATCGGTCAAGAACCTGATATAGCTCCCATATAAACCAAACTCCCGATTTGACTTTTTGAGCCCATGGAAGCCACAATTTTTGTCCGATTTGGCTGAAATTTTGCACATCGTGTTCTATTTTGACTTCCAAAAACTGTTCGAAGTACAGTTTAAATTTTTGTATAACCTGATATAACTCCCATATAAACCGATATCCCGATTTGACTTCTTAACCCCTTGGAAGCCGTAACTTTCATCCGATTTGGATGAAATTTTGTACATAATATTCTGTTATGACTCTCAACAATTGTGCCTAGTACAGTTTTAATCCGTCAAGAACTTGATATAGCTCCCACATAAACCGATCTTACGATTTGACTTCTTGGCCCGCTATTTTTTCCCGATTTGGCTGAAATTTTGCACATAGTGTTCTGTTATGACTCTAAACAACTGCGCCGAGTACGGACCAATTCAGGAGCAGCTTATACCATCGCGGTATAATCGAGGCGACGATAGGAGGGGAAGAGGTTTCCGATCGGATACCTGAGATGAACCTTGAAGTCGAGTGCGAGGCACTGCTGCCGTCTGCACAGCCTTGGTTGGACGGAACCCAAGTATTCCCATCTGAAAGATCATGTTACACGGATGGATCAAAGCTAGGGGACAGATTGGGCCTGTGGTTTACATTGCGAACCCAGGGACTGAGATCTGTTTTAGACTGCCTGACCATTCTTCGATCCTGCAGGCGGAGATCCGGGCGATCACGGAATGCGTGTGGTGGTGTGGTGCTAATGCAAGGACGTCGAGTGTGAACATCTTTACCGATAGTAAAATTGCCATAAGGGCAATAACAACCAGGTCGTTGAGGTCACGAACAATCTTGCAGTGTAAGAAGGAGATTAACGCTTTCTCCGAGGATGGCAAAATCCGCGTTGTTCGGGTGCCGGGCCATAAGGGAGTAAGGGGAAATGAAAGGGCAGACGATTTGGCGGTGAAGGCCAGAGGACAATAAACTTGGATAACCCGAAGCCTTTCGGGTCGACGCAGACCGAGTTAAGGGAGTGGGAATGCGCATGCAACATTGTTGAACAGCGAAACGGTCGGTAGGACGGCGAACATCCTATGGGGGGATCCAGATGGTGAGAAGGGGGGGATCCAGATCCAGAAGGCTGTTACTGATATGAAGCAAGAAGGAGGTCAATATAGCTATTGGTATCATAACGGGACACATACGACTACGAGTTCACTTATGTAAAATCGGTGCGGCAAGTGATAGCATGTGTAGGGCATGCGGGGAAGATAATGAGACATTGGAGCATTTCCTTTGTCATTGCTCGGCTTTCGCGTCCAGTACTTAGGTGGAGAAACAATGTCAGACATGGATGAACTTAGGGGAGTGGTATTGAAAACAATTAAGGATTTCGTAAGTAGCATGGAATTCCTAACTTAAAATTTTCTTTTTAGAGGTTACTTTATAGTTTTTAGAGTGCACAACACGCCGATTACTGGCTTAGGTGTATGCCCATAGTGGCATGGGGTGGATTAATATCTGCACCCTCTTTTCAACCTAACCTAACCTAACGGTCCAATTCAATCTATAATTAGATATAGCTCCCATAGTTAAGCAGAATCCATGGTGGTGGGTTCCCAAGATTCGGCCCGTCCGAACTTAGCACGCTTTTACTTGTTTTGTCATGTACATGTATCTAATATAACTGTTTGTCATGTACATGTATCTAATGAACACATTTCGAACCGAACACTGATTTTGGTAATAAAATTCAATGATTTGCAAGCGTTGCTCGTTAGTAAGTCTATTCATGATGAAATGTCAAAGCATACTGAGCATCTTTCTCTTTGACACCATGTCTGAAATCCCACGTGATCTGTCAAATACTAATGCATGAAAATCCTAACCTCAAAAAAATCACCCTTTAGAATAATAATGACTGTTCACAGAGCCTTGAAAATATTTTTCCCACCTTGGGTTTTTGTAAGTATTTTAGGCAATTTGTTCCGACAAGTTCCTTTTCGGGTAAGTTCTTATTGAAAACAAAACGTTTGCAAAGTTTATGCATATATTAAGATAAATCTTCCACCATTCTTCCCCCCATTCAAAACGCATAAGTAGAGAAATTTCAACTTACATCAACGGAAAACTTTCAACATTTATCACATGTGTACCAACCAACAAGGAACACACATTTCGTTGGTTATGTTTTTGGCATCATAAATCATTCATGTCTAAGGGTGAATCAAAAAGGAAAAAAAGCACAACAAAAAACGGAAGGAAAACTACAATATGCCTACCTTGGCACTTTTCTCTCATAAAGGATTTTGGCAGCTTATATGTAAGTATTGAAGTGGGTCGGTCCTTCGTTGGGTCGATCCTTTGCCATATAAATATTTGATATGGTGAAAGCTACCACGCGATGTGCAGTAGATGCTTTTAAATAAATAATACGTAAAGTCTCCTCAAGTGTCATATGCTCTTTTTCATTATCAGAGCGAAAAACCCAAATCTAATTTTGGTACCTTCTCTAAGACACACATATATTTATGGTGGTACATGTACATATATATGTTCCTGGCAAAACCTTTGTTAACTCCTTGATTTTGTGTTGCGCAATGTTGGCAGTATTTCATATTGATTGGCAATTTTAAAAATGTTATTAAATGTATTTCATTTTCTTCGTAAGGTTGTCTGGTTCTAGGAGTATTTTATACAGTTCAGTGCATTGCAAGTCATAAAGGTAAAAGTGTATTATGAAAACTAACATACATTTTTATTGCAATTTTTACATTTTCACATATTATGTTTTGTTTCTGCAAACATTTCTGTGTAGTTTGGTATTCATGGCATATTTCTTCATTTTTGTGATACAGCTCAAAATAAAGTTAAACAACACTATGATAACTTGAATCAGTTTTAAAAACATATCAGTCAATTTTGTGGAACTAGGAAAAAATTATTACAAAAATACAAAGAAAAACACCATTGCGTATATTTTAAATTAAGTGAATGTTAACTATATTTCGTCCCAGGTATTTTAAAATACAACAAGTAAAATTGTGCAAAGTACGGCCGGGCCGAATCTTACACACCCTCCACCATGGATCGCATTTGTCATGTTTTTGAAGGACTTTTTCAAGTAAATATGAGCTATATCAAGTTATTGACCGATATGGACTGTACTTGTCATCGCCGTTAGAAGTCATAGAAGTATACCACCTGCAAAATTTCAGGCATACTGGATCTAATTGCGCCCTCCAGAGACTCAGAAAGTTTAATTGGGAGATCAGTTTTAAGGCAGCTATATTAGGTTAAGGATCGACTAAGACAGTATTTGGCACAGTGCAAAATTTCAGCCAATTATATACGAATTGCACCCTCTAGAAGCTCAAGAAGTCAAGACCCAAGAGCAGTTAATATGGCAACTATATCCAAATATGGATCGATTTGGCCCATTAACCTCAACCAAGCTACACTAACATGATGTATTTGTAAAAAATTTCAAGCGCCTAGCTTTATTCCTTCGAAAGATAGCGTACTTTCGACAGACAGACGGACAGGTGGAAGGACATGGCTAGATCGACTTAAAATGTAGTGATGATCAAAGATATATATACTTTATGGGGTTTAAGACGAATATTTCGAGGTGTTACAAACGGAATGACGAAACTAGTATACCCATATCCAATGGTGGAGGGTATAAAAAAGCTTGCATCAGCATCTAGTTGCATTCGTTCCTGGTTTGCATCAACGCTTAGCTATCACCCGCTCTTGGTTTGTATTCGAACCCAGCTTACATTCGCGATTAGCTAGCATTTGCACTTAGCTTGCATCCTCAATTCGCAATTAGTTGCGTCCACACCCAATTTGCATCCGCGCTTGGCTCGCATACGCAGCATTTTGCATTCGCGCCTAGCTCGCATCCGCACTAAGTAATTTAGGGAGGCAACCCCCTAGATAACTTAGCTAGCCGTAGAAAGCTTTTTGTCTCATACGATCCCATACAAGAAATAGTAGATTTTGTAGTTGTGATACATGAACTCCCAAATGTAAAATTATATCTTTATGGGTATAGAGCGAACCTGCCTTTCCCTACCACTGAACCATAAGACGTCGTCACCATACTTGCAGACCAGTTTTCCGACTCCAGTCTTCCAGCCGAATACGACGATCCCCAGGTCAGTCAGGCCAGCGTTCAATTTACTCAATCCGGTCGTCCGCAATACAACGCAATACAGCAATACAACGCTACACACATTCCGACGATGTTCAAGGGAAGCAATAGAGTTGGATACTGTCCGCAATCAACACCATCGCTCTCCGTTGAACCCGGTCAAGTAGCTCCAAGGATGATTTTGGAGCTCCTGCCCATATATGAGAGTTATATTCCATCCTCGGCCTGATGTAGGTAGTATAGATATAGAGAAGATCAGAACAGGTGAAGAAAGCCCAAAAACTTGAATGCTTCTTTCGACACACGTGTTTTGACCAATGGATATCACATTGAATCTTCATGCCCAGAACATCAAGAGCATCTGACTGCTCAACATCTATACCGTCGATAGATATCGACGATTGAAGTGGGTCAGTGAATCGCTTGTGAGACAAGAAACAGCACTGCATCTTCTGTGCGTTAAAGTCTACTCTGTTCATTCCACCCCACTCGCAAATGGTCAACAAATGCTGGGAGAAATGGTTAACAAATCCATCCATAATGCTCCTCCTGTTCACAATTTCTTGAGGACTGGGGATATGGTCGAATGAATATGAATGACACAGACTACTGTCATCGGCAAATGAGTAGACTGGATTCGAAGTCTGACCCAATAGATCGTCAATGAAAATAAGAAAAAGGAAGGGGAAAGGACAGAGCCTTGTGGCACACCTGCGGTCAATGTATACTCATCTGATGATGAACTTACCCCAGCCTTTAATAAACCAAGTTACAAATGACATACAACAGACTTCATACTTGGTACATCAGTTGGATGTGACAGGAAAAATTTTCGCGCAAAACTACAGAGAAATCTGATAAGAACTGCGCCATCTAGAGGCTCAACAAATATATTCAGGAGATCTGTTTGTATGAGAGCTGTATCAGATTGGACCGATTGAAACGATACTTGGTACATCTGATGAAGATAATCATGAGACATATAGGTCCCATTCGTTCGCAAACGTAAATAATTGGGTGGAAAAGTGTTTTCAAATATTAGAATTCAAACTAAATCAGAACGTATACTCTGTGCCATACAACAATGAAAGTATGTTTGCGTTTTTTTTTTTTTTCAAATTTCGAGCAAATGTGTTCAAAATTATAATAACTATGGTTTTACATGTGCAAATAGGGCAACATATATGTATATGGAAGCTAAATAGAAATCTGATCCGATTTTGATTAAATTTAACAAAAGTTGTGGGAAGATAGATGAATAGATGTGCTTGCAGTGGCTCTAGAAGTGAAATCGAGCGAAATATATATATATATATATATATATATATATATATATATATATATATATATATATATATATATATATATATATATATATAAATGAGAGCTATATCTAGATCTGATCTGATTTATATGAAATTTGTCAGTAATATTAAGAGTCAAAAGAAAATCCTTACTGTCAAATTTAGAAAGCATCGGTGAACAAATGACACCATTGTTGCAATATTACTCAATATCGGACGCACAAATATATATAGAAGCTATCTCGATTTAAAGTCTTGCCCCAAAAAAGGAGGATTTATAATCCAATTTAACTGAAATTTGACACAGTGACTTTTGTTAGGCTTTTCGACATACATGTTGTATATGATTCAGATCGGTTTTTATACCCTCCACCATAAGATGGGGGGTATACTAATTTCGTCATTCTGTTTGTAACTACTCGAAATATTCGTCTGAGACCCCATAAAGTATATATATTCTTGATCGTCGTGGCATTTTATGTCGATCTAGCCATGTCCGTTCGTCTGTCCGTCCGTCTGTCTGTCGAAAGCACGCTAACTTCCGAAGGAGTAAAGCTAGCCGCTTGAAATTTTGCACAAATACTTCTTATTAGTGTTGGTCGGTTCGTATTGTAAATGGGCCATATCGGTCCATGTTTTGATATAGCTGCCATATAAACCGATCTTGGGTCTTGACTTCTTGAGCCTCTAGCGTGCGCAATTCTTATCCGATCACAATGAAATTTTGCACGACGTGTTTTGCTATGATATCCAACAACTGTGCCAAGTATGGTTCAAATCGGTTCATAACCTAATATAGCTGCCATATAAACCGATCTTGGGTCTTGACTTCTTGAGCCTCTAGAGTGCGCAATTCTTTTCCGATTGAAATGAAATTTTGCACGACGTGTTTTGTTATTATATTCAACAACTGTGCCAAGTATGGTTCAAATCGGTTCATAACCTGATATAGCTGCCATATCAACCGATCTTGGGTCTTGACTTCTTGAGCCTCTAGAGGGCGCAATTCTTATCCGATTGGAATGGAATTTCGCACGACGTGTTTTGTTATGATATCCAACAACTGTGCCATGTATGGTTTAAATCGGTTCATAACCTGATATAGCTGCCATATAAACCGATCTTGGGTCTTGACTTCTTGAGCCCCTATAGGGCACAATTCTTATCCGATTTGAATGAATTTTTGCACGAAGTATTTCGTTATGATATCCAACAATTGTGCTAAGTATGGTTGAAATCGGTCCATAACCTGATATAGCTGTCATATAAACAGATCTGGGGATCTTGACTTCTTGAGCTTCTAGAGGGCGCAATTCCTATCCGATTTGGCTGAAATTTTGCATGACGTATTTTATTTTTACGATGGATCCTCTCATGACCATCAACAAACGTGTTTATTATGGTCTGAATCGGTCTATAGTCCGATACAGATCCCATATAAATCGTTCTCTCTATTTTACTTCGTGAGCCCCAATGGGCGCAATTCTTATACGAATTGGCTGAAATTTTACACAGGTCTCCAACATATAATTTAATTGTGGTCCGAACCGGACCATATCTTGATATCGTTTTAATAGCAGAGCAACTCTTTTCTTATATCCTTTTTTGCCTAAGAAGAGATGCCGGGAAAAGAACTCGATGCGATCCATGGTGGAGGGTATATAAGATTCGGCCCGGCCGAACTTAGCACGCTTTCACTTGTTTTTAGATATATGTAGGCACTAAAAAGTCCAATATTCTGTTGTACACAATTGAACAATGACTTGTACTTATTAGTATTTGGTGAAAGGTGGTTTACATATATACCCGAGGTGGTGGGTATCCAAAGTTCGGCCCGGCCAAACTTAACGCCTTTTTACTTGTTTCAATTTGTTTGCGTAAACTTTTATGAAAATAAAAGTAATTTAAAACCACAAACAATAACCATAAAATACCACAAAAATCATGAAACTAATTTGAGAGCAAAATAAAACGAGCGCAAAAGAAAAATTGTCATCACAATTCTAAAGCTGTTTCGCCACTATAAACTAAAATATTCGCAAAGAAAAACATATTTTGAAGGCTTTGAAATATTAGGATCCGCGTATTAATAGTGTGTTGGCAAGCAGTACAAAATTCAGCTCTGACACTAACCAAATGTCTCCGCCGATGGGCCAATTCCTCCACCTAGTAGCGACCACAATTTTCAAAAAAAGCTTGAGGTATCTTTTCCAATATCGAAGTAACAGAACAATTTTGGAAATTTTCGATCTTGAAAAAAATTGGGGTGGGCCCTCCCAAAATAAAATCCTGTCTACGTCCCTGATGGGAGCTATTTGAAAGTCAGAAACGATGTTTTCCAATTTCAATAGGCTTCGTCTCTTGGTCGAAAAACATGCATGTACCAAATTTTAAGATGATCGGAAGAAATCTGCGACCTATACTTTGTACACAAATTAACATGGACGGACAGACAGATGGACAATTCTAAATCGAATCAGAAATTGATTCTGAGTCGATCGGTATACTCATTAATGGGTCGTTCTCTTCATTTTGGGTGTTCCAAACAAATGCACAAAGTTATGATACCCTGTAATACAGTACTGGTGTAGGGTATACAAATTATTTGTCGTAAGACTCAGCAAGCAATATCGGGGATACATTTAATAATGAGACTATCTGCGACCTACTTGGTTTGGATATAAGAGGCAATAAAAATACATTTAATCCTAAAATCCAGCCAAATCGAATAAAATTTAAGACTTTTAAGTGCTTAATAAGCCAAATCTAGGAATTTATATTCATATATAGACCGATATGGCCCATTTGAAATCACTAACGACTTATATAAATGAAAAATATCTGTCCAAATTTTAAAGCGGATACCTTTATTCCATCGTACGCTATCACGATTTCTACAGGTAGTCGGTAATATGGATCGACTAAGTATGTGAAAACGAGGAAGAATATGTAACATATAGGGTGGGAAATCGATTTTTCAAGGCGTGACGCGCAAAATTTGCTCCCCTTTTTATAGCGGTAAGTATAAAATAGATTGGCCGCCTTAAATTTTGGCCTTGGCAAATTAATAGGATTGAAAATGGCTGGACTAACAGATATTGGGTTACCTTTCTAGCTACCTAATTTAAAAGGCTCTGAATTAGGTTAGGTTAAGTCAGGTTATGTTGAAAAGAGGGTGCAGACATTAACCCGCCCCATGCCACTATGGACATACACCTAGGCCAGTAATCGGCTCGTTGTGCGCTCTAAAAACTATAAAGAAACCTCTAAAACAGAAAATTTTAAGTTAGGAATTCCGTGCTACTTACAAAATCCTTAATTGTTTTCAATGCCACTCCCCTAAATTGGTTCATGTCTGGTATTGTGTCTCCACCTGAGTACAGGTATCTCTAAGACGAGAAATCCAGGCAAGGACAAAGGAAATGCTCCAACGTCTCATCATCTTCCCCGCATGCCCTACACATGCTATCACTTGTCGCACAGATTTTACATAAGTGAGCTCGTAGTCCTATGTATACCGTTATGATACCAATAGCTATACTTCCCTCCTTCTTGCTTCCTTTCAGAAATAACCTCGTCTTCTCACGATCTGGATCCCCCCATAGGATTTTCGCCGTCCTTCCGACCGTTTCGCTGTTTCACAACTCGGACTACGTCGATCCGAAAGTCTTCGGGTTAACCAAGTTTATTGACGGCAGTCCTCTAGCCTTCACCACCAAATCGTCTGCCTTTTCATTTCTCCCCTACTCCTCTATGGCCGGCACCCAAACGATGCGGATTTTGCCATCCTCAAAGAAGGCGTTAATCTCCTTCTTACACTGCAAGACTGTTCGTGACCTTACCGCCCTGGTTATTATTGCCTTTATGGCAATTTTACTGTCGGTAAAGATGTTCACACCCGACGTTCTCGCGTTAGCATCAACCACTTCACACATTTCGTGATCGCCCGGATCTCCGCCTAAAACAGATGGTCAGGCAGTCTGAAACAGAAATCTCAGTCCCTGGGTTCGGCTCTACATTATTACATAATGGAAAATTGTATCTTAGCAATCTCATCCCTTTGCAAGACTCGCTCTTAAACTCTGATATTAACCGCCGATGTATATTAGCTATTGAAATAATAAAGATTCCAATAGGAAACTGCACCTCGTAAATCCTTCCGCGTTCTAATCTAGGTAATTTTATTGATTTTTTTTATGAGTAAGTGTTATTGTTAATGTTTTTAAAAACTTTAGCAATGGTTTTGTGAAAACGGATCTATGTATATTCTACCCTTAAAGGTAAATATATCCGAATAAGTCAAAAAAAGATGTTTATCATTTTATTTACCTAAAAGGACGAATGGGACATACATTGGGTTGCCCAAAAAGTAATTGCGGATTTTTCATATAGTCGGCGTTGACAAATTTTTTCAACGGCTTGTGACTCTGTAATTGCATTCTTTCTTCTGTCCAATATGTCCTACCAGTCTATCAAATCTTCAAAGTAGATAAATTTAAAATTAATGAGAAAGGGTAAAACCGTGCTAAAATCAGGCTATTAACCGATTAAGACCAAACTTGGCACAATTTTCGAATGTCATAACAAACATATTATACAAAATTTCAGTCAAATCAGTTAAGAATTGCGCCTTCCAGTGGCTCAGAAAGTCAAGATCCAATATAGGTTTAAATGGCAGTTGTATCCGGTAATTAACCGATTTAAACCATACTAAGCACATTGTTGAAAGCCATAACAAAACACTTCGTACAAAATTTCAAAAACATTGGATAAGAATTGCGTCCTATAGAGGCTTAAGAAGTCAAGATCCGAGATTGGCTTATATGGCAGTTATACCAAAACATGAACCGCTTTGGCCCATTTACCATCCCAACCGACATGCACTGCCGCAAATCGGTACATAACCTCATATAGCTGCCAAATAAACCATTCTGGGATCTTGACTTCTTGAGTCTCTAGGCGGCGCAGTTATTATCCATTTTGGTTTAAATTATGTACAACGGCTTCTCCAATGACCTTCAATATACATATGAAATAGGGTCTGAATCGATCTATAGCTTGATGCAGCTCCCATATAAACCTATCTTCCGATTTTGCTTCTTGAGCCCCTACAAGGTGCTATTCTTTCCGAATGACCTGAAATATTACACAATCAATTCTACAATGATTCGCATTCAATTTATTGTAGTCCGAATCGGACTACAACTTGATATAGCTCCAATAGCACAATAGTTCTAATTCGTTATTCTTCGTTTGTCTAAAAAGAGATAACGCGCAAAGATCTCCATAAATGCGAAATATTCGGTCCGGCCAAACTTAGCACGCTCTTACTTGTTATTTATGCAAAAGTTCAGACGTCTAGCTTTAGTGATATTGAGCTGAAATTTTGCACAGATTATTTTTTTTATCTATAAGCAGGTTAAGTTCGAAGATGGGCTATATCGGACTATATCTTTATATAGCCCCCATATAGACCAATCCGCCGATTTGGGGTCTTAGGCCCATAAAAGCCACACTTATTATCCGATTTTGCTGAAATTTGGGACAGTGAGTTGTGTTTGACATCCTTCTTAAATTTGGCTCAGATCGGTCCAGATTTGGATATAGCTGCCATATAGACCGATCACTCGATTTATGGTTTTGGGTCCCTAAAAGGCGCATTTATTGTCCGATGTTGTCAAAATTTGGGACAGTGAGTTAAGTTAAGCCCTTGACATACTTCTGCAATATGGCACAGGTCGGTCTAGATTTGGAGATAGCTGCCATATATAACGGTCTCTCGGTTTTAGGTTTTGGGGCCCGATGTCGCCGCAATTTGGGACAATGAGTTGTGTTAGGCCCTTCGACATCCTTCTTCAATTTCACTCAGATAGGTCTAGCTTTGGATATAGCTACCATATAGACCAATCTCTCGATTTAATGTTTTGGGCCCATAAGCCCCTCTACATATTTCTGCAATTTGGTCTAGATCGATCAAAATTTGCATATAGCCGCCATATAGACCGATATCTCGATTTAAAGTGTTGGCCCCAAAAAAGGTGCATTAATAATCCGATTTAACTGAAATTTGACACATTGACTTATGTTAGGTTTTTTGACATCCGTATCGTATATGGTTCAGATCGGTTTATTTTTAGATATAGCTACTAAAAAGATCAATATTTTGTTATACACAATTGAAAAATGGCTTCCACTAATTAGTATTTGGTCCAAACATATTTCGATATAGCTGCTATTGGGCATAAGGTATGCATTTTTCACCGGATTTTGACGGCCGGGCCGAACTTAACGCCTTTTTAGTTGTTTTCGTATGAAATAACTCTAAAACGTGAGCAAAGGTATTTTTTTTATGAGTACCAATTGTTTTATGAGTACCAATTGTTCAAATCATGAAGTTGCGAAAACATTTTAACCTAAGATAACCTTTCATTCGAATGACAACAAAAACAGCTGATGTCTTTTTGTTTTTGTCAGAAGAATAAGAGAGCACGCTCTAATCAAAAAAAAAAAAAAAAAATATATATATATATAAATAAAAAATTAACATGTGCTACTTTGGAAAGTGATTTTCATATGTTCTACGAAAGTCAAGAATAATAGTGTCAAACGGTGTGATTGAGCTAAGGAGGCTTTAAAACATAAAGTCATTATCTTATGGAAACTAATTCCGCTACCTTGCCTTTCAATAATAAAGTGTCCCCAATAAGCTCACCGTGCATATTTAGTAGAAGTGCCAGATTCTCATGCAATACAAATACAAAAAATAATGACAAATTCCTATAAGCTTTCCACTGTTACACAATTTCCATGGTATAGGTATGTTGCAAAAGATGGAATCTGTAAACAACACTCAAGCTGGCATGCCTATACATACTTGTAAACACACTTACGAAATATCTATGTCATACTTATATACGAAAAACATAAACAGAGAAATGTTTAAATCATTTGCCATCATAGGTTTTAACTTTGACAACCATAAATCTTAGGAATTCTTTTCTTTTATTTTACATCTTTCCTTATTTCTCATTCCTATGTGTGCTTCCTGCTGGCTTAGGAGGAACACATGTGAATTTGTTGTCCTGTGTGTTGGATGAAACAAAAATCCCTATGTCGCTAAGGTCCTGACTGGTGAATCCTAAGGTGAGAATGATGCTTCTTCACCCATCGTACCTTTTTCAAAATATCAAAATGTATTTTTTGTATAGTTGTTGTTGTTGCTGTTGATTGTATGTTATCCTTGTTGTTTTCCTTTAGCTGTAACATTAAGATTTATGTTTTTAACATCAATGAAATTAATTCAGGTAGCATCATTAGTCAAGATTATAGGTTACAATATCATGGAATTACTTTGGTATCAAAGGATTTCGGCTTGTCTCTCAGGCTGTATATTTGTCTACATTCCTAGCCCGTCCGCTTGATGTTAGAGCGAGGATCTTTATTGTTTACATGTAAATAAATATACATATATGTGGCCAGTGGCGGAATTTTGTGAGAAGGCCTTATAAGAAAAAGGAATTAAATTATTTCCTCCTGATGGCAGGGAGATTTGACGTGGTTCTTATCAAGGAACCATGAGTGTGTGGAGGAATGGTTCGTGGTCTAAGAATTCCGGCATTTAAACTTCTCAAGGGTACGGGGAATGGGAGACACAGAGCCTGTATTCTTGCAAAGAGTAGTCTTAATGTCTTTCTTCTTCCTCCGCTAAGCACTGAAGATTTAGTAGTAGCCAGCCTTAAAATAAACAAGTCTCATTACAGGCTGGCTTCCCTATATATGGCACACGATTCAGAGATGCCTCCTTCAAACTTTAAGTCGATGGTTGAAGCTGCTTCTGTAGGGGACACAGCTTCATCCTCACAGCTTCAGCAAAAGTCGTTACTGGCAACCTTCAGTCTGTTTTCCAATCATACAGTGACCTGTCATAACGTACATACTGACTGGGACGTCTTGTCTAACCAGTGAAAGCAAAGCCGTATACCTCTTCAAGTCTAGATTAGGCCACATAATTTTGGAATGCTCACAAAAAGGAATTAAATTGCACGATCTAGGCGGCCGATTGACCGGTCTCGAACCTAAAATAAACTGTTAACCGAACTCGCCTCTCATTAAGTCTATTGTTACGCTTGAAACCACATGTCACGCAAGACAAGCTTTTGCATTTTGGGCAAAAAAATTTGGATATCATCTTACTGTAGCGCTCACCATTCACAGTTACGTTACGATTCGTTTTATCTTTGAAGAAGTACGGTCTAATGATGCTACCAGCCCATAAACCTTACCAAACTGTGACTTTTTCTGGAAGCATTGGTAGCTCTTGCAATGCTTCTGGCTGAACTTCACTCCAAAATCGACAAAGATGAGCTTTGTCGCTCAATGGAAGAAGCTCGCGATGAACTTTCTTAACAGAGCTTTCATTTTGATAATAAAATTCAATAATTTGCAAGCTTTGTTCGTTTGTAAGACGATTCATGGTTTAATTGTAGACCAAACTGAAGACGTTTGACAGTGAAACATAACACGAAACGTGCGTGAGCTGTTTAAACCAGAGTACACGACCATTTTACACTTCCACCTTGCTCGCTGGACAATTTCCCAGGAAATGTTTATCAACGAGTAGTTCCTCACTAGACATTGTCCATGCATAATCTGACTTCTGTATATATTCCAACATAAGTCTCGAGGATTGGATCTTCCTTAGCCTAGAGTCCGCGGAGGATACATCTACCTCCACGGAGCTGCAGAATTGTTCTAAGTCTTTCTCAGCTCGCAATTATATTTTCTAAGATCAGCCTTATAGACGTCCGAATCATTGACCCAGAGCTTTCGCTTTTCTGCAGTCCTGCCTTAGATCAACCAATTCCGGGGTCCAGAATGGCGGTCGCTGTTTGCTTTTTCTGCAGTCTTACCTTAGATCAACCAGTTCTGGGGTCCACAATGGCGGTCGCTATTTGCGCCTTAGCTTGGCTCTAGGACATGCTGACACAAGCGAGTCATTCAGGGTCTTCGTGATCCACTTGACCATTATGTCTATATCCTCTGCAGATTCCACTTCCTTTTCTTGTCTAGAAGGGATAGTCGTGCAGAACGTGTGCCGAAATCTATCACAATCTGGCTTTCATCTGTTTAGCCGAGAGATCACTTCTGCTAATTTATCCCCAAGGCTGAATTTAATATAACGATGATCAGAGGAGTTGTGATCTCCCATTCCCGTATCCTTGAATAGTTTAAATCCACGAACCATGCCACCACACACCTATGTGTGTGGTGGCTTGGTTCGTCATGGCACGTCAAATCCTCTTGCCATCAGGAGGACCTTTAGTGCCGCCGAAGCGACCTGACAGTGGTGGAGATTTGTCTGCAGAAACCGGATTCAGAATTTGCATCACTGTTGCGTTAACCTAGTCTTCTGAGTTCGCCAGGAGTTCATCCTCGCTAGATTCGTTCGATCGTGTCATGATGAGTTTCCTTACGCATCCAGGGGCAGATGAGAAAGCAGTGGAACCACTCTTTCCTAGGACAACAGACATTTGCGGTGTGAATGATTCCTCCTAAGATGCTTCACAAGGCAATTAGTTTGTATCGGCCCCGGTACCAACCTACGTCCTCGCAGACTGGAGAAGGACCAGGTAATTCTGAAAGGACATACAGATGACAGTCCATTGACTATCCCACTCCAATTGTTACTAGTTATGCAGCCTTGTTCTTTTTCCTTGTCGGCAACTGCCATCACCAAACTGTCCCTAGCGACATTAGCAAAGGTCCTTGGACTTATATTACTATTATTCACCTTAGTTGTTTTGGACAGTTGACCGCAGCCTTTTGGTTGACTGCGATGCTGTTTCCGAAACTAGCCGTGTAGCCTTTGGTGTAGGCGGTTCACCGAATCTCCGAGCCCAATTAAGGGAGTATCTTTCCTAATGGGTGAGAGTCTTAGGATCATTCGCACCAAGCCCTTGAATAAATGGGTCTTTTATTATACCAACCTCATAAAGAGCGTATTGGTTTGACAGAGCTGGCCAATGACCAAGGTTAATTAAAGGCACGCGAAGATAAAATAGGTGCAGATTTGTCCTTGAGACTCAAGCCGGGTGTCTTCATCAGAAGCTCCGGCTGACCAGGCATCTATCGGCTAGCGGAGCCTGGCGCAACCGCTCCACCAGTCGAGGTCTCAGTAGCAGACAACATACTACGGCATGATACCATCACCGCTGCTGTTGGGTCTTTGGAGTCCATTGTAAGCCTACTCCGGGGCTTTAGATCTACCGCTCTACTGGAAGCAGACGCAGATCGTTAACCACCTAATGGATAACACTATCCTATTATTGGGTATATAGAAAATTCGATATATAGAAAATTCTTGCGGAGCAAAATCGAAATTTATTATACGATTATACTTCTTGAGTCTCTAGAGCGTGCAGTTCTTATCTGATTTGGCTGCAATTTTGTTCAACGAATTCCCCCATAAACTTCCACATGCGTTCCAAATATGGTCTGAATCGGTTCATTACATGATATAGCACCCATGTCAATCGATCTCCTGATTTTATTTCTAGAACCCCTATAAGGAGCTATTTTTATACCCTCTACCATAGGATGGGGGTATACTAATTTCGTCATTCTGTTTGTAACACCTCTAAAAGTGCGTCTGAGACCCCATAAAGTATATATATTCCTGATCGTCATGTCATTTTAAGTCGATCTAGCCATGTCCGTCCGTCTGTCGAAATTACGCTAACTTTCGAAGGAGTAAATACTTATTTTTAGTGTAGGTCGGTTGAGATTGTAAATGGGCCAAATCGGTAAATCTTTTGATATAGCTGCCATATAAACCGATCTAGGGCCTCGACTTATTGAGCCTCTAGAGGGCGAAATTCTCGTCCCATTTGACTGAAATTTCGCACATAGTGTTTTGGTATCACTTCCAACAACTGTGCTAAGTGTGGTTTAAATCGGTCAATAATCTGTTATGTTATATAGTTATGACTTCTTGAGCCAATAGAGCGCGCAATTCTCATCGGATTTGGCTGAAATTTTGTAAAACGGCTTCTCTCATGACCTTTAACATACGTGTCGAATATGGTCTGAATCGATCAATAGCTTGATACAGCTCCCATATAAACCGATCTCCCGATTTTGCTTCTTGAGCCCCTATAAGGCGCAATTCTTATCCGAATGAATTGAAATATTACACAATGACTTCTACAATGTTCAGCATTCGTTTATGGTCCGAATCGGACTTTAACTTGATATAACTCCAAAGTATAACAGTTCTTATTCAATATTCTCTGTTTGCCTAAAAAGAGATACCGTGCATAGAACTCGACAAATGCGATCCATGATGGAGGGTATATAAGATTCGATCCGGCCGAACTTAGCCCGCTCTTATTTGATTTGGTTGAAAATTATAACAAAGACTTCTTTGGTTTCCAATATCCAAGCCAAGTATGGTCCGAATCGTTCCGTAACATGATATAGCCCAATTGGCATATAAATTCTTATCCATTATTCTTTGTTTGCCTATATAGAGATATCAGGTCAAGAACTTGACAAATGCGATCCATGGTGGAGGGTATATAAGATTCGGCTCGGCTGAACTTAGCAGGCTTTTACTTCTTTAAATTGAAGCAGATCTTTTGTTCGTTTTTTGATAGGTGGATAGTTGTTGGTGTGTTATGGTATATTTACGTACGCGTGATCATTTTGACGTTTAAAATCTGTGATAGCCGCCAGTCCATCTACGGAAATCACGATAGCGGTCGCATGAAGCTAGTCAATTGAAATTTTGCACGTATACTTCTTATTGATCCAGGTCGTTGGGCCGGGTATATCGGGTTCGATTTAAATATAGCTCACATATTATGGCTCCATTTCTTGTACTATGGCAAAAAAAAACTCACTATACAGGCCTTGCCTTATAAGGCCTGATAGAGCATAATGCTCACTGCTGGTTATAGGAATGTATGTGTGGGAGAGTGGTGTTTCGTAAGTACGCCTTTGTTGTCACATCCCTAATACTCATATTGTTGTTACAAATAATGGCAAAGTTTCTGTTTGACAAAGTGTACACGTTTCCAAGTTAATGTAGATAAATAAATTATACACAAGAAGATTTGGAAAATACTTTCATGTTTAAGTAATAAATGAAATGAAGCATATACCCGGAAACTCTAGGGACCCAGAGGATAAAATGACAAATTTCCTTGGCTGATGCGCATAGAGACGCTGATGCAATGCCTACCTCCATGTGTCCTTGTCCAATGTGAAATGGCTGGTTTGCTTTCGCTGCTCTCACCTTAAGGCTAAATATAGGCGCTTACAAAACCTGGATGAGCTTGTGACATATAACACTCCAATTTAGTGATATGTGCTCCTTTTTCCAAAGTTGGTTTTCAATTTCTTAGAAAGCACTTAATTAAGATCAGACTTTGGCATTCTGTAACAGCTCATTAAATAAAAACTGAAAGACCTACCAAGAAATTAGTTCCCTCTCCCTTGAGAATTAAAAAAAAAACAAAAACAGGAAACGTGATACCACATTAATTAAAGATGACAAAGACAAACGTCATAATATGAACTTTAATACCCAATACATACGAAACAAAGGACAAACAGCAATATACTTAGAAAAACAAAGGTGGTTGTCAAGAGGAAATATCAAATTTTGTGTTTAGGAGTATGAAAGCTGCTTTCGAAGTCAAAATGTCCTTGACTGAAACCATCCCACACCAAAAAATTTTTTTTGATATTTTTAATAGTACTACAACAAGCAAAACCACCATTAGTTTTACCGAGGCTAACTTTGCATACCATTGAATTTATACAGGTTATAAGTATAGATTTTGCTGACGAAAACCTATCGGCGAATAACTGGCTTAAGAGGTGCTGAAATGTGGTGAATCGGGGGACCAGTTTATATGGTGGTTATATCTACAATATTTAGGAACTGTAGCGACTATAATGCATTTGTGTACTGGTGGTTAAAAATGTAGTCCAAATACGAAAAGAGATTTAGTAGTTAAATCGCTTTAATATGGGGCTTCATCCATATATAGATCTATCTGTTAGTGTTTGATGTGAATTTAAGTTCAAAAGCCAAATCACACTTTTTCGGCATAAGGGCACGCGTAGTCCTATGTGCCTGGTGATGCTGTCGAAGCCATACACTTGCCTAGTTCCATAGGATATTCGTTCTTCTTCGAAGGATTTCACTGTACAATAGTACTACGTAGAATGAAACTCATACCTACTATTAAATCAAATGTTGACACAGATGTAAAAATATAAAAGCTTTAATAACTATGTATTATTTTTTATAACAAGAAGTGAAAATTAAAATATTTTCGAAATAGCGTCGACAGTCTTGATATTAAAATAATTTAGAAAAAAACAAATAAAAGCGTGCTAAGTTCGGCCGGGCCGAATCTTATATACTCTCCACCATGCATCGCATTTGTCGAGTTCTTTTCCCGTCATCTCTTCTTAGGCAAAAAAAGGATATACGAAAAGATTTGCTCAGCTATTAGAGCGATATCAAGATATGGTACGGTTCGGACCACAATTAAATTATAATTGTTGGAGACCTGTGTAAAATGTTAGCCAATTCGAATAAGAATAGCGCACTTTGCGGGCTCAAGTAGTAAAATAGAGAGATCGATTTATATGAGGGCTGTATCAGGCCATAAACCGGCTCAGAACATAATAAACACACTTGTTGATGGTCATGAGAGGATCCTTCGTACAAAATTTCAGGCAAATCGGATAACAATTGCGACCTCTAGATGTTCAAGAAGTCATGAACCCAGATCGGTTTATATGGCAGCTATATCAGGTTATGAACCGATTTGAACGTTATTTGGCACAGTGGTTGAAAGTCATAATAAAATATGTTATGCAAAATTTCAGCCAAATCGGATAGGAATTGCGCCCTCTAGAAGCTTAAGAAATCAAGTCCACAGATCGGTTTATATGAAAGCTATATCAGGTTATGGACCAATTTGAACCATACTTTGCACAGTTGTTGGATATCACAATAAAATACTTCGTGAAAATTTCATATAAATCGGATAAGAATTGCGCCCTCTAGTGGCTCAAGAAGTCAAGACCCAAGATCGGTTTATATGACAGCTATATCGGGTTATGAATCGATTTGAACCATACTTGGCACAGTTGTTGGATATCATAACAAAACACGTCGTGCAAAATTTGATTCCAATCGGATAAAGATTTGCGCCCTCTAGATGTTCAAGAAGTCAAGATCCCAGATCGGTTTATATGGCAGCTATATCAGGCTATGTACCGATTTGCGCCATACTTAACACAGGGTTTGAAGTCATAACAAAACACCTCGTGCAAAATTTCAGCCCAAACGGAAGAAAATTGCGCGCTCTATTGGCTCAAGAAGTCAAGATGATCGGTTTATAAGACAGCTATTCCAGATTATGAACCGATTTGAATCATACTTAACACAGTTGTTGGTAGTTATACCAAAACACTGAGTGCAAAATTTCAGTCAAATCGGACTACCATTACGCCCTCTAGAGGTTCAAGAAGTCAAGACCCTAGATCGGTTTATATGGCAGCTATATTATAACATGAACCGATTTGGCCCATTTACAATCACGACCGACCTACACTAATAAAAAGTATTTGTGCAAAATTTCAAGCTGCTATCTTTACTCCTTCGAAAGGTAGAGTGCTTTCGACAGACAGACGGACGGACAGATGGCATGGCTAGATAGACTTAAAATGACATGACGATCAAGAATATATATACTTTATGGGGTGTCAGACATATATTTCGAGGTGTTACATAGAGAATGACGAAATTAGTATACCCCCATCCTATGGTGGAGGGTAAACAAATATCTTATGTATAAAAATCAATTTGTGTTTGTCTGTAGGTTTGTTTGTTTGTATGTTTGAGTGTTCCTTATAGACTCAGAAACGGCAGAACCGATTTTCTTTAAATTTTCACACATGGTGCATAATAAGCCCGTGGTGAAAATAGGGACCATATTTTTTGATATCTGAAGGGGGGGGGGGGGGGGGGACCCTCCCCCTTACCCTAATTTTCAGAAACGCCAGATCTCGGATATGGGTGGTGCGGTTTATGCGAAAATTTGTGTGCTCTCATATAATACCCTAAAAATAAAAATTTGGTATCCAAATTTCAGATGGGGTACCTAGGGGGGCTGTCCCACCCTAAAACCTACCAAACATATATTTAGACAAATCACGACAACATGGGACTCAAATGAAAGATATTTGGGATAAGAAAACGTCTCTGATATCCAATTGTTGGAACAAGTGCTAGGGGGATCACCCCAAGCCCCAAAACACCCCTAAATCAGACATATTTACCGACCATGACAATATGGGACTCAAATGAAAGGTATATCCAAATACGAGACCAAGTGTTTGGGGGGCCGCCTCTCACCAAAAACATCCACCAAAGGGGACAAATTTACGACCATAGCAATATGGGGCTCAAATGAAAGGTCTTTGGGAGTTAAGCTTGAATTTGATATCAATATTCGGGAAAAGAGTCTACGGGGCCACGCCACCCCCACAACACCACCCAAATAGTAAGTATTTTCCGACTATTGCAATATGAGGCTCAAATAAGAGGGTTTTTAGAGTGGAACACGAATCCGATATATATTTTCAAGGCCAACTCACTGAGTGGCCGCCAAGCCCCCAAAATACCCCCCAAGCCGGTCATGTTTGCCGACTTTGGAAATATGGGGCTCAAATTAAAGGGGAGTAGACCACGTATCTGATATCAACATTAGGGGCCAACAATCTAGCGGACGTCTCACTACCATAACAATCCCCAAATAGGACGTATTTGCTCACCAAGACAATTTGGGTCTTAAAGAGAGGGAAACTAAATGTTCATAGTTTTTAGGGCCAATACCCGAAACCGGACATATTTGCTGACTTTTGCAATAAGGAGATTAAAAGAGGTTAGAATATGGGGTTCAAATAAATGATATATAGATATATGAGAATAGAGCACGTTGCTGATCCCAAAACACCCCTAACTCGGGCATATTTACCGACCATGGCAATATGGAACTTAAATGAAAGGTTTTGGGGGGGGTAGAGCAAGAATTGATACCCATTTTCGGGACCAGTTTTCTGGGGGTCTACCCCTTTCCCAAAATACCCCACAAACAGCAATTTTTTAGTGACCATCGCAATATGGGGCTCAAATAAAGGTATTTGGGAGTAGAATACGAATTTGATATCCAAATGTAGGACCATGTATTTAGGGCATCACCCATTACCCAAAACACCCCCAAAGGGAAAAAATTTTTCGACCATGCCAATATGTGGCTCAAATGAAAGGTATTTGAGATTAGAAAACGAATTTGATAACCTATTTTGGGGCCATGTGTTTGGGGGACGCCTCATCCTGTAAACTCCTCTTAAGCCAATGGCAATAAGGGGTTTAAGTAAATGGTAATTGAGAGAAGAGCACGATGCTGATATTTTTCCAGGGCCAAGTAACTGGGAGACCACCTCTCCCCCGAAAACATGTCTGATGTCTGATTTAGAGGCATCATGAGAATATCGGGCTAAAATAAAGTATTTTAAGAATGGAGTACACCTTACATCCAAACTTAAATTCATAGACCAATAAAGATCATATGGGATTCAGATAAAGTCAATTATATTGTTGAACTGTTAGTCAAGTTAGCATAGTATTTCACTAAAAGATCTTTAATTGTCGAAAATATATATTCCAAGGAAACTTTTGTTCCATATAAAGTAAAAGAAGGCGCAGCGGAGCGGGCCCGGATCAGCTAGTTGAATTATGAAATAAAATACCTCCTGTGAGTAGAAATTTAAACTATTTAAATATCATTATGCAACCTTGTGTATGTTTCAACTAAGCAGAACTGAAATAATAAGATTCTGATGGTATGACTTAGTGCCTCATTGACAGAGATTTCATACTGATGGAATTTGGGTTCAGTAACTACTGTTTCAATAGCCCAATAATTAACTGTGACTTACATTTATTTACATTTCCAATTTGAATTACCGATGAAAGTCTTTCTTCATTAACAATGACTTTTAATTTGATTATAATATAATACATGTACACCTTACTTTCCAAATGGGGGTATGGCAGCACACATTCCATTTCATAGAATTGTGCCATGTGCGGTAGACCAAACATGAAATCAGTACGAATTTGCAATAAATACACAAAGGGTATTATTGTATTACATACCTCGTGTGAAAGAATTTCAGAAAATATTTCAAATGTACGAAAGCATGAATAATTTGAGTATTCTAGTTGGTCAGTGATAGAGATGTATGAGTGATGTCAGTATTCAATTTAGTGTGGCACAATCAACGCAATCTTAAGACTATTCGAAGAATTCAAACATTTGAGATTCCTATGAAAATGCGAATGTTATTGTCAACATTCTTAGTTAGTTAACCAAACAAACAATGTATAGATGTGAATGTATATGGGATTGGATTTGGAAGTTAATTGAGCTGTTCGAAAAAGAAATAAAATTTATTCTAAAACAAATTTATTCACAAATATACTTTATTAGTCCCTCCGTTTTTAACTCGGAGTGTATGTATCTTTTTGTCTTGGTCCATAAATATAGACTGAGCCCACTGTAGCGAAGAGGTTAGCATGTCCGCCTATGACGCTGAACGCCTAGGTTCGAATCCTGGCGAGGTGTCGCACTGCGGCACTCCGTTCGGACTATAAAAAGGAGGCCCTTATCATTGAGCTTAAAAAACTTAAATCGGACTGCACTCATTGAAATGTGAGAAGTTTGCCCCTGTTTCTTAGTGGAATGTTCATGGGCAAAATTTGCAATTTGCATGTATGGACCGATTCGTTGATATGACGCACCGTTTGGGTGCCAAGCCATAACGGAGTAAGGGGGATTGGAATGGCAAACGATTTGGCGGTGAAGGCCAGAGGACTGCCGTTAATAAACTTGGTTTACCCGAATCCTTTCGGGTCGACGTAGTCCGAGTTATGGGCGTGGGCGATGAACGTAACACGTAACTCCAACTTAGGGGCGTGGCATGGACAACAATTAGTGATTTTGTAAGTAGCACCAAATTCCTAACTTAGATTTTCATTTTCGTGGTTACTTTTTAGTATTTAGGTCGCACAACAAGCCGATTACTGGCTTAGATGTATGTCATTAATGGCATGGGGCTAATTAATACCCGCACACTCTTATTCAACCTAACCTAACCTTAAAGGGACGTAAATTAAAATTATGAGGTGTTACAAATGGAATGCCTACAGGAATAACCCTTTGTCGAAAACAAAATTTCAATAACATTTTTTTAAAATACAAATTTTATTCTAAAGATGAAAAGATGAAATCAAAAAAAATTTTTGGTGACAAAAATTAAAGCAAAAGTAGTAGAACAGAATATCAAAAGTTCTTAAAAACAAAGTTTTAGTTAGTTTTTTTTTTTTTAATACAAAATTTTTATAAAATGCGCTCTAAAGACAAAATTTTAGTGAAAATTTGGCTTTAACATCAGCACCCATAGGACTATTTTTTTAAGAGAACAAATTGGTCGCTTCTCGAAATTATCTTTTCAATGAAATTTTTCTAAGAAATTATATTTAAAACAGTTTCCTCTAAAGGTCGGATCGCAATAAAATTGGTTCTAGTGGTACCATTTTTGGGATTTTTTAAACAAAATACATATGTATCTTGAAAGTCAATATTTTCATGAAATTTTCTAAAAAAAAATACTTCTAGAAAAATATCATAGAAAGAAACGTAAAATTTTGTAAAAAAAGTCTCCAATGGCCTAATTTTATTGCAATGTTCTATTAATTTGACTTTTGTTAATATTGGATTGGAGTGGATGATATCAACTCCTTTAAAACCCTGCAAACCCGAGCATTTCATAATTCACAATGCAGTATTTGAGGTAATTTTGGAGGGACCCACAGTGCTCCAGGATTGAAATGTAGCCGTCAATAGTAAATAAAATTGGCCATCGCACAGTGGGAGAAAAATCGAAGCAAAAACTAGTACTATGCCACGTGAGAACTGGTGAGCATATCTCTTTGAATTTTGAAAGCTGACGTGTTGGCGAGATCGTGTACAAAATTTCAAGGCTCTAGGTTGTCCGGGCGCCTTTTGGCAGGCCCCTAAAATTAATCACCTTGGTGTATGTTGGGACTGCCAATTCTTAGTTTGTGGTCCGAATTCCAAATTTGTATACCCACCACCATAGGATGGGGGTATAATAATGTAGTGATTCCGTTTGAAACCTATCGAAATATTTGTCTAAGACGTCAAATGTACATATATTCTTGATCGTCTCGACGTTCTGAGTCGATCCAGTCATGCCCATCCGTCCATCCCTCCGCTGTCGAAATCACGATAGCGGTCGAACAGCTGTACAAATTTGTACGGATTGCTAAAAGTTATATAGGTCCTTGGGGATTGCAAACGAGCCATATCGGTTCGGATTTAGATATAGCTTCCATATAAAACGATCTCCAGATTTGACTTCTGCAAGCCGCAATTTTCATCTGATTTGGCTGAACTTTTGCATGTAGTTTTATGTTATGACTTCCAACTACCGTCCCAAGTACGGTTCAAATCGGTCTATAATCTGATACAGCTCCCATATACCCGATCTCCCGATTTGACTTCTTGAACAGTTACAAGCCGCAATTTTTTACCATTTGGCTTACATTTTGCATGCGGTGTTCTATTACGACTTCCAAAAACTGTGGCTAGAACGGTCCAGATCGGTCTGTAACCTGATATAGCTCCCATATAAACCGATCGCTCGATTTGATTTCTTGTGCCCTTACTAGCCGCAATTTTTGTCCGATTTGGCAGAAATTTTGCATGCGATTTTCCATTACGACTTCCAATAACTGCACCAAGTACGGTCCAAATCAGTCTTCTTTCGCATGCATATAATTGCCTAGGCCATCGGTCTTCCCCGGCAAACCAATACGCTCTTTAAGTGGTTGGAATAATAGAAGACGCACCGCCCTCAGGTTTATTGAGAGGTTTGGTGCGAATGATCCTAAGATTCTCACTAATAGGTAGAGAGACTCAAAGTTGGACTCGGGAATTCGCTGCACAGGCTACCACAAAGACTACACCTCTTGATTCGGAAACTGCACCGCAGTCAGTCAAAAGGCTGCAGTCACCTGGAGAGCATCCCAGGCCTAAAAGAACTAGGGCGAACAACACTAAGATGGGTCCACGAACCTTTGCTAATGTGGCTAGGGACAGTTTGGTGATGGCAGTTGTCGACATGGGAGGAGAACAGAGCTTCATACTTAGGAATAATTGGAGTGGGATAATCAATGGACTGTCATCAGTATACTCCGACATCAGTACAAATCTCCACCATTGTAAGGCCGCTTCGGCGGCACTAAAGGTCCTCCTGATGGCAGGGGGAATTGAAGTGATTCATATCCAGGAACCATGGGTGTGTGGAGGCCTGGTTCGTGGACTAAGAATTTCAGGATTTAAACTTCTCAAAGGTACGGGGAAGAGGAGACACAGAGCTTGTATTCTTGCATAGAGTAGTCTAAATGTTTTTCTTCTTCCGTCGCTTAGCACTGAAGATTTAGTAGTAGCCAGCTTTGAATTAATAATTGATAAAGTCAACCACAACCTTCTGTTGAGAAAAGTAGACCTTATTGGTTTCAGTCCCTCTTTACTAAAGTGTATCAGATCATATCTGACTGGACGTACTCAAAGAGTTAAATATGGTAGTGCAGTTTCCAAATCAATTGTTGTCTCTTCAGGTGTTCCACATGGTAGTCATCTTGGCCCTGTGCTGGTTTGTTTGTTCCTAAACGATCTCCGTTTTACTTTAAAGCACTCGAATATTTTGATGTATGCAGATGATATAAAATCCTCAGATCCTCAGAGTAACGTCTCATAAAACCTGCCACTTTTTGGGTTCCAATCAACTTGAAGTAGTCTATAGCTTTAAAGACCTTAGATTGCTACTAGACCAACGCATAAATTTCCGTTTCATGAAACGCTGGAGTAAAGAACTTAACGATTTCTCTGGGACGAAAAACTTCTATACTTCGCAAGTACTACAATATTAATTCTGATTTGATAGAATCGGTTCAAAAACAATTTCTATTATTTTGTCTCCTTCGAAATGGGTGAGACAGAAGTTCATTACCTTTGTATGAGTACCGATTAAATCTTATTAAGCTTGCTACATTAAAAAAATTAATTTAGTCAAAACATTACACTTTTGACTAAATTAATTCATGGTCAAATAGATTCTTGCTTTCTTTTGAGTCGAATTTTCTTTAAAGTTCCTATCAGACCTACCAGATATTTTGATTTTTTGAAAATTTCTTATTATAGAACCAATTATGCCAATCTTATTATAGAACCAATTATGCTACATCTTATGCCTCTGGACATTGTGAGGTTAAGTTTGCTTTCTTATTGGTAATGTTGCAGCTACGGGCACTGTGTGATCCTTGATACAATATCCGACGTTCCAGGCAGTGTGGATTACACCCTACCTGAGCCCCTTTTGATAGAAATTACTGTACCACTATTCCTGATAGAACCGATTGGAACTACAATACGATATCCCTGGTAACAGAAGTTACTTAGACTTTTATGCGGATGGTTCCAAACTAAACGACCAGGTAGGTTTGGGGTGTACTCTAAGGTCTAGAACTGGTCTTATCGAAAAGGTTACCCGGCCACTGCAGTGTGTATCAAGCAGAGATCCTTGCAATTAAGTAAGTGGTGGAATGGCTTAGATATAATGTTATTACGACGGTTGGCACATATATCTTCTCAGACAGCCAGGCAGTCATTAAGTCCTCGACTGTCGCAGATCTCACCTGTTCTGGGAGCCGGCCCACAAAAATATCCCAAGGAATTGTAAAGCGGATGAGCTTGCGAGACTAGGAACTACCCTACACATTCCAGCGAAACTGGAATCTGTGGGTATGCCTCTAGCGACATGTAAGCTAAGTTTTCAGTACCAGGCCCGAAGTACAAATTGTGAAAGATGGTCACTAAGAGAGAGACTGTGAGCATTCGAAAACTACGTGGCTTAATCTAGACTTGAGGAGGTCTACTGTTTAGCTGTCATTGGCTGGAACAGACTTCTCAGTCATTGTGTCTGTCATGACAGGTCAATGTCTAATCGAAAAACATGCTGACAGACTGAAGGTTGCCAGCAACGACTTATACATAAGCTGTGAGGACATCGAAGAAGAAGAGACTATAGAACAACTTCTGCGTATGTGTCCCACACTAGCAGTTAGAAGGAGTTCCACTTTAGGTTCTTTGAAAACCCGTCTGATTTAGCGGATGTGAACATTCACAAGTTATTGGGCTTTCTAAAGCGATCTGGATGGTTCAACGGTAGGTAGCACAATGTTCGAAAACGTCGTAGTGAGTCTGATGTTAGACTGCCACTTAAACCTAACCTATCCTTTCCTAAACTGGTCTATCGATCATCCTTGATCGGTTCCTAGAAACTATATTTTTTGCTGGTTTGACAGAAGTTTGGTATCTAAATAGAATAAAATTATGCCCTTCAACTAAATTTATTGCGTTTAAATTTTTAGCAGAATCCATGGTAGTTGGCTCGCTTTTACTTGTTTCAACTTAGCACGATTTTACATGTTTTTGTTGGATAGTGCTCAAAAATCTCTACAAAAATTTCTGTTTGTGGTCTACAATATTTTTACTAAATTCGGTGGTATATGATTTACACATTTATTTGCAATTTTGACCGAGATCTGCTTCGTATTTTGCAATTTACGAATTCATTTGTGGTTCGATTTTCATTTATATGCATGATTTGGATTTGTCTGATATTTATCTTTATCTGATAATTTTTTTAAAAGTTGTACAACTTAGAAATCAAAGCACGTGAAAAAAATTTATTTTTATACCCACCACTGTAGGATGGGGGTATACTAATATAGTCATTCTGTTTGTAGCACCAAGAAATATAGATCTGCGACCCCACAAAGTATATACAGCGGTCAAAAAAAGTATTCATCATTCAATGTTTTTTTTTTAATAAGTCTACAAAAGACAATTGGAATAAAAACATATTAAACTAATGATGCAGTAGTGCTTGTGTGATATATATGTACACAATTTCATTGTTTTTAAAGAAAAAAATAGTATTTATTGGAACAAAAAGGGCCATTTTACAGCTGAACACAAAAAATTAAACAAAAAAAGTATTCATCATTGCAAAAAAACAAAAAAATAAATAACATAATTTAAAAAAATTAATACTTTGTTATTCGACCACCGCGTCTTATAACTTCTTTTAAACGGTTTGACATCGATTGGACTAATTTAGCGGTTATATTTTGGTCTATATTAGTCCATTCCTCCATTATCACCTGTTGCATTTGACTCTTGCTCGAAAAATTGCGCGTACTCAATTTTCGTTCGAGATGTTCCCAAAGATGTTCAATTGGGTTCAAGTCGGGACTTTGAGGAGGAGTTTTAATGACTTTGGGGCAGTTATACAGCATCCACATCTTGGTATTTAAAGCAGAATGTTTGGGGTCATTATCTTGATAATATTGAAAGTTATTACCAAGCCCAAGTTTTACAGCACTATCTTTTAAATTCCTCTTTAAAATGTCAATGTAATACTTATGATCCATTACTCCATTAATAATTTCAAGATTTCCCGCTCCTGAAGCCGCCATACATCCCCAAACCATTAAACCACCTCCACCATGTTTTACAGTAGCAACTGTGTTTCGTTCTTCAAGCTCTGTATTTGGTTTTCTGTACACTATGACCTTTCCATCGCACCCAAAAAGATTAAACTTGCTCTCGTCTGCAAAAATGACTGTTTTCCAAAATGATTCGGGCTGTTTTACATACATTTTTGCGAAGTTTAGCCTTTTCACTCGGTTTATTTTATTTATAAAGGGCTTCTTACGTGCAGTTCTTCCTCTGTAACTATGCCTTTTGAGTGCATTTCGAATTGTTTGTGTAGTAACTTCCTTCCCTAAATATTCCATAGTGTTTTTACGAAGAATGGTCGCATTTGTCTTCGGAGTTTTCTGAACTTGCCGCACTAGCCAACGCACATCTCCAACTGAAAGTGCTTTTGGTCGACCAGATCTTGGTTTATTGTCAACAGTTTTCGTTTCTGTCCACTTTCTGATGATGGATTGTATAGTAGATCGTGGTCTATTTAATATTTCACTGATAGTTTTTTGAGTTAAACCATTCCTGTGGTGTTTTATTATCAAAACTTTTACCTCATCAGAAACCTCGTTTTGCTTACGACCCATTTTGACAAAAACTATATTTTCAATGAAATTAAATATTTGCTGTCAAGGGCAAAGCCTCCTTTACTAAATAAAACAGAAAAGGGGGATTCCCAAATAATATTTGAATTTGACTTTGATGATAGCACATCAATGATAAATACTTTTTTTGTTCTGTTTTTGGTGTTATTATATAAAATTGCATTTTTTGCGCTAATTAAATTTATTCTTTGAATTTATTTTAAAACATATTACGAAAAATAAACTATTGCATAAAACTGCATTATTTGTTTACTTTAAATTTTCTTCAATTACCCAAAATAAGTGAATTTATTATCAATTTTGCTAATGATGAATACTTTTTTTGACCGCTGTATATCAGGATCCTCTTGACATTCTGATTCGATCTAGCCATGTCCATCCATCCGTCTGTTGAAATCAGCTAGGCGCTTGAAATTTTGCACATATACTTCTAATTGATGAAGGTCGTTGGGATTGCAAATGGGCAATATCGGTTCAGATATAAACCAGTCTCCCCATTCTTGAGCCCCTGGAAGCCTCAATTTTCATCCGATTTCTCAAAAACTGTGCTTAGTATGGTAGAAATCAGTATTTAACCAGATATAGCTCCCACAGTTTAGCAGAATCCGTGGTGGTGGGTTCCCAAGATTTGGCCTAGCCGAACTTAGAACTCTTTTAGTTGTTGTATTTGTATACCTTCAAAAAACACATTTATTTATTAACCCTAAATATTATTATTAAATATTATTAAACCCAAATAAATAGCCGGTTTAATTCTAGGAGTGTTATTTGTACATCCTTCAGCAGTTTGTTGGTAGAAAATTAAAACATCTTTTAGTAGGCAGTTAAAGTAGAAGTAGTAGTAGTAAGTTTTAGTGGTAAGTTAAATGTGTTTGTTTTATTTTTTGTAATTCTTTAATTTTTGAAAGCAATTATTTCCTTTGATTATTGAGGATTGTGGAGAAGGAATTAAATAATAAATAAACTGAAAAAAATAAATGATGACATATATAAATCAAATTAAATTTGAAACGGATATAAAATTGGAAGACAAAGAAACACATTAAAACTTTTTTAGATTTTCGGTAGTGCCACCTTATTTATTTTATTCTCCCAAAATGTTGATGTTGAGCAACAATTGGAAGACATTTCTACCCAACATCCCATCATGAAACTTTAATGGAAAGGTTTTGGGTAAAATGTCCTTTATGAACGATTTTAGTGAAGCTCAAAAAAGAAATTATTCATGTCATTTGAGCAGGCTTTTCGCAAAAATTTATCTGAATTTATTTTTTTTAAATATCGGTAAAGACATTTCAAAACGATTTCTACATAAAGTTTGAGTGTCACAAGCCCAGAAACGCGTCTGCCAATGGTTGTGATATCCATGCTCGATTGTCTGATAGCTGGCAATTTCTTTTCTTCAATTCATAAAAACAATCTCTTCTTCCTAACACACATTCTCGTGGTCATTTAAGCTTTACTAACGCAAGAAAGAAGAATTTATTTAAATGACCGGCTCTAGTAGCCAAAACAAATGAACGAAGATTGCAAAAAATTCTTCGATCACTTAGATCGAAAAGGTAATAAACAAAGAAGTAGAAATAACAATTAAAAACGTGTTAACTTCACCCCGGTCGAATCATGGGAAACCACCACCATGGATTATACTAAAAACTTACAAAAATTAACTAAGTTGAAGGTCACAAATCAGCATTAAGTTTATGTTTCTTGGAGAAACAAAAGATAAGTTCATATGGAAGCTATATCATGTGAGAATTTTGCCTCTATCCCTTAATGGAATGTTCATGGACTAAAGCCTTGCACAAAATTATTCATTGGTGACTGTTTTTGCTGAACTCGTGAGCACTGAATCCACATGATTTTGATTTCAAGATTAATGAAGAAAGAGTAAAACGAACAAGTTGCTGTTGAGTAGATAATCTTGAAAAACAACCACCAATCAGTACTTGGGAGTATTTTTATCGGAAATTCATAGCCTCAACAGTGAGTTATGAAAAATTATTCTATTCTATTGCTGTATATGAAAGGGTCTTGCTATCATTTTCAAAATATGAACGGATCACACACAAAACGTTTGCAAACAAATCATGTGTGATTACCCATGCTTGAATATTGTACTACGAAAGCAGACGACAACAAAAATAATACTTTATCTGAAGCAATATGTACCCGAATACATGCATTGTACATCGTGCACTAACTGAAATCCGAATCAATCTTTCTTTTTGCTTAAGGGCTTATTTTATGCATTCACTCATCTTGTTACTTGATGTCTTGTTAACCAGTTTTACTCAGTTCTTAATTGTCTTATACAATGTTGTATTTTTAAACGAAGAGTTCTATGATTGTTAGTGTGTCTCGAAAGTAGAAATGATGGTCTTGGCAGGCCTTTGTCATGGACAAATTTGCATTCGTGTTGTTCGGTTGTTTGAAGTCCCATCAGAACACTACGTACAAAATTTCAGCCAAACCGGATAACAATTTCCGGTTCCAGGGGCCCAAGATCTCAAATCGGGAGATAGGTTTATATTTAAGATATATTCAGATATATGTCGCAGATCTCTCAACGAGATGGCTGTTCTCTAATTCACCTGTTCTGGGGGCCGGGCCACAGAGATATCCCAAGGAATTGTAAAGCGGCAGAGCTTGCGAGGCTAGGAACTACCCTGTAAATTCCAGCGATACTGGAATCTGTGGGTATGTCTCTAGCGACATGTAAGCTAAGCCCGACAACGAATGATAGATGGTCAAAAAGAAGGGGCTGTGAGTTTTCCAAAACTATGTGGCCTAATCTAGACTTGAAGAGATCTACTGCTTAGGTGTCAGTGGCTAGAACAGACGTCTCAGTCATTGTGTCCGTCATGACAAGTCAGTAGCTGTGAGGACATCGAAGAAGTAGAGACTATAGAACCTTCTGTGTGTAAGTCCCGCACTAGCAGTTAGAAGGAGTTGTTCCACTTTAGGTTCTCATTTCTATGAGAACCTGTCTGAATTTGGGGATGTGAACATTCGCAAGTTATTGGGATTTTTAAAACGATCTGGATGGTTCAACGGTAGGATCTAGAAGACATCTTCCTTCTTCTGTTCCTGTGGTATCACAATGGACGAAAACGTTTAAATGAGTCTGATGGCAGACTGCCACTTAAACCTAACCTAACAATATTCAAATCTGATCCAATATTATCCATTTGCAATCTCCAACAACCAACGTCAATAAGAAGTGTCTATGGAAAAATTAAAGTGGATAGTTTAATTCATTAAACCGCTATCATGAAATCGACAGACGGATGCACATGACTAGATCGACTTAGAATGCCAAGACGCTTAATAGGACGTTGATCAATATTTCGACGTGTTTCAAACAGAATTAATAGATTAGATCCTATGATGATGGACATTAAAATGATCCTCGCCCTAGCAGACAAAAAAAAACTTGAAAAAAGAGATATTCCTCTTTTTTTTAATAATGCACATCAAATTTTAAACTTTTTTAATCCCTTTTTTTGTCTCTTGATAGGATATATCGCCAGGTGGCACGTTTTTAGCCGAACCGGGACACTAATTAGACTAAAAGGGAATATCGCCAGATATTGTTATCAAATTCCTTTGTACCAATTTAGTGACTCGCGCGATAGCAAATGTTTGCAACGATATGACCCATTTACTATCCCAACCGACCTACACTATTAGGAAGTATCTGTGCAAAATTTCAAGCGGCTAGCTTTACGCGTTTAACCGCTATCTTGATTTGGACAAACGGACGGATGGACATGGCTAGATTGACTCAGACACACACACATATATATATATATATATATATATATATATATATATATATATATATATATATATATATATATATATATGTATATATATATATATACATATATATATATATATATATATATATATATATATATATATATATATATATATATATATATATATATATATATATATATATATATATATATACTTTATACATTTCGAGGTGTTACAAACGGAATACCTAGATTTGTATACCCCATTCCTATGGTGGTGGGTATAAAAATGTGGTTGTTTAAACATTTTTCGTTGTTTTTATCGAATTTATTGCGAAAAACGCCTCTATGATATGAATTCCACATTAACCACGCTGGACAACCCTGTCTATTAACTGTACTTTCCCTAGTGCATATGTTTTTGTGTAATGCCAGATATTTTGTCCACACAAATTACACAACTCCCATGGTATACACATGATTCTGTGCATCTGCTGGAAGTTGAATTGATGGCTTCGAACGCTAGACAGCGGCAACGGGTCTCGCTGTTCGAATCCCGGATCTGCCGGATCTGCCGAACTTTTACATTTTCAAGTTTTTTGTCTGTTGGTCGAAGATCATTAAATTTTAAAATTTTTGTTAGTTTCTCTATTGAGACGAGCTCAATGATAAGAGATTTTTCTTTTTAAAAATTGTTTTTTTTTTTTTCAGAATGAAAAATTTGAGCTTTCGAACAATATTTTCGAAAATCGCGCAGTTTTTGACAATATTTTGATTTTTTTTAAAGCAAACAACACCGCGATTTTTTGGAAAAAAATTATTTTGTGGGGTTCTACTTTTTTTTTAGTTGACACCTCTTATTTCAAGTGAAAATGTAACCAAATTGATGTTTTTGTAGTATACAAAATACATTTCCTAAAATGGTGAAATTAGATCCCAAAGTAAATTGAAAATGTGCCTCATTATTATTTACCTCCCAATTTAATTGGGAAAGTTCAGATTTACTTTAGGAAAAAATTGTAAGCCTCAAAAAGACGAAAAAGGCCCCAAAAGTTTTGTTGTTGTTCTCTATATACCTATTGGGGTTTGGGGTTTTCAGTTTGGATTCGCATGTAACTTCCTGGGGCCACACTTCATACCGCCAGTTAGACATATTGAATATACCCAAACCCTATGAATTCTGCTAAAAATATTCAAAACGAACTCAGTGAAGTATGTTTATGTAAAATTGGTTGAAATGGAGTATCATGGGCTCCATAGTTTATATAGGGACAGTATTTCCCTATGGACTTGAAGTGTCTGTATTTCATTAAACTCTTTACAAGTTTACTTTATGGACCAAATGCCACAAATAGAGGTTTGTAGGGTCTCAACATTTTATGTCGGGGATTTGGTTTATATATTTTTATGAACGTATCTGTACAAAATTTTGCGTAGGTGTTGGTATGCATAAACATACGTTGTTTATGTGGTAAATTTGAGCCAAATATTTTTAAAACTGAGGGCTCTAGATACTTAGGAAATAAAACTGAAGGATCGGTTTGTATAACAGTTAATCCAGATATGAATCGATATGGTTTATTTTCAAACTCTCACAAAATTTTGAGCATTCATTCTTTCTAACTCTATCGTGATTCCAGCATATAGCCGTACGTTTTATAAAAAGAACTCTTTAAAACGGAAAATAATCGTTAAAATCATATTTTGTTTTTATGCTAATTTTTTACTAAGACTACATAAAAGTTAATGAACGTCATTTTGATTATTTGATATAATTGTATTCACAATTTTTTCCCCCGATCTCTCATTGTTGTTGTTCTTGTAGGAGTGTGTTGTGTATTCGGCAGACCTTGCCGATGAAGTGCTTTATCGGGTTAATCCGGTACGTACAACCGGCTGCCATGGGGTTTTTGTCAAAGTATTAAATTTCGATACATTTCATTGTCTACTACAATTGTCATTTGTCACATTTCAAACTAAGTGTGTACCTGTCAAACACACAGTTAGTCAATCTTTGAATGTGCTTTCAATATAATTTTATAATTTCACTCCCTGCCACCTTTTTAATTAGAACTAAATGATAATGTTCGTAATATTTATTCCAAAATAAATAAGTTACTCTTAACATTGCGTTGAAATTTACTTTTCATTTTACATTTTAACCATTTTCCAAGAAACGAAAAGAATTTGCTCTGCTTATGGTTCTTTCGACCTTTGTTATTGTTTTGTTGACAAACAAAAGGCATTGTAAATATAGGAAACCCTAATTAATCAAGATCTTGGCCAAAACCCATACTAAGAAAACCAACCGTCCATTAATTAAGAGTAGGTAAAAGCCTTTTGTGTCAAAAATGTCACAATGCTTTATTACTTGGTTAAAAGTAAAACGCCAAGGATAATGTAGTGTAGGGAATTTTTGCTCACCGGATACTTTTGTGATCGCTTATAAAAAAGGGTAAATCATTTATTGAATAAATTTTTCCTTTGTTTGCATTATTGTAGGCAAAAAGCGGATACCGTTTTACGGGATTGTCCGAGTACTTGACAAATAAAACTGTGGTATAGGTATTACATCTAAGTGAATCAATTTGTAACTAAAGATGTTCAAAAGGAGTATAGATGACCATGTATACTATATTGTAAAATTGCGAAGAAAATATACCTACACTGAAAAAAGTTTTATTCTAATTTTAAAGATTCAAGCCAAAAATTAGCAACATTGATTAAAAAATGATCAATTTTCCAACTTTTTGGGTTGAAAATTTTTTCTTTATATTATTTTTTTTTTTTTTTTCATTTTCTATGGTAGGTTAATAAATCCTTAACTTTGCGCCTTGTTATTAAAGATAAAAATCTAAAATGAAGGTCAAAATATCGTTGAAAGTTAGGATATTAACCTTGGGACATGGCAATAGTGAATCGTAGTTAAAGACTTAAAATGCCTTACAAATAGGAGCGTGGAGTGTATTTAAATGTGTATTTTTATTAGATTAAGGTGCTAAGTTTAAAAAACAAATTTCCAAAAATAATATTTGGACAGTCATCTTTGAAGTAAAATAAGAATCAATCAGCGATTCAAATTTGAATAAGAGAGTCATGTCCGTTACTAAATAGGAAATTGAATTTAAAGATAGCATCTTTTTCTTAAAGATTTGATTCTTTGGCTTGTTTTTATTGCTAAAATCCGACGAATAAAGAAAAATCTTATACTTTGGGCCAACTTTTTTTCATTGCGCTTGAGGGAGTTATAAAGGGTGATTTTTTTGAGGTTAGGATTTTCATGCATTAGTATTTGACAGATCACGTGGGATTTCAGACATGGTGTCAAAGAGAAAGATGCTCAGTATGCTTTGACATTTCATCATGAATAGACTTACTAACCAGCAACGCTTGCAAATCATTGAATTTTATTACCAAAATCAGTGTTCGGTTCGAAATGTGTTCATTCACCGTTCAGCGATGAGGCTCATTTCTGGTTGAATGGCTACGTAGATCTTCGAGCATCAAGTTCTACATAAAAAATACAACCGAACATTAAAAATGTTTCCTTTCGTCGAACGCATTTGGCAAATATTTCAGGCCAAAACGGAAGTCAAAAAATACTAGAAATTAAAGATCTTATCTTCAAATTTAATCTGCTACATATTAAAGAACACAATCTATTACTTCGAATTCCAATTGGTAGCTGAATCTTATTTTATATTATGGTGCAGAAACGTAACATCTACACATTCCGTACAGAGTATTCATACACATCAATTATTTACATTAGTTTGTTTATAAAAAAAACCCTGATTTCACATTGCTTCTTAAACTTTATGTTTCTGCTGCCATAAATTACAAGCAAATTATGCTATGGAGCAATTTATTTTTGCAAAAAGAAAAACGCATAGACTCATTTTTTTTCTTTTGATCCCATTAAGCGATATATTATGACTATCAGTTATTGATAACAGTAACTAAAAATATCCTAAAGGTGTAGGGTGAATGTGGAATAAATACTCTAATTTTCAAAGAAACAACATTACTTTATCCGATCAATAATTTTTTTAAGTGTGCTGGATCGTTCAGTTAAAATGGCAATGGAGTTACGTAGTTCAAACACGAAAATATTTTTAATTGGGCACACAAAGCATCAAATAAATGGGTCGAAGCTTCCTTCTAATGGCGAAGTATTAGCCGTTCTATTTCATAATATTCGCGTAGTGAATTTTAACTTAAAAGAAAGTGCAAATCTTACCATTCGTGAGTGTATTATTTTTTGGGAAAAATCTAGAATACCGACCGAATCTGTCCCAAATTGTGTTTAGAAATTGATCAGACTATACGAAAGATGGAAAAACGTTCAAAAAACTACAAACAGAAACGAATGAAAGAGGAAAGGCACCTTGTTAAATATGTTCCACACATAACTCCTTCGAAATCATATGAGTCATCTTCTGAGTCTAAGATCATGGATTTAGAAGAAGAAGATTCATGTCGATCTAGCCATGTCCGTCCGTCCGTCCATCTGTCTATCGAAAGCACGCTAACTTCCGAAGGAGCAAAGCTAGCCGCTTGAAATTTTGCAAAAATACTTCTTATTAGTGTAGGTCAGTTCGTATTGTAAATGGGCCATATCGGTCCATGATATGATATAGCTGCCATATAAACCGATCTTGGGTCTTGACTTCTTGAGCCTCTAGAGTGCGCAATTCTCATCCGATTGAAATGAAATTTTGGACGGCGTGTTTTGTTATGATATCCAACAACTGTGCCATGTATGGTTCGAATCGGTCCATAAGCTGCCATATAAACCGATCTTGAGTTTTGACTTCTTGAGCCTCTAGAGAGCGCAATTCTTATCCGATTTTAATGAATTTTTGCACGAAGTATTTGGTTATGAATTCCAATAACTATACCAAGTATGGTACAAATCGGTTCATAACCTGATATAGCTGTCATATAAACAGATCTGGGGACTTGATTTCTTAAGGTATAGGGTACAATTCCTATCCGATTTTGCTGAAATTTTGCATGACGTATTTTATTCTTACTCTCAATAACTGTCAAATAAGGTTCAAATCGGTTCATAACCTGATGTAGCTGGCATATAAACCGATCTGGGATCTTGACTTCTTGAGCCTCTAGAGGTCGCAATTATTATCCGATTTGCCTGAAATTTTGTAAGACGAATCCTCATATGACCATCAACATACTTATTATGGTCTGAATCGGTCTATAGCCCGATACAGCTCCCATATAAATCGATCTCTCTATTTTACTTCTTGAGCCCCCAAAGGGCGCAATTCTTATTCGAATTGGCTGACATTTTACACAGGTCTCCAATATATAATTTAATTGTGGTCCAAACCGCACTATATCTTGATGTCGCTATAATAGCAGAGCAAATCTTTTCTTATATCCTTTTTTTGCCTAAGAGGAGGTGCCGAGAAAAGAACTCGACAAATGCGACCCATGGTGGAGGGTATAAAAAATTCGGCCCGTCCGAACTTAGCACGCTTTTACTTGTTTTTATTTATTTGTCTTTAGTCTATAGACTACAAAATCCTTACAGATTTAATTAACTGTTAAATATTTGCATAGTTGTTGGTATAATATTTAATTTGAAGTAGTTAATAATGAAGAGCTGGTCTGATTGGAACATTTATATAAAGTATGTCTGAAATAAAATTTTATAATATTTTACCATGAATATTGTTCATTAGAAAAGATACATTCAGCATAACGCGACGACTTTTCAGAGTTGTTAATTGACTTAGATACAATCTGTAATTATACCTAGGCAAATCCTCCTAGTTCCAGCCACGATTCCTGAGGCAAAATAATAAAAATTTTTTCTGAACCGATTCATTTTTATTGGAATGAATAAGGTAAACTGGGTCCCATATTACAGAACAATACTCGAAGATATAACGCATAAAAGAACCGCTTAGTAACTATAAGATCTGAGAATTTTTTACTCCAGCGTTTTATAAAGCCTAGGCTTTTATATGCCTTGTTAGTAATTACAGAAATATGTTCGCGGAAGTCTAGTCGGTGACCCAAAAAGATCCCAAGATTCCAACTCAAAGAGTACATTCGAATGTAATTAAATTACTTAGCAGAGAAATATCCAAATTGGTATCAGCGTTAGATAGGTGTTAGATTAGTATCATAAAAACAGTTTTCATTATTGAAGCAACAATCGAGGCGCTTCGACATTGCGTTGATGATTTTTCGTGCAAATCAAACATTCTGAGAACTCGATCTATAAAAGAAGTTTTCCTTAATAAGGTGCCAGACTTTGTAACTGTGGATTGGGATGGCAAACTCTTGCCGGCATTAGATGCACATAAATCTAAAGAAGAACGTCTACATATAGTTATTTCTTATACAAATACAGGACAACTGATTGCCTTGCCGAAATTGGACGATTCTTTTGGTCGTAAACAAGTCCAAGTGATTGGGATTGGAATCTTGATGACAAGGTGCAAATTCATTGTTGCGATATAACTGCATCCAATACAGGTCGTATTAGTGGCGCTTGCGTCCTTCTAGAACAGGAACTTGACGACGTTGTTTTTCCAACGTCATCTCCAAATTTTTAAATTAGTTTTAAAAGGAGTATTTAAGGCAAAGCTCAAGGACATAACCCCAAGTCCGGAAATTCCATTATTCAAAAAATATAAAGAAGCCAGGAAAAAACTAGATCCTGAAAAATTACACAGCTGGGGAAAACCCTTATCCAGTGTTAATGCTGCAGATATTGAGAGAGATCGAATTTTACCGACATGAATTAACCAAAGAAATTACAAGAGGGACAATCGAAAATTAATTGAACTTTTGATAATATTTGTTGGTATAGACCCAGATAATATTCATTCAATACATTCAGGATTAGACCAGCAGGTGTCATGCATTAGACGCTGTGGATGGCAAGAGCAATTTGCTCTTTGAAAATAGTAGCCGTTGAATGGAGCGGTGTTTTCATTTCGCTCCTCAAAGAAAAATATCCGTATCTCGGAATAGGTACTACCTATTACGAGCAATTTTAAAGCCTTTTGGACTAGGCTAGAAATGGACTCCAAAGACCCAACAGCTGCGGTGGTGGCGTCAAACCGTAGACCGTCGACCGTGGACCGTCCCCTCCTCAAGGTGTGGGTGCCTTGGCACCTGTAGTCGATAGTAATGCTTCAAGCGCACAACTAGTCGTCAGACTAGTTAATGAAGAAGAGACGGATAAAACAGAAGGATGCACAGTTCGCTACCAGCCTTTAAGTAAGGATGGTGTTCACGACTCGGATTCAGACAGCTACAGTGTCATTGGAACAGTCATCGCAGCCGAATCCCTAGGTGAGTATAGCGGGATGATGGTAAAATGCAAATGCGAACAAGCAAAATCAAGATTTGGTCATGGAGAAATGGGAGGTTTTCCACAGGGAGGAGAAGGAGAAAGGAACTCTCCTTGTTTAGGGCATTGATCAAGTCTTAGTGATTAGTTCGGCTAAGATTGCATGGCATGGCGTACTACGGGGCCATGGCCGTCTTTTTTAAGATTGGGAAGACAAGGATAGACGAATATCCTCATATCGAGCCATCAGGCGGTCCAGTGGCGGGAAAGAAACTCGATAACGCCTAACGGACAGGGGGCTGACTACGAGACAATCACCGACTCTCTCAATATTGGGACGACTAGGATAAGTTATATTCTAATACTAGATCAGCAGGCAGTGAAGGCGCGAGATAGACAACCCAGCCTTATTAACAGGAACCCGACGACGGAACCATCAACGACTTTCTCAAGATTAGGATGGATAAAGATCCTAATGCTGAAACATCAAGCAGTGCAGTGACAGAGAACCCAATGCCGCTTAACGCACAGGGAGCAGACGATAAGACCATGACCTACTCCTAAGAAGCCCATTTACTCAGGATTTGGAAGACTAGTATAGGCAAAGATTCTGATATTGGAACATCAGGCAGCACAGGAACGGTAGACTCAATACAGCCCAGAGATTAGGAAGACTAGGATGGATAAAAATCGTAATGCGAAAAAATCAGGCAGTGCAGTGACAGAGAACTCAATGCCGCTTAACGCACAGGGTGCAGAGATGTGACCATGACCTACCCCAAGAAGCCCATTTACTCAAGATTTGGAAGACTAGTTTTGCCTTTACTAGTCTTCCAAATCTTGAGTAAATATTTAAACATCAAGCAGTGCAGTGACGGGAAACTCAATGCAGCCTAAAGAAAATGGAGCCGATGATGAGACCATCACCCACTCCCAATAAGCCCATATAATAGAGGACCAATGATTGAGATCATGCAGATAAACCTCCACCGGAGCGAGACAGCTACTCACGCTCTGGTGGAGAATATTATAAGGGAAGGTTCATATTGCCTTAATTCAGGAACCATGAACGACCCGGAACAAAGTTTCTGAACTGAACAATATCAACTAACAATTATTCTATGCTAACACTGGTAGTTGGCCGAGGATCTGCGTTATTTGTCATACAAATTCAAATTATGTATTTTCCATAGTGTTGGCAACGTCGAATGCAATAGCGATGAGACAGGGAGACAGGGAGATGGTGGAGCATACCTGGCATCGGAAAATCTAATCGATGATGTTCAGGATTCGACGGTCTCCATGGACCATTTTTTCTCAAACCATCGCTGTATAAGGTTTAGAATAGCACGACCAGCGCCGAACCCGTTAAGCTTCCGTAACAAGTTGAAAACCAACTGGCCAAAATTCGGAAGACTACTCAGAAGAAGTCTTGGGCAAGATATTTAAGATAGTTCAAGCATAGAAGACATCGATGACAATGTAAACAAGATTGCGACCGCTTCCTTTCGTCCTTTTCAGGAAAGGAAATCAGCCCAAGAAAAGCCCTGCATGACCGGGGAGATTCGCAACCTTGGGAAAAAGATCTACAGACTTTTTACTAGAGCATGTCGTAAAAAAGCGGAAGTATATTGGGATATGCATTACACACGGCCAAGGAATATACTAAGATTACCAGAGCGGCAAACAGTGCCTCCTGGAAGCTATTCTGCGACCAGGTTGATAGCGTTAAGCCGCCGCAAAGATGAAAAAGTTTCTCTCCAAAACCCATGTCCCAAGTAAAATGTTAGTAGACGAAATGGAAGTGAGAGCAGAAACAACGAAAGACATGTTAAGGCTTTTGGTGGAAACGCATTTTCCGCACGATACGACGGGACTCATGAAATCTTGAAATAATATAATCATTACAGAATTTATGGTCAAGGAAGCCTTGAGGAGCTTCAAACTATTTAGGTCACCCGGACCTGATAGAATATTACCGCCGTTACTACAAAAAGAGGCGGGCCAAAGACTTGCATAAACCCCGTAAGCATGGCAAAAGCCAAGGGTGGTATTTAAAACCAAGACACGCAATGTAAATGATGCGACACCAAAAGCACACAGAACAATAAACCTTACGTTCCTTCTACTCAAAACAAAATAACGTATTGTGGATACCATGATAAAGCATAGGTTATCCAGGGAACTGCTCAAATACAAGCACCATGCCTATGCCAACGAAAGGTCTGTGGAGACTGTCCTGCACGAGGTTGTGAATAAAATCGAAGAATCCTTCGATGCCAAGACGTGCACATTGGAGGTTTGCATTGAAATCGAGGGGGCGTTAAACATTGTGCGGACCGACACATCGATCTAATCCTTAGATCAGTACCGGGTTCTTGGAGACTGGATAAACCATATGCTGAGGAACAGGTGGATAAATTGCGGGTCCCCTGATATAAATATAGGGTGATTTTTTTGAGGTTAGGATTTTCATGCATTAGTATTTGACAGATCACGTGGGATTTCAGACATGGTGTCAAAGAGAAAGATGCTCAGTATGCTTTGACATTTCATCATGAATAGACTTACTAACGAGCAACGCTTGCAAATCATTGAATTTTATTACCAAAATCAGTGTTCGGTTCAAAATGTGTTCAAATTTTGACAAATTTTGTTCAGCGATGAGGCTCATTTCTGGTTGAATGGCTACGTAAATAAGCAAAATTGCCGCATTTGGAGTGAAGAGCAACCAGAAGCCGTTCACGAACTGCCCATGCATCCCGAAAAATGCACTGTTTGGTGTGGTTTGTACGCTGGTGGAATCATTGGACCGTATTTTTTCAAAGATGCTGTTGGACGCAACGTTACGGTGAATGAACACATTTCGAACCGAACACTGATTTTGGTAATAAAATTCAATGATTTGCAAGCGTTGCTCGTTAGTAAGTCTATTCATGATGAAATGTCAAAGCATACTGAGCATCTTTCTCTTTGACACCATGTCTGAAATCCCACGTGATCTGTCAAATACTAATGCATGAAAATCCTAACCTCAAAAAAATCACCCTTTATATAGGGGAGAAAGTGGCACAGAGCACGCCACAGTGGGGCCATTTTTCGCCACTACTTTGGGTGACCACCATAAATAACCTATTCCGGATGCTTACTAAGGAGGGATTCGAACCCGTCTGCTATGCAGACGATGTTGTTATACTTCTTAGAGGAAAGGATTCGAATCAGCTATGCAGAAGGGCCGTAAAGGTCTTGCATATGGCATATGACTGGGCTAGATCCAGGGGTCTCCATGTTGACCCAGAGGAGACTGAAATTAGCCAGTTCAAGAGGAAGACGAAGGGGGGCCAATCTGACGCACCACGTTTTCTCATCAAAACGATTTCGATATATGACAAGGTCAAATACCTAGGAGTGATCTTGGATAGGAAACTTAATTGGAGGTGTTACTATGGAAGAAAAGTGAAACATAAGGGCGATACAACAGTTTCAGAGAATATATTGTTTTGGAATAGGCGGAGTGATGAGGACCACATCCACTAGGGCACTGAAGACTATTCTAAATATCCAACCCATTGACATACATGTTAAGTGTATGGCAGCTACTGCGGCTATGAGACTTAAGGCGATGGGAGAATGGATTGAGGATGGGAAACTGGAAGAAAAGGAAGAGGTTTCCGATCGAATACCTGAGACAACACTTGAGGTCGAGTGCGAGGCTCTGCTGCCAGCGGCACAGTCCTGAACTGAGGGAACCCTAGTATTGTCATCTGGAAGATCATGTTATAAAGATGGATCAAATCAACAGAACAGAGTGGGCCTGGAGTCTACATTGAGAACCCAGGGACTGATATCTGTTTTAGACTGCCTGACCATAATATGGTCCTGCAGGATGATATCCGGGCGATCACGGAATGCGTGAGGTGCTAACGCGAGGACGTCGTGTGTGAACATCTTTACGGGCAGTAAAACCAGGACGCTAAGATCACGAATAGTAAGGAGGAGAATGTAAGGAGGAGATTAACGCCTTCCTTGAGGATGACATAATCCGCATCGTTTGGAAGCCGGGCCATAACGGAGTATGGGGGAATGAAAGGTCAGACGGACATAGCTAAATCGACTAGGAAGTGATTCTAAGCCGATCGGTGTACTTATCGATGGGTCTAGCTCTTCTTCTTCTTGGCGTTGCAAACAAATGCACAAACTTATAATAACCTGTACCACAGTGGTAGTGTAGGGTATAAAAATAGATAAAAATCGATTATTGTTGGAAATTGTAATCATATACAATTTTTCAATTTTCTCTTCACTTTTCTTGCCCGCACACAACTGATGTACACCGTTGCGTATAAGTGCTACAATAAATTGTGAATATTGTTCATGCGCTCACATGCCTATCTGCTATCTATTAATCCCTGTAGGCATTCTGTATTAAAAGGCACCCGTTTCATTCAGATTTATGCTTGATTTATGTTCACGCAAATTCGCCAAAGTAAAAACCCGGGAAAATTGTAACAAAAACTTCTTGAGTGTGTGCAAAAATTGAATAAATTATTATGATTTCCATTTAATAAACTTCATAAAAAGCAAACAATTAAAGATATACAAGTGGATAAGCATTGCCTTGAATTGTTTATCATTGTTGGTTTTTATATTAATGATAACCAATTTATTTTTAATATGAAGTCCCAAAACGATCACAAAATTGAAGTTGGCCATTATCGTTGCAGGAAAATGTTGGCAGCTTTAGTATGAAATATTTATGCAGATGACAGTTTATATCGGCGAAATATATACACAAATAATGTCAATCATAATTTAACATTAAAGCGATAAGGAAGAATTTCAGCACGATGCGTTTGAAGGAAAATGCAAACACTATTAATACTTAATACTTAATAATGAAAATTTTCTTCCTTTCCTTGCAGCATTAACATATAATAACTTGAAAAGCTGTCTGAAAGATGGGCAAATAGAGCTAGATACACCTAAAATATCTTTATTTCTTGAGTCTATGGCCAATATTTAGATAAATTCGACACATGCATGTGATATGGATACAGCTCAGGTGGCAGCGTCTTTTAACTTTTGTCTTTCCTTTAATCTCATATTTCTTGTAGTTCTTAAACTTAAGGTTGGTTTGAAAATTATTGATACCAATGCTTCATCTTCGATCTGTTCATATTTTATTTTTTACGGTTATAACAAGTTGTGGGAGGTTATTTATAATCTTCTCATACAGAGCTTTCGGTATCACAACTTTCAACTTTCGGTTTCACACATAAGCTCTTGCCATTGCTTTTGGAATAGATCAAACTCGAAAAAAATAAGGAAAAACTTTTAGAAATGACGCTGGTATGTTTGCATTTATATGCTCCATATTTTCTATGCCTTTCAAATTTAACTGCCTTAACTTGTAGGGAAACCGTAATTTATTCCGCAATGGCAAAAAGAAACATTTTGAAGGAAAACTCGGCAAAAGCGACAAAAAACAAAAAGAATATGAACGAACGAGAAATAATGTAGAAGGCGAGCTGAATTCACACGGAGTGAACTTTTTCAAAACAAAATTTATATGAATATAAACAAACAGAAAATATACTGAAAATATTACAGTAAGTTGTTACAATATACATATATCTCCTTTTTCACACGAACCCATCAGAGCACAACATTGCTGCGGCAAATTCTTGTGAAACTCGATGTGAAGGCACATAAGGTTAGAGTACCAAAAACAGTTCGGATTATCGGGTTAAAAATTTCAATTTGTCAGAAAATTTTTTACCATTTATTTTCATAGGAAATTTTTTAAAAATAGGAATTTTTGTTGCAGCATTAGCTTACAAGTCGTGGTCAATCGTTGATCCTCCTTGGTTTTCATTAGTTATCTCTAACATCCGTTAAATGTAGTAAGCTAAGAAGTGCCACAATTTGCACATATTAATATGAGATAAGAGTGGCAGTCTATTTTTTAAACAGACTAACGTAGACTGTTTTAGCTCATACACTATATGATACTATAATGACGACAGAAGAGGCCTATGGTGGGAATCAAACCCTCAACTCCTGAATTGGTAAGCCGAGCTCGCTCCCAACTCGGCTCCCGGGGTTATTGCTCTAAAGGAACATCTCCAACATAATCCCCCCGAAAACTATTTAAACGCAATCTGGCTAGAAATCGCATATATGTTGATTGGAGCATCAACATATTGCGAGTATGTTCCGTACACAAAAAAGACACGCTTTCTTCCCATTGGATACGAAATAAATTCGAGCGTACTGTGTGAGAAATTAAAAAACCAAGTCAAGTCAAGTCAAATAAATGGAATATATCAATGCCAAATACTGGAGAATATCTAAGATATGCCGAGCTAAACTAAGCATGGGGGTAGATTTTGTAAGTAGCTCGGAATTCCTAACAGTTTTTAAAGCGCACAGCAAGCCGATTGTTGGCTTATGTGTATGTTCAACATCTTTTCTATATGAGGTTTTAAAATATTCGTATAAATGAACACGTGGCGTAAGAAATAAAAAGTCCGATAAAACGGACACTATTCATTAAAGGGCAAATTGCAAGGACCTCTCCATGATACGCACTACAGACGACCGGTAAACTTCTAGATATCACCAGTCCAAAGTCCAAATGGTCCTCTAGTTTGGAACCATCCGCATAGTTGCAATCGGTTCTAGATAGTAGTTCAGTGGTTCAAGCAATGCGTAATTCACACTGCCCGAAACTACTGTGGTACAGGATACTATACCTTAGTGAATTAGATTGTAACACCCAAATTGAAAAAATCGGTTCAGATTTGGATATAGCTCTTATATATATGTTCGTCCGATTTGCAATAATACTGCAATAAAATAGTCATTTATCAAACTCTTGCTTTTTGGATAAAAGGAATGTTGGATATCATCTCTCGGTAGAGTTAACCATTCACAGTTACGTTACGATTCGCATTATCTTTGAAAAAGAACAGTCCAATGATGCCATCAGGCAAAATACTGCACCAAACTGACTTTCTCTGAGCATTTTTAACTTACAATGCTTCCTTCTGATCTTCACTCTCAAATCAACAATTCTGCTTATTGACGTACCCATTGAGCCAAAAATGAGCTTCGTCGCTGAACACAAAACAAGCGCGTGATAAATTTTCTTACCAAATCACACATTTTGATAATAAAATTTAATAATTTTCAAGCGTTGTACGTTTGTGAGACTATTCATGGTTTAAATATAGACCAAACTGAAAATTTTTGACAGTGAAACAAAACACGAAACGCGCGTGACTTGTTTGAACCAGTGTCGCCAAAAAGATAGTAGCTAAAAAATCACCCTTTACAAGGCATTTTGGGAGTTGATACCATATATTTTGTCGTGTCTTCATGGACTGCCAGACCCATTTTCACTGAGAGAACATGTGTTCTCTTGTGAGTAATGTCCCATATATAATCACACTCACCTCGTATAATTTTTTTCGGCACAATATTAAAGATGTCACACGATAGGCTGTCTCCTGGTCTAAAACTTCATATGGTGTTAAATGGTTCGGAGAGATTCTTTCCTACTTTTACCAAGGAATGTGTATCACCAATTGCCATCCTGCAGTGTCCCATTAATTTTGCAGGGATACCAAACTCAGACATGGCTTGATATGCCTTTGAAATTCTAGAGCTATCGAAAGCGGTTTTGTAGTCAACAAACAGATGGTAGGTGTCGATTTGTCCTTCTCGGATCTTTTCCAGGATTTAACAGGTCTAAGGCCGCATGATAGGGTCCAATTGTCTCTTTAACTTTAGGTTGTAGTCTTTCACACAGCACTCTCTATAGTAATTTGTATGCGATGGGGAAAAGACTTATTCCTCATTAGTTACACATTCCGTCTTGTCTCTTTTCCTGTGCACAGAACATAGTATGCTGAGGTTATGTTTTTTTCTAGCCAGATCAGGCAGTCAAGCTAATGCATACGCCTTATCAGCGTGACGGCTCCGGTCTTTAATAGTTCAGCGGGGAACCCGTCGGCTCCTGCTGCCTTGTTTTTCTTGGACCTCATTCTGACATGAAAAAATTTGCTGAAGGATGCAGGTGTGAAAATATTTCTTTTGAACAGTATTAAATAAAAATTTTTCATATCTTATTTATATTTTAGCCACTCTAAAATTTTATGTTTCTTAAATCTTTTAGTTATATTAAGCAATTATATAGGACCCGGTTCATATCAACCATTTTTGATTTCACTAAATTCGCGCCAAATAACAACGGTGCCACCGCTTGCATTCACACCCCAGCCATGGTATGAATGGGCTTGGTACCATAAAGATTTGAAATAAAATCGAGCGCAACCAAAACAAGTGCTTTCGCTGACGGCTCACACAAACACATGCATATGCACCGGATTCACAACAACGACTTATCCTTTCTTGGCTTTAGTATGGTTTGCTTTGCTTTGCTTTGCCATGCTATGCTTTAGTTAAGGACACACAATAAAAAACTAAGTTTTATTCAAAATGCCATCATACTTTTTATGGAGGTTTTGTATCTTTCCTCTCAGTCGAGCAAATGTTGGTGTCTCGACCATATGGGTGAATACATTCATGCATGTGGAAATACAGTTCATGCTTATGCATAGACTCATTGACTCGATTCCTTCTTTTCTTCCTGCGCCCAAGGATCGTTATTGTAAATTTCAACATAAATGTTATTCATATCTATGAACAGGAAATGATAAACTTTGGTATGATGGGATTTAAAAATGAATAGAAGACAAAATTTTAAAGTTTGATAAGTTGTCGTATAGTACCATTTTGTGGATGACATATAAAGTGCCAATAATTTCTGTCAACGAGGACGTAAACTGGAGGGAATATTCATAAAAGTTATCGTGTGAAATGTTTTTATTGATTTAAATAAGATTATGTGTGGATGTAATCAAAAATTTCGATTCCAATTTCTTTTGCTCGATATGACCACATTTTGCCTTGACTGTTGCTCTGAGCCGGTCAAAACACGGATTGCAAGCTGCGTGTAATAGCAAAGATGGATAAGCAGAGGGACACCTCATAGAGGTTTATTGTCTCCTCTGCCGTCTAATATATCCACTAACAATATATTATTGTCTCCGGAAGAAAAAACTTTATGAAAGGTCACGTATGCTGATGATGTGGTTATCCCGGCTAAGGAAAAAATTCCAGGCACTCAGAGATATATTTCACGAAGCTCTGAGTGCCTTGGAAGCCACCGTAGAGCAGATGTTAGCATGTCCGCCTATGACGCTGAACGCCTGGGTTCGAATCCTGGCGAGGCCATCAGAAAAATTTTCAGCGGTGGTTCTCCCCTCCTAATGCTGGCAACATTTGTGAGGTACTATGCCATGTGAAACTTCTCCCTTAAAGAGGTGTCGCACTGCGGCACGCCGTTCGGACTCGGCTATAAAAAGGAGGCTTAAAACTTTAGCTTAAAACTTTAATCGGACTGCACTCATTGATATATTCCTTAGTGGAATGTTCATGGGCAAAATTCGCAATTATGAGTGCCTGTCCCGGCAGGAAGAGGCCCGAGGGGCAGCGAAAAACAGATGGTCACAACCAGCACTTCCAATCTAGTCTGGAAGAAGTGAACGGCCTTGCTGCCGCTGTCATTGTGTCTGTCTTGACCTGGTATGATCGTAAATCATGCTAATAGACTGATGGTTGCCAGTACGGGTTTTGCGAAATGTCTTTCGAAAATATGCTGTGTGGCTGTCCAGCACTGGGGGAGAGAAGGATTTTCACCATAGGTTCTCATTTCTTTGAAGACTTGTGTTTCCGTGTGGTATTACAGTGGACGAAAACTGACCTAACCTACAACGCTGGAGGCTAACGTGTCCACGTAGGACGACGAACACATGGGTTCAAATTACGGCGAGAATCTCCGAAAATTGTTAGGCGTTGGTTATCCCCTTACTAATACTGGCTACATTTGTGAGGTATTCTTCCAAGTTAAAACTTGTTTACTAAGTGGTGTCGGTATGGGGCACGCCGTTCGGACTCGGCATTAAAAAGTAGCCCCATTAGCATAGAGCATAAACTTTAATCGGACTGCATTCATTGATATGACAGAAGTATCCCCTGTAAATTAATGCAATGCTCATGGGAAATTTAGGAGTAACACACCATTCTCTCTAAAATAGCACAAACAAGTAAAAAGGCGTTAAGTTCGGCCGGGCAGAACTTTGGATACCCACCACCTCGGATATATATATGTGAACCACCTTTCCTCAAAATCCGGTGCAAAATTCATACCTTATGCCCCATAGCAGCTATATCAATATATGTTCCGATTTGGACCAGATACTAATAAGTAAAAGCTATTGTTCAATTGTATATAACAAAATATTGGTCTTTTTAGTAGTTATATCTAAAAACAAACCGATCTGAACTATATACGACACTGATGTCGAAAAGCAAAACATAAGTCAGTGTGTCAAATTTCAGTGCAATCGTATAAAAAATGCGCCTTTTATGGGGCCAAGACTTTATATCGAGAAATCGGTTTTTATGGCAGCTATATACAAATCTTGATCGATCTAGACCAAATTGCACAAATATGTGGAGGGGCTTAACTTAACTCTTTGTCCCAAATTTCGGAAACATCGAACAATAAATGCGCTTTTTATGGTCCCAAAACCTAAAACTGAGAGATCGGTCTATATGACAGCTATATCCAAATCTGAACCGATATGAGCCAAATTGACAGAGGATGTTGAAGGGCTTAACACAACTCTGTCCCACATTTCAGCAAAATCGGAAATTAAATGTGTCTTTTATGGGCCTAAGACCCTAAATCGGCGGATCGGTCTATATGGCAGCGATATCCAAATCTGAACCGACCTAGGCCAAATTAACGAAGAATGTCGAAGGGCCTAACACAACTCACTGTCCCAAATATCAGCAAAATCGGATAATAAATGTAGCTTTTATGGGCCTATGACCCTAAATCGGAGGATCGGTCTATATGGCAGCTATATCCAAATCTAAATCGATCTGGGCCAAATTGACGAAGGATTTTGAAGGGCCTAAGACAACTCACTGCCCCAAATTTCAGCAAAATCGGATAATAAATGTAGCTTTTATGGGCCAAAGACCCTAAATCGGCGGATCGGTCTATATGGGGGCTATATCAAGATATAGTTATCTTATGGACAAAAAAAGAATCTGTGCAAAGTTTCAGCTCAATATATCTATTTTTGAAGACTGTAGCGTGATTTCCACAGACAGACGGACGGATATGTCTAGATCGTCTTAGATTTTTACGCTGATCAAGGATATATATACTTTATGGGGTCGGAAATGGATATTTCGATGTGTTGCAAACGGAATGACAAAATGAATATAGCCCCATTCGTTGGTGGTGGGTATAAAAAGAAAAGTCTATCGAGTTAGTATCTGGCGAATTAAATAGCGAAGTGTGGATTATGATTTTTAAACCGTTCTTAGGTCGCGTGGTCACAGCTCCAAAGCAGCTTTCAAAATGTTTTCCCGATAATAAGTTGCATCTACTTAGACGCGAGGCTCTATGAAAACGATGAGAGATTGGCGGCCACAGTTACCCATACCATCGCATCAGATAGAAAATTACTTCGGGTAATCATTCGTAGGCTCAAATTCCTCTTCAACCCCTCTGTTAATTTAACACGATTATTTTGGGAGTTTACGAATTGTTCAATTGAGAAATTTTTCTGATCCCACGACGATCGGAAATTCACCACGTTTGTGGGAACGCACCAACTGCTTTGAATCTTTGAGTATAACTCTTTTAGCACTGGTATAACATCGTTTGTCTTTTGTTGACCCTAAGCCCCTTTTCCAACATAGGATGGAGGGTATACTAATTTCGTCATTCTGTTTGTAACAGAAGCACGAAGTATTTTCTTATTATATCCAACAACTGTGCCAAGTATGGTTCAAATCGGTTCATAACCTGATATAGCTGTCATATAAACAGATCTGGGGATTTGACTTCTTGAGCCTCTAGACGGCGCAATTCTTATCCGATTGGAATGAAACCAACAACTGTGCTAAGTATGGTTCAAATCGGTTCATAACCTGATATAGCTGTCATATAAACAGATCTGGGGACTTGACTTCTTGAGCTCCTAGAAGACGCAATTCCTATCCGGTTTGGCTGAAATTTTGCATGACGTATTTTATTCTTACTTTCAATAACTGTGTCAAATAAGGTTCAAATCGGTTCATAACCTGATATAGCTGTCATATAAACCGACTTGGGATCTTGACTTCTTGAACCTCTAGAGGTCGCAATTATTATCCGATTTGCCTAAAATTATGTATGACGGATCCTATCATGACCATCAACACACGTGTTTATTACGGTCTGAATCGGTCTATAGCCCGATACAGCTCCCATATAAACCGATCTCTCTATTTTGCTTTATTTTATTTATTTATTATCCGATTTTGCTGAAATTTGAGACAGTGAGTTGTGTTAGACCATTCGTCATCCTTCTTCTTCTTCGGTCTAGATTTAGATATAGCTGCCATATGGACCGATCTCTCGATTTAAAGCTTTGGCCCAATAAAAGACGCATTTTTTGCCCAATTTCGCCGAAATTTAGGACAGCGAGTTCTGTTAAGCCTCTCGATATCCTTCTTGAAGATGTCCCACATAGGTCCAGATTTGGATGTAGCTGCCGTATAGACCGATCTCTCGATTAAAGGTCTTGGGCATATAAAATGCGCATTTTTTGTCTGATATCGTTGAAATTTAGGACAGTGCGTTGTGTAAGGCCCTTTGATATCCTTCTTGAAGACGGCCAAGATCGGTAAAATTTGGATTTAGCAGCCATATAGGTTGTTCTCTCGATTTATGGTCTTGGCCCCATGAAAAACGCTTCTCATTATCCGATTTAACTTCTCATAATGCGAAATTTGACACAGTCGCCTATATTGGTCAGATCGGTCTATATTTAGATATAGCTGCCAAAAAGATCACTATTCAACCAAAATTTAACAATGACTTGCATTTATTAGACCACTCAATCTACCTGCCGAATTTGGTCCAAATCGGACCAATAGCTACTATGGGTGCATAATGCATTTTTCACCGGATTATAACGAAAAGTGGCTGACATATATAGTGAACAAAGATAAGCCCAAGTTGAAAGATTGAACATTCAAGGGCCAAGTAAAGCTTTACCAACGCACAGTGCGATAGATAAAAAAAAAAACTAGTAACAAATATGCCGAGTGAGAACAGGTAGAGATATCTCTTTGAAATTTGGAACGATAACTGCTGAGGTGTTAGCTAGATAGTGTGCAAACTTTCAAATGTCCTAGTTTTACCGGGCGCCTTTGGCAGGTCCCTAAATTTGTTCACCTCAGTATTTCGAAAATTTGTTGGGGGTGCCAAATCTTATTTTGTGGTCCGATTTCTACGTTTCTTTTGCTGAATAGTGCTCAAATATCCCTACAAAAAAGTTTGTTTGCTTTGCATTTTGCAATTTGCGAAGTCATTTCAATCTTTTTACGAAAATGCAGGTTTCTCTCTTTTTTTTTTGCTTTTACACATCCATAGCTCTGAGAATCATTCCGAAAATAGGCGAAAAATTTTATTTTTCTGAAAATGAAAAATGTTAAAAAAAACTAATAATAACTCTTTTCGAATTTTGTGCCCAAAAACAAACCAAAAAAAGGTCTGTCCTAATTTTCTTAACAAAATCCCCAAAAAACCAATTTCGAGTGAAGATAATTACAAAATCATATGTGTGAGTATGGAGTAAAAAACACACATAAACCCAAATAATAACTAATCAATATTTTTTTTCTTTTTACAAAAATTGCCAAAAAAATCACATTTTTGGAATTACAAACTGTATAATTTTTAACTGAGTATTCAGATGTGAACACTTTTTGCAGCAATGTCGTTGCCATCCATCACCTCGGGTATATATAACCCACCTTTCGGTGGGTGAATAACCATAATTTATGCAGCAGCTTTATCGATATATGGTCCGATTTAGACCAAATTCGGCACGGACATTAAGTGGTCTAATAAGTATAAGTCATTGTTCAATTTTGTAGAACAAAAAATTGGTCTTTTTGGTAGCTATATCCAAATATGGACCGATTTCAACCATATACGACACGGATGTCGAAAAACCTAACATAAGCCACTGTATCAATTTTTAGCGAAATCGGACTATAAATACGCTTTTTATGGGGCCAAGAGTTTAAGTCGAGAGATGGGTCTATATGGCTGCTATATCCGAATCTGAACCGATCTGTTCCAAATTGAAGGAAGATCTCGAATGGCCTAACACAACTCACCGTCCCAAATTTCGGCGAAATCGGACAATCAATACGCCCTTATGGACCCAAAACCTTAAATCGAGAGATCGGTTTATATGTCTGCTATATCCAAATCTGGACCGAATTGAATTTTTCCGAAACAAGACGAGATATTGTATACCTCGAGCGACCTTTTTGCTGGGATTTTTGAGCACTAGCCAAAAATTAGAAATCGGACCCCATACGAAAATTTGGCAGCCTAAACATATGTTCGAAATTCCAAAATACCGGTGACCAAAAAGGCGCCGAAAAAACCTAGTACCTTGAAATTTTGCATACGATCTCCCTCACGGCATATTTTTACAAGATTTGTTCGGTTCTATCCCACTATGTAATGCCTAAGAAGCAAAACGCTTTTGGCAGAGCTAAACAAAAAGATGTTGATAACTATTATTGAAAATAGTCCCCGACTTTATTTATCTTAAATCGTTATCAATATTCGATTTTTCAGATTTTTCTCGAAGAAAAAAACAAATGAATTCTCTAAATGATTTTTGTGCTGCTGCATAATTTTCATTTTGTAATGCTGCCCTTAATATGCACTACAGTTATTTATAAAGTAAATATTTATGTTGCAACTCTTTGCTAACGTTTTGAATGTTTGTGTTGACCTATATTCTTGTGGATACACTTAGCGTATCCATTTCACTGTCTGTGCAAATGTATACTTTAATCAAACTGTCAGGTGTTAATATAAGTACCTTAAGCACCATATGATGTTTGTTTTTTCATTTAAACTTTGTGATGTGTGCAGCTCATTGCATTTGGACAACTGCAAACAGTAGAAATCTCTTCAGAAATTTATACTAATTTATAATGTTGCTAAAATAATTTAATTAAAATATACGGTCTAAATAACAGTTTGTTGTATTTTTTTCTATACGCAATTGAAGTTATTGATGAATTTTTAAAATTGAACGCTTAAAAAGTTGTGCTTATCTGCACAAGATAAACTAGTATTGCGCAGATAAGCACAATGTACAAACTACGCTTCCGCAAATTTGAAACTTGAAAATGCAAATTTACCCATGAACATTCCAATAAGGAACAGGGGCAAACTTCTCACATTCACGGCAAATAAATTAACTTAAATTTTACCAATCAAATATGGTATAGACTAATAGTAACATTTTCTAAAAAAGTGATTAATTGCTTTGATGGAATCACGATATGTGATTGGTAAAAAAGACGTGTGTTTAACAAATTGTTAATTACACGAATTAAAAATGTTATTGAATAGCACAAACGAAAAGTAAGATGTTATCCGGACAGAAGTGCAAATGAGCCGAATATATGTACACATACACCACTGAATACAACTATAATTCACACATTCATATTTTCATTTTGTGCTTCCCTGATGTAATTTAAGAAAACATGTGGTTAAAGAAAAACAAGAAAAAGCGTGCTAAGTTCGACCGGGCCGAATCTTATATACCCTCCACCATAGATCACATTTGTCGAGTTCTTTTCCGGTATCTCTTTTTAGGCAAACAAATGATAAAATAAAAGAATTCCTATACTATTGCTTCTATATCACGTTCTGGTCCAATTCGAGCCATAATCAAATTGAATGTTGGAGAACATGGTAAAAGTTATTGTGTAAAATTTTAGCCAATTCGAATAATAATTGCGTCTTTTAGGGGCTCAAGAAGTAAAATAGGGAGATCGGTTTATATAGGAGCTGTATCAGGCTGTCCACCGTTTTAGCCCATAGTTGGCACACATATTGAAGGTCATGGGAGAAGCCAATGCACAAAAATGCAGCCAAATTGGATAACAATTACGCCCTCAAGAGGCTCAAGAAGTCAAGATCCCAGATCCCACTATATCAGGTTATGGACTGATTTTAACAACATTTGACACAGTAGTTGGAAGTCATAATAAAATACGTCATGCAAAATTTCAGCCAAATTGGATAGGAATTGCGCCCTCTAGAAGCTCAAGAAGTCTAGTCCCCAGATCGGTTTATATGACAGCTATATCATGTAATAGACCGATTTGAACCTTACTTGGCACAGTTGTTGAACATCCTAACAAAATACTTCGTGAAAAATTCCATTCAAATCGGATAAGAATTGCGCCCTCTAGTGGCTCAAGAAGTCAAGATTCAAGATCGGTTTGTACGCCTATTTGAACAACTACCTCAACTAAAGAATTTGTTGAAAGTCCAAAAAATTTCAATTACTTTGCCTGTCAAGTCTCTTGTGAAGACTTACTTACGTAGTTCAACAATTAATGTCTTCTAAAGTCAGAACAAAACACCTCATGCAAAATTTCAGCCAAATCGGATAATAATTGCGTCCTCTAGAGGCTCAAGAAGTCAAGACCCAAGATCGGATTATATGGCAGCTATATCGGGTTAAGGACCGATTTGAACTATTCTTTGCACAGTTGTTAAAGGTCATAACAAAACACTACATGCAAAATTTCAGCTAAATCCATAATAATTGCGTCCTCTAGAAGTCAAGACCCCAGATCGGTTTATATGGTAGCTATATCAGGTTATAGACCGATTTGAACCATACGCAGCATAGTTGTTGGAAGTCAAAATAAAACACCTCAATTTCGGCCAAATCGGATAAGAATTGTGCCCTCTAGCGGGTCAAGAAGTCAAGATCCCAGATCGGTTTATATAGCAGCTATATCAAAACGTGCAACGATATATCCCATTTACAATCCCAACCGACCTACACTAATACGAAGTATTTGTGCAAAATTTGAAGCGCCAAGTTTTACTCCTTCGAAAGTTATTGTGCTTTCGACAGACAGACGGACGGACATGTCTAGTTCGACTTAAAATGTCACGACGATGAAGAATAAATATACTTAATGGCGTCTTAGACAAATATTTCGAGGAGTTACAAACAGATTGACGAAATTAGTATACCCCCATCCTATGGTGGTTGTTTTAAAAATGAGGTCAAAGGAAAGTCTTACAAGTTCCAAAAGGCACACGATCTTATACAAAAGCAAAAAAAATTTCAAAAGAGCAAAGAAATTGCTCGCTTGCACTAAAGTGGACAATTTCCAAACATTGTAGTCTCTAACAAGATAAACTTTCCAATTGAGTAATTCGTTAACTCCCAGAACAATCGTGTTTGAACGGCCAGCCGTAGAAGTTTTTCATCACAAGTGATGATTTGGACAGCTGTGACCGTGAACTGCCGCATTCTAATCGTTTTTATAGAGCCTGGCTTTAATGAAAAATGTCGATCGTAGATCATGGATGTACCAACAAGATTTGGCAGAGATGCAAATTTGCGCATGAACATTCCATTAAGAATCAGGGGTAAACTTTTCAATGAGTCCTGTCTGCTACGAGTTTAAGCTCAATGATAAAGGACCTTCTTTGTACTGCTGAATCCTAACAGCCTTTCGCAGAGCATCAACAATTCTTCGGAAGAAATTTTTACATATGGGAAAAGTTTGCCCCTACAAGCCTTTATTGTAAGTCGAGAGATCCAACTTAACCAGCGTTGCGAAAGGAATGACAGAAAAAGGGGAGACCGCATAAAATTAATATTGTACAACATTCTAGATATATTTGTAAAATTATTAAACATATACATACAACATTCTAGATATATTTGTAAAATTACTAAACATATATTTATAATAAATAGGCCGTTGCGTGGTGTTGCAATCAAATCCCCTGGCCAAAGCACAGACAACGTTCATAAAGCAATAAAAGTTTAACGAGGCGATGCTTACAGTATTTAAATCTTTTATTTTAATTACGGAAAATAAAATGATTCTAATCTCTTTATGGAGATGGTTTTATATATGTACTAAATGCCATTAATATCAATCCTTTAAAAGTGTGTGTTCATAGCCTTTTAAAGAAAAAAAAGATCCAACATTGAAATTTAAAAGGCTTTTTAAATGTATAGCAACATTATGTAAAAAGTCTTTATTTGGCAACCGGCATAACGTGGCTTCCTTCAAAATATGCTATGTGAAAAGTTGTGTAAGCCAATTGTGGGGATGCAAATAAATTAAGATTAATTAAATAGCGCGGACTTGAAAAAAACCCCAACAAAAAATATGAGAGTTTTTATCACTTTTAGAATACGGCAATTAACATTTTGTTTTACCCAGGGCCGCCAGCAGCTTGTCTCGCTTAAAATGCCAGGATGCTTAAATGTAATGAAACGGAACTAATCCGTTTAATAAAGAGATGTCAAACAAAGCCAAATAGGAAAATATTTTTTTAAGTAAATAAAAATCTTTCTGATTAATTCCAGACATATATTTAAAGTTTCCAAAGAAACATTTGCTGTCGAAATGTGTATCAAAACATAAATTGAGGCATAAGTTTTCAAGAACCCATCGAAATTTTGTACAAATTTAAATGGGGTTTTAACTTTTTTAGCCCCAGAACGACACAACTCTTATCTTATTTGTTTTAAATAATGTACATCACATTTTCCAATACGGTCCACATCCAGGTAGACCTTGCATGTAAACCAATTTTCCGTTCAATGATTTGCCAAGTATGATACATGGTTATAAGCCCATCCAATATCTGCTTGGGTCCACTTAGACTACTACCACAAAAAACTAAATTTCAGTTTGGTCATTCCTTTATTTTTACGAATTTATCCAAATGCATCCTCCGTTTTTTTCATTTCTCCAATTCAATGAATTCACTCTACCTTAACTAGCCGTTAAGAACTTTTTCGTAAACAAAACAGGAAACAATTGACCTCTAGCGAAACTTTTTATTATCAATTAACCCAAAAGAGGTTTATAAAACAAATACCCAATAATAATGTGTATAAACCTAATCAGTGAAACTAAGTTATTCTATAAAAGAAAAAAGAACAAGTCCTTTGAGGGAGGGAGGGAACCAAAAACTCTCGTAGTGTTTTAATAAACCCCAAGCTATGCTCCTTTGTGTATTTGAAAAGTTATATTGGAAAGAGAAAGAGGAAACTATTCGAAGCATTTTCGGAACCAAGCAGACTTTTAGGAAGCACTTCATTTATTTGATTATTATTCCAACACCCGCGCTTTACATAGTTTGTGGGTGTTGTTTGTGTTCATGTCGTTGCCGATTTAATTTGTGTTGGCTGCCTGCTTGCCGCCTACAAGGAGGGGAGGCAGCAGCTGCAGCCTAACTGGAGGGCACTGGTATAATGTAAGGAATTTAAACATTTCCTCATTGGGGAAATGTTTTTCATAAGAAATTACAAAGCGAGTTTGTAAAACGAGAAGAGTCCAACAAGAATTGAATGGAAGCCACTAGACAGCATAGACAACTAAGACTGCAATGGCACTGCAAGTGAAACACAATGCCATTCATGCCGAACAAGGCACGGTTCGGTATGCTTGGAGAATTCCAGGATACAAATGGCAAAATTTAGAAAACAAAGATGTTGGCCAAGTAGTTGCAGGGTACAACAAAATGCAACGATTTATAAAACAAGCAAAAGCCCACCAAATGAAATTGTACCACTCACTCTTTTGCTGCACTACAATATATAGGCCATCAGGCGCATCGTATGCCACAGTAGAAGGAACAAAAGAACAACAATACCCACTAAAAAAGGATGCAATATGACGGCCAACAACCCAAGACAACAAAAGACTTGGAAACACAAAAAGGAAACACAAGAAGGTATAGGCAAACAACACCGGATGTTGTTATAATAAGAACAACAATAGAAGAAGCTCTGTGGCAGCAGCAACACCAGCATCGCCATCAACAAAGCACTTCATGGGCTCCTCGCTACATATATTTCAATCAAAGATAGGAAAATTAAAACATAAAACAATTATATATGTATGATCCAATAGATGGTACCAACGAAACTTGGAATACCCTTCACTAATAACTTAGAATCAATGAAACCAGGTAACGGTCGACATGGGATAACTGTAATCACCACACAGGTTGGAATTTTGAGCTGCGACTGTGCTGTGGTGTTTTTCTTTAACACGAATCTTAGCTGATCTACTGGGACCGTTCTCAGGTTGGGTATGGTGGAAAGATTCGTTTTTATGCAGAGGAGAGTGTCAATGAGATTAATGAAACTGTGTGTCTACGATATTTGAAATGACTGGCTCAAGAAGCAAAATTGGGAGATCGGTTTATCAAGCTATTGATCGATTTAAACCATATTCGGCATGTATGTTCGAGGTCATGAGAGAAGCCGTTGTACAAAATGTCTTCCAAATCGGATGAGAATTACGCCCTCTACAGGCTCAAGAAGTCAAGATCCAAAATCGGTTTATATGGCAGCTATATCAGGTTATGTTCCGATTTGCGCCATACTGTGCACAGTTATTGGAAGTCATAACAAAACTCCTCATGAAAAATTTCAGCCAAATCGGATGAGAATTGCGCGCTCTAATGGCTCAAGAAGTCAAGATCCAAGATCGGTTTATATGACAACTATACCAAATTATGAACCGATTTCAATCATACTTGACGCAGTTATTGGAAGTCATAACAAAACTCCTCATGCAAAATTTCAGCAAAATCGGATAAGAATTGCGCGCTCTAATGGCTCAAGAAGTCAAGATCCAAGATCGGTATATATGGAAGCTATATCAAAACATGGACCGATTTGAATCATACTTAGCGCAGTTGTTGGAAGTGATACCAAAAAACAATGTGCAAAATTCCAGTCAAATCGAGTAAGAATTGCGCCATCTAGGAGCTCAAGAAATCAAAACCCAAAATCGGTTTATATGGCAACTATACCAAATTATGAACCGATTTCAATTATACTTGACACAGTTGTTGCAAAATTTCCGTCAAATCGGACGAGAATTGCGCCCTCTAGAGGCTCAAGAAGTCAAGACCAATGATCGGTTTATATGGCAGCTATATCAAAACATGGACGATTTGAATCATACATAGCGCAGTTGTTGGAAATGCTACCAAAACACTACATGCAAAATTTCAGTCAAATCGGGTAAGAATTGCGCCCTCTAGGAGCTCAAGAAGTCAAGACCCAATATGACAGCTTTATCAAAACATGGACCGATTTGGCCCATTTACAATTTTGACCGACCTACACTAATAAAAAGTATTTGTGCAAAATTTCAAGCAGCTAGCTTTACTCCTTCGAAAGTTAGCGAGCTTTCGGCAGACAGACGGACGGACATGGCTAGATTCAGTTAAAATGACATGACGATCAAGAATATATGTACCTGATGGGGTCTCAGGCGCATTTTTCAAGGTGTTACAAACAGATTGACGAAATTGTATACCCCCATCCTATGGTGGAGGGTATAATAACCAAACTCTCGAGATTTTGCTCGGTCTCACGCTCAAATAATCTCAATAAGTCTCAAATAAAGTACTCGACCGACCTTAACAAGTAACAATTTGTGCAATTTTGCACAAATTTTTGAATACGCAAACACTGTTATTTGAAGGGAGCCTAGAGAACGTATGAACACTGTCCCGCTCTTGACAATAAAATCGTGCTAGTAGATCTTAATGTTTAGATAAGAAGTGTGGAATATCTTTGGTCCGATGATAGGAAAATGTAGCTATCATACATCAATGTAGTTATCAAGTGGATAACGTCCGATAATAGATTGAGGCTAATGAAATTCACAGTGGCAAACGAAACTGATAGTTAGCTGCACCAGATTACAACATAATTAAATTCACAATGCCACATAGTTGTCGCCCGATGGAAAGTTAGATACCAATTTGGCATATGCTTCCCAACAATTCGGCCGGTATCTCGCGAATAAATGCTTCAATATTGTCTTCCAATGCGTCAATTGAAGCGGGATTGTCTATATAGACATGAGCCTTAACATAAAGGCGTAAAATCGCACGATCAAGGCGGCCAATTGACCGATCCAGAACGTGAAGATAATTGTTCACCGAACTCACCTCTTAATAAGTCCATTGTTACGCGTGCTGTGTGGCATGTGGCACCGTCTTATTGAAGCGACATGTCATCCAAGTCAAACTCTTGCGTTTTGAACAAAAGAAAATTTGTTATTATTTCACGATAGCGATCGCTATTCACAGTTAAGTTACGATTCGCATCATATTTGAAGAAATACGGTCTATTGATTCATAAACCGCACCAAACTGTGACTTTACTGGATGCATTGGTAGCTCTTGCAATGCTTCTGGCTGAACTTCACTCCAAAATCGACAAAGCGCGCGATAAACATTCTGAGCATAGCACGCATCTTGATAATAAAATACAATAATTTTCAAGCGTTGTTCGTTCGTAAGACGATTCAAGGTTAAATTGTAGCCCAATTTAAGATGTTTGAGAGTGAAACAAAATACGAAACGTGCGTCAGCTGTTTAAACCAGTGTTGCCGAAAAAGATAATAGCTTAAAAATCACCCTTTAGTACACATACATATGGCGGTAGTAGTATGAATGTAAATACTTTCGCGAAAAGTTCGGAGATGGGCTATATCGGGCTATATCTTGATATAGCCCCCATATAAACCGATCCGCCGATTTACGGTTTTAGGCCCATAAAAGCAACATTTATTATCCTATTTTGCTGAAATTTGAGACAGTGAGTTGTGTTAGGCCAGTGAACATGCTTCTTTAATTTGGCCCAGATCGGTCCAGATTTGGATATAGCTGCCTCATAGACCGATCTCTCGATTTAAGGTCTTGGGCCCATAAAAGGCGCATTTATTGTCCGATGTCGCCGAAATTTGAGAGAGTGAGTTGTGTTGAGCCCCTCAACATTTTTCTTTAATTTCGCTCAGATCGGTCTAGATTTGGATATAGCGGCCATATAGACCTATCTCTCAATTTAAGGTTTTGGGTCCATAAAAGTAGCATTTGTTGTCCAAAATCGCCGAAATTTGGGAGAGTGAGTAGCGTTGGGCTCTTCGAAAACTTTCTGCATTTTGGCCCAGATCGGTCCAGATTTGGATATAGCTGCCATATAGACCGATCTCTCGATTTAAGGTTTTGGGCCATTAAAAGGCGTATTTATTGTCCGATTTCGCTGAAATTTCGGACAGTGAGTTTTGTAAGGTCCTTCGACAACCCTCTTCAATTTAGCCCATATCGGTTCATATTTGGATATTGCTGCTATATAGGTCGAAAATCTTCTACTATGAGATCATTAGAAATACTTTCTAGAGGTAATATTCTCCTTACTAATGCTGACGATATTTTGGGGCCCTCCAGAATGTTAAACTTCTCTATGAAGAGCTTTTGAATTACAACATGAATGTTGTAATTCAATTCATATTTTGTTGAATTACAACAAAGTATCTTTGGCTAACATTTAGAACAATAAAATTGGGGTTTCGCACCTGTTTGTGGGCTCTTAATGATCATTTAATGAAATGTCAGATTAGCTTTTATTACTATTCAATCTATTCCCTTTTTCTCAACTCAATAGCAGTCACAATTCTAAAATCTAAAGTGTTTATGATAAATCCTGAAATCCTTTTTGAATATTTTGTCGTGTTAATTTTTTACACAAATCTTAAAAACATTCCTATTCAAATATTTTTTTGCAATATATGTCAGTTTGGCATAGCAAACTTTCGAATGAACATATTGCATTCTAATATTGTGGGTCTAAAAGTACATATATAACAAAATAAAGGATGGAGCTCATTAAAAATTAACACAATATCGAAAAGAAACAACGGCAACATTGTCTACGACAACGACCACGGCACCCTGGCAAATGTGCAAGTGAGTGTTCATGAAGCACTTATCTCTGTTTTCTAGAAAGGAATTCAATAGAGAAAAAAACAATTCCTGCAGCAGGCATCCTAGCCAAAGGTTTTCTTTCAGAATATTTTCAGTTTTTTTTTTTTTTTTTTTTTGCTTGACTTTTTGCCAGCTTCTGATAACAACGCCGACTCCATTGAGATGAAGAGTATCGAGCCATGAAGAGGTTTTGTTGTTTAAACTTCTTATGCGATGCATCCGTGTGCACATCATCTACACTTGTTGTCGGTGTGTTTATGGTTTGGATTCATTGTCGTATATCCTTTGAGACGACGTTTCTTTAGCCGCGTAGTTTGTGTACACTGTCAAGCATCCAATTTTTTTCCAGCCACCTTCGGCATTCGTTTGGCATGCTTCGACCCAATAAAAAGTTTAAGACCACAGCAGAAAAAAAGAAATGAAATTTAAGAAAACATTGGCTTTGAAACTATTGGGAGTACAGCTTTGAATTTAAGAATTTAAATTTCAACTTTGGATGTTACATGGAATATTTAGCTTCCACAAATCGGAACTTACTAGTATCTATAGCCCACATACAATCACTTAAATGTTATTTATTTATTCATTTGTTTATTTTTATATTTATTTATTTATTAATATACTAGCATCCCGGTGGTCCGTTCGCTACCTCCGTTTTTGATAACCCCTTTTTAGTGCAGGACTTCCAAAAGCCTAGGTAGACAATCAGTTTATAAGATTTGGTACCAAAATGTGCCAACGGTGAATAGATCATTTTGGCACCAAAATATTAGAATTGTGAAAAAATGATTTAGTCTATCTCCATCTCTAGCTCCATCTGCACACAAAGTACTTTATGGTACCGATATTGGTACCAAAATGTACGAATTGTAAGAAGGTTATTGTCACCCATCATTTTTTCCTAGTTGTACCTGCATGCAAATTTCAGACCTCTAGCTTCATTTTCAAAGACAGTACCAAATGGTTCCTATTTTGGTACCAAAATGCACGAATTTTAAATAGATCATTTAGCCACTCATCATATATTTCGTTTTTGTACCTACATGCCAATTTCAGACCTCTAGCTCCATCTATAAAAAAATTAGTAAATGGTACCAATTGCGGTACTAAACGAACGTTTCTTTCCGTTACCAGTACAATTTTTCCATATTTACTATTCACCCTCATCCTTTTGCACCGGATGTCTTTCAAGTCAATTTTCAAAATTTTACCACTATTCATCCACCCTGCTTAAAATTCACCCATTTCGTAGCTTTTTGGTACATTTTTTTTTTTGTACCAAAATATACAAATTTCCAAAAACTCGTATAGCCACCCAAATATGGTTGCCAAAGTGTTCGTAAGTTCCAAAATTCAAAGCTCTTGTACAATTTACTAAGAGAGTACCAATAGTACCAATAGCAGTACTAAACGTACTATTTCTCGTACTTCCGGTACGATTTTCCAAAATTTTTTTACCACACATTCTTTGCGAGACGTTCTTTAATTTATCCCCTTCCTTTCGCGCTGGGCAAATTTGTACCATTTCGTACTTTTTGGTACTTTTTAGTACCTAAACATACGAATATCACCAAATCCAGTCTTATCCCATGCCTATGAACAAGACCAATATACGTGCAAAATTTCATGATTCTATCTTTAGCCGTTTGGGCTGGGCGATGATCAGTCAGTCAGTCAGTCACGGAACTCTTTTATATATACATGGATAAATCGACTATTTATTTTACACACCACCGTATGACGGGGATGTACTATTCTTGTCATTCCGTTTGTAACACCTCGAAATATTGATCTAAGACCCCGTAAAGTATATATATTCTTGATTGTCTCGACATTCTGAGTCGATCTAGCAATGTCCGCCCATCCATCCCCCCGCCTGTTGAAATCACGATATCGGTCGAACACGTAAAGCTACCCTCTTGAAATTTTGAACAGATAATTTATATCTATGTAGGTCATTGGAGATTGCAAATGGGCTATATCGGTTCAGATTTGGATATAGCTCCCATATAAACCAATCTCCCGATTTGAATGCTTGAGCCCCTGTAAGCCGCAATTTTTGCCCCATTTGGCTGAAATTTTGCACATAGTGTTTTGTTATGACTTCCAACAACTGTTCGATATACGGTCCAAATCTGTCTATAGCTTGATATAGCTCCTACACTCAACCAAAATTGTTATTCAAGACTTAGCACGCTTTTACTTGTTCAAATGTATTCTTATATACACCGCAAAAAGGTAAATGGTATATTACTTTCGTAAAATATTGCAATATTTTACTCCGATTATGTGTATTCTTGATCGCCGTCTATATCGTAATATATCTTTATAAAGCCCCAAATATACCGATCACCCGTTTTACCGGCCCAAACTCAAAAAAGACGCAATTTTTTTAATGCGGGTCTTCAGAGATTCCAAATGGCTTAAATCGGTTCATAGGTAGGTATAGCGCTCATATAAACCGATACCCGATTTGACTTCTTGAGCCTCTTTTCCAAATTGGTGGCATAACGATTTTTTTATGACCACCAACATTTTTGTCAAGTTATATATTCTGAATCGATCCATAACCTTATATAGCTCCAATATCAGTAACAAAACAATCCATGTCAAATTTTGTGCAGATCGGTTGAAAATTATATCTACTACGGCCATTTAAGTGCAAATCGGGCGATACATATATATGGGAACGCTATCTAAATCTGAACCGATTTTTACCAAAATCAACAGCGTTCGTCCTTGGGCCAAAAAATGATATGTGCAAAATGTCGTCATAATTAGACAACTAATGCGACCTGCACTTTGATTACAAGAATACATGAACTCCCAGACGGACAGACGGACGGACAGACGGACATGGCTAGATAGAAACGGAAAGTGATTCTGAGTCGATCGTGTCTTTTTATTATACTCTGTACCACAGTGGTGGTTAAGGGTATAATAAAAAGACATTAAGTTCGGCCGGGCTCCATTTTATATCGAAATATCGTCCGACTTATGCCACCCCAGCACAGACTACGAGAGTTGAACTCAGCTCACTGTCTCAAAATTCAGCGAAGTAGAGTAATGAATGGGCCTTATGTGGATTCAAGATAAGAAATCGGGTGATCGATAGATATGAAAGTAGAGTAGAGATTTATTGTAATACAACTCACCTCAATAAATGTCAGCAAAATCTGGTAATTAATACGAAATTTGGAGGTCTCCGTGGCGCAGAGGTTAGCGTGTCCGCCTATGCCGCCGAACGCCTGGGCTCCAATCCAGGCTTGAACATCAGAAAAATTTTCAGCGGTGACTTTCCCCTTACCGTCATGTTGAAACTTCTCTACCTCTTTCTAAGTAGTGTCGCTATTCAGCACGCCTTTCAGATTAAACCATAAAAGGGAGGCCTCTTATCATTGACTGCACTCATTGATATAAGAGAAGTTTCCACTGTTCCTTAATGGAATGGTCATGGGAAATTAAGTAGTGGTAATACATAATTTAGGGGTGAAAGACCTAAAATCGGGTGTACGGTAATATTTATATGACAGGTATATGCAAATATGGTCTGACCTTAACCATACTTCGCGCGGGCGACAAAAGGACTAACACAGCTCACACTGCCAAGGTTCAACGAAGAAAGCCAATAAATTTGCCTTTTAAAGGTCCTAGAATTTAATTGAGGAGACCGGTATATATGTCAGCTCTATCCAAATATTGACCGATCTGAGACATATTTGGCACAGAAGTCAGGAACTCAATAAAACTAACTGTGCCGAATTTCAGCAAAACCAGTCAATATATTCGACTTTTTGGGGCTAAGACCATTAATCGGAAAATCGATCTTTATGGAGGTTAACCCAAGATATAGTCCGATCTCAACCAAATTGGATAAGGATATTGAGGGTCCCAAGACAATTCAACGGGCAATATTTCAGCGCAATCATGTAATAAATGCGGCCTTAGACCTTAAATCGTGAGATCGGACTGCACTCATTGATATAAGAGAAGTTTCCACTGTTCCTTAATGGAATGGTCATGGGAAATTAAGTAGTGGTAATACGTAATTTAGGGGTGAAAGACCTAAAATCGGGTGTACGGTAATATTTATATGACAGGTATATGCAAATATGGTCTGACCTTAACCATACTTCGCGCGGGCGACAAAAGGACTAACACAGCTCACACTGCCAAGTTTCAACGAAGAAAGCCAATAAATTTGCCTTTTAAAGGTCCTAGAATTTAATTGAGGAGACCGGTATACATGTCAGCTCTATCCAAATATTGACCGATCTGAGACATATTTGGCACAGAAGTCAGGAACTCAATAAAACTAACTGTGCCGAATTTCAGCGAAACCAGTCAATATATTCGGCTTTTTGGGGCTAAGACCATTAATCGGAAAATCGATCTTTATGGAGGTTAACCCAAGATATAGTCCGATCTCAACCAAATTGGATAAGGATATTGAGGGTCCCAAGACAATTCAACGGGCAATATTTCAGCGCAATCATGTAATAAATGCGGCCTTAGACCTTAAATCGTGAGATCGGACTGCACTCATTGATATAAGAGAAGTTTCCACTGTTCCTTAATGGAATGGTCATGGGAAATTAAGTAGTGGTAATACGTAATTTAGGGGTGAAAGACCTAAAATCGGGTGTACGGTAATATTTATATGACAGGTATATGCAAATATGGTCTGACCTTAACCATACTTCGCGCGGGCGACAAAAGGACTAACACAGCTCACACTGCCAAGGTTCAACGAAGAAAGCCAATAAATTTGCCTTTTAAAGGTCCTAGAATTTAATTGAGGAGACCGGTATATATGTCAGCTCTATCCAAATATTGACCGATCTGAGACATATTTGGCACAGAAGTCAGGAACTCAATAAAACTAACTGTGCCGAATTTCAGCGAAACCAGTCAATATATTCGTCTTTTTGGGGCTAAGACCATTAATCGGAAAATCGATCTTTATGGAGGTTAACCCAAGATATAGTCCGATCTCAACCAAATTGGATAAGGATATTGAGGGTCCCAAGACAATTCAACGGGCAATATTTCAGCGCAATCATGTAATAAATGCGGCCTTAGACCTTAAATCGTGAGATCGGTCCATATGGCAACAACATCAAGATATTGTCCGATCTGGACCATACACAATACGGATATCGGGGATCTTAAGACTACTCACAGTGCCAAATGCGGCTTTTATGGACCTAAGAGCTTAAATCGGGATATCTGTCTATATGGAGGCTATATCAAGATATAGAAAGATATTGTATATTAATGTATTTTTTACTTGTCGAAAAGGAGCGAATTTTGGGATTGGAAACCGCTCCGCTCCGGATTCTAAAAATTTCAATCCCACTCCGCTCCAAATCCGTGGAATGATCATATTGTTCCACCCATGCAAAAAAATTGCAAATTTTACCCATGAACATTCCACTAAGGAACAGGGGCAAACTTCTCACATATCAATGAGTGCAGTCCGATTCAAGTTTAAGCTCAATGATAAGGGGCCTCCTTTTTATAGCCGAGTCCGAACGGCGTGCCGCAGTGCGACACCTCTTTGGAGAGAAGTTTAAATGGGATAGTACCTCACATATGTTGCCAGCATTAGGAGGGAAAAATCACCGCTAAAAATTTTTTTTCTGATGGTCTCGCCAGGATTCGAACCCAGGCGTTTAGCTTCATTGGCGGACATGCTAACCTCTGCGCTACGGTGGCCTTCACCGTTCCACCCATGCTATTTTGGCAAAATTTTAAGGTTTGCAGTTGTTAAGGTACGAAACAAGACACAACATTACCATTGTCAACAATAAAAGGAAATGTTTGCCATTTTCATTGCCAAACTTAACAATGTGCGTGTTTCTTGAAAACCAAAAGACTTGACCAAAACTTACTCAACTTCAGCATCCAGAATGGCATTCAAGTTACGTGTATTGCAATGAATATTTTTTCTGTTAGCCGAATTGTTCCAATTTCCCGTTAGTTCTCCTTTTTATGGATGAAGGGGGGAGTCCACTTTCTTGGTTTACCGACCTAACGTGGAGTACTATTAGAAATGTTCTTGCATTATTGACAATACGAATACCAACAAACGTGATTTTTTCTATATTTACTTTTTGTTACTGTTGTTTAAGAACAATTGTGTAAAATTGTAACAAGAGCACTGACCAGAATCACCAAGTGTTTAAACTAAAAGTTAAAGATTTGAAATTTATCAGATTTTGGTGATGAAGCACGTTTCAAAAAAGCTTCATGCAGGTTTCAATAATTCTCTACATATCAAATATGTACATATAGAAATATAGTTTAATCACCATTTTATTTTATCATAGGAATTGAAATTAATGTCGCTATGAATAACGCGATATGGGAAAAAACAGCTACCGTAGCGGAAACTTTGCATGTCAGACTATGAATCTGTACACATTGTGAGATTTAGTGGATTTTTTATACACTGAAAAAAAACTTTGTACTAAAATTAAAGTTTTTTTTCTCAATATTAAGAAACCAATTTGTCCTAAAGGACTAGTAAATGCTCGTATTTTTAATGATTTTATGTATTAAATTAAATTATATTAAAAATAAGGTCTTGAACACAAAGATTTATTAACCTTTAAAATTGTATGTTTAATCTTTAAAATCAAGACCTAGACAATTATGCATATCTTTAAGCTAAAGTTGTGCTGCATTATGTTGCAGTATATTAACTTAAGAAAAAGAAATTGATCTTAAATTGAAACAGACCATACGACTTTGATTGGAAGTCAGAAATAGCCTTGACATAAGTAAGAAATATTTTAACTTTATTTTTAGGATTAAAAACACTGAAACAAATGTCATGTTGTTATTAAATTTTAAGATTTTGTCCTTACTATGAGACTTATATTTAATGAGGTCCACTTTAATAATTACGGAAATTCAAAGTGCAATCCCAATATTTGTTGAAAGAGTTTTTTTGTTATGTTCAAGAGTTTTGATATGGATATAGGTTTATTTGTGGAACCAACTGACCGGTATTTCTATAAAATTTAAGCTTGTAGAAACTTAAAGTTTACTCTCTAGATCGATTTACATGAGAGCTTTATCCAAATCGAACCGATTCGAAACGTAAAGAAGTTTAGAGCGAAATTTTAAACGGAAACCTTTATTCATTCAAATGCTACCGTGATGACGACAAAAAAACGAACGGACATGATAATATAGACTATGTATTTCAAGGGCTGGCTCTAATATTTCTCGATTATAGAACACAAAAACAACAAGTAATAAGGCGTTAAGTTAGGTCAGGCCGAACTTTTGATACCCACCACCTGAAAATGCATACCTTATGCCCCATAACAGCTATATAGCAATAAGTTCCGATTTGGACCAAATACTAATAAGTACAAGTCATCGTTCAATTGTGTTTTACAAAATATTGATCTTTTTAGTAGATTTATCTAAAAATAAACCGATCTGAAGGGGCCAAGACTTTAAATCGAGATATCGGTCTATATGGCAGCTATATGCAAGTATTGATCGACCTAGACCAAATTGCAGAAATATGTGGAGGGGCCTAACTTAACTCTCAGTCCCAAATTTCGGCAAATATCGGACAATAAATGCGCGTTTTATGGGCCCAAAACATTTAATCGAGAGATCGGTCTATATGGCAGCTTTATCCAAATCTGGACCGATCCGTGCCATAATGCAGAAGCAGTCAACGGGCTTAACTTAACTCTTCCTCCAAATTTCGGCGACACCGGACTATAATTGCGCCTTTTTTGGGCCTAAGACCCCAAATCGGAGGATCCGTCTATATGGCAGCTATATCCAAATCTGTACCGATCTGGGCCAAATTCACGAAGGATGTCGAAGGGCCTAACACAACTCACTGTCCCAAATTTCAGCAAAATCGAATAATAAATGTGGCTTTTATGGGCCTAAGACCCTGAATCGGAGGATCGGTCTAAATGGCAGCTATATCCAAATCTGATCAGATCTGAGCCAAATTGACGAAGGATGTCGAAGGGTCTAACGCAACTCACTGTCCCAACTTTCAGCAAAATCGGATAATAAATGTGGCTTTTATGGGCCTAAGACCTTAATCGGAGAATCGGTCTATATGGCAGTTATTTTCAAATCTGGACCGATTTGGGCCAAATTGACGAAAGATGTTGAACGGCCTAACACAACTCACTGTTCCAAATTTTAACTAAATCGGATAATATATGTGGCTTTTATTGTCCTAAGACCCTAAATCGGCGGATCGGTCTATATGGGGGCTATATCAAGATAGTCCGATATAGCCCATCTTCGAACTTAACCTGCTTATGGATAAAAAAAAAACAGAATCTGTCCAAAATTTCAGCTCAATATGTCTCTTAGTGAAGACTGTAGCGTGATTTTAACAGACATGACCGTCCGCATGTCTAGATCGTCGAAGATTTTTATGCTGATCAAGAATATATATACTTTATAGGGTCGGAAATGGATATTACGATGTGTTGCAAACGGAATTACAAAATGAATATACCTCCATCCTTCGGTGGTGGGTATAAAAATATTTATCATCCAAAATCTGTTTATTGTTTTTAAAAATATTCCCCATTAAGATACATACCCTTTTATTATGCACTTAAAAAAATTTTTTTTTTTTTTTTTGACTGTAAAATGTTCATGCAATGTTGAATTTATGCTGGTCCCACTAATGCCTGAGGTTGTTCCCATCTCACGATAGGTCATATGACGATCTTGCAATATCAGTTGGCGCACAACATCAATGGTTTTTGGAAAAACATCTGATTTTAGACGACGTTCACGAAATTCGTCTAGGAGTGAACTATGACTTCGGTTGTATTTCACCCTACCATCGATACACATCGTCATTGATGGAGCTTCATTGCCAAAAATAGAATTAAGATCATCGATGCACTACTGTTAAGTAAACCACGTCGAAAATTTAAAAAAAAATGGCGCAAAAATTTTCGCAATTTAATTCCATTTTTTGGGCGAGATGAATCTTTAAGTTACTGTGAACAACACAAATATCGCTCGTATGTCAAAACGTTACAATTGGAGCCCCAGCAATTACGCAAAATGTGGTTTACGTATATACTTGAGGTGGTGGGTATCCAAAGTTCGGCCGGGCCGAACATAAGGCCTTATTATTTGTTTTTATATACAGAGGCATTGGCAATATTTTGATCAAAACATCCTACTATTTCTAAAAAATATAGAGGAAACCCACAAACGAGCAACGAGTGCATATTTATAAACTTTATTATCAAAATTTGTCCTCTGTGACAACAGCTCAGTGGAAATCCATTGTTTTATCGAAAAATCTTGTTAATAAAGGGTGATTTTTTTGAGGTTAGGATTTTCATGCATTAGTATTTGACAGATCACGTGGGATTTCAGACATGGTGTCAAAGAGAAAGATGCTCAGTATGCTTTGACATTTCATCATGAATAGACTTACTAACGAGCAACGCTTGCAAATCATTGAATTTTATTACCAAAATCAGTGTTCGGTTCGAAATGTGTTAAAATTTTGACAAATTTTGTTCAGCGATGAGGCTCATTTCTGGTTGAATGGCTACGTAAATAAGCAAAATTGCCGCATTTGGAGTGAAGAGCAACCAGAAGCCGTTCAAGAACTGCCCATTGCATCCCGAAAAATGCACTGTTTGGTGTGGTTTGTACGCTGGTGTAATCATTGGACCGTATTTTTTCAAAGATGCTTGTTGGACGCAACGTTACGGTGAATGAACACATTTCGAACCGAACACTGATTTTGGTAATAAAATTCAATGATTTGCAAGCGTTGCTCGTTAGTAAGTCTATTCATGATGAAATGTCAAAGCATACTGAGCATCTTTCTCTTTGACACCATGTCTGAAATCCCACGTGATCTGTCAAATACTAATGCATGAAAATCCTAACCTCAAAAAAATCACCCTTTATATGAGACTCTTTTTAACGGATGCGTAAATAAGGAAAATGATTGCATCTAGGCTGAAAATGGAAACAATATCTAAATCTGAACCGATTTATTAAATACACCAATAATGTCAAGAGTCATAAGATAATCCTTCGTGCCGAATTTCGAGAGTATGTGTTAACAAATGGCCAAATTATTGTAATATTTGTCTAAAAAAATCAGTATACTTGTCAATGTGTATATCTCTCCTCCTTTTTGTAAACATATGCACTAAGGTAGAGAAGCCTGAACCACCACGGTAGTGGTGTAGCGTATATGTTAAGAATAAACCATCAAAAGCCAACATCTGTTCTCAGAAACAAAAAAAAAATTTTCCAACTCCACCTACAATAGATATGCCAAAACCTGGAATTTGAATTTTATTGCAGGCTTGTTCCGATTTTCACGGAAATTTGCGATTACAAATCGTAAGCAATTCGTGCCATTTTATTGACATTACAATTCGTTGGTAACACTTAAACAGCTGTAGCAGAAATTATTCAAATGTTTTGCCTAATTGCATACGCCATACGTATTATTTTGTCAATTACTGCTTTTGAAGATACTAAATAATTATACTAATGGGTTGCCCAAAAAGTAATTGCGTATTTTTTAAAAGAAAGTAAATGCATTTTTAATAAAACTTAGAATGAACTTTAATCAAATATACTTTTTTTACACGTTTTTTTCTAAAGCAAGCTAAAAGTAACAGCTGATAACTGACAGAAGAAAGAATGCAATTACAGAGTCACAAGCTGTGAAAAAAATTGTCAACGCCGACTATATGAAAAATCCGCAATTACTTTTTGGCAACCCAATACATTATCAATATTTTTATACCCTCCACCATAAGATGGGGGGTATACTAATTTCGTCATTCTGTTTGTGCGATTGGAATGAAATTTTGCACGACGTGTTTTGCTATGATATCCAACAACTGTGCCAATTATAGTTCAAATCGGTCCATAACCTGATATAGCTGCCATATAAACCGATCTTGGGTCTTGACTTCTTGAGCCTCTAGAGTGCGCAATTCTTATCCGATTGAAATGAAATTTTGCACGACGTGTTTTGTTATTATATCCAACAACTGTGCTAAGTATGGTTCAAATCGGTTCATAACCTGATATAGCTGCCATATAAACCGATCTTGGGTCTTGACTTCTTGAGCCTCTAGAGGGCGCAATTCTTATCCGATTGGAATGGAATTTCGCACGACGTGGTTTGTTATTATATCCAACAACTGTGTTAAGTATAGTTCAAATCGGTCCATAACCTGATATAGCTGCCATATAAACCGATCTTGGGTCTTGACTTCTTGAGCCTCTAGCGTGCGCAATTCTTATCCGATCAGAATGAAATTTTGCACGACATGTTTTGTTATGATACCCAACAACTGTGCCATGTATGGTTAAAATCGGTTCATAACCTGATATAGCTGCCATATAAACCGATCTTGGGTCTTGAATTCTTGAGCCTCTAGAGGGCACAATTCTTATCCGATTTGAATGATTTGAATTTTTGCACGAAGTATTTCGTTATGATATCCAACAACTGTGCCAAGTATGTTTGAAATCGGTTCATAACCTGATATAGCTGCCATATAAACCGATCTAAGATCTTGACCCCTAGAGGATAATTATCCGGTATGCCTGAAATTTTGTACGACGGATCCTCTCATGACCATCAACAAACGTGTTTATTATGGTCTGAATCGGTCTATAGCCCGATACAGATAACATATAAATCGTTCTCTCTATTTTACTTCGTGAGCCCCAATGGGCGTAATTCTTATACGAATTGGCTGAAATTTTACACAGGTCTCCAACATATAATTTAATTGTGGTCCGAACCGGACCATATCTTGATATCGTTTTAATAGCAGAGCTACTCTTTTCTTATATCCTTTTTTGCCTAGGAAGAGATGCCGGGAAAAGAACTCGACAAATGCAATCCATGGTGGAGGGTATATAAGATTCGGCCCGGCCGAACTTAGCACGCTTTTACTTGTTTTTATTTGGTTTTAGAATCCTATGATGATAAAGAGAAAAACCTATAATACCACACGAGCATTTCTAAATCTGACAAACACAATTCGGTGCTCACAAATTTTAATAGCTGATAAAAATGGCAAAAACACAGCAACAGAGCCAAATTTCCTAAATTCATTAGAAAACGCCTTGTAAAGGGACAAAAGTATTTTTATGAAAAAAAAGCTAAGATATGTTCTTAATCTAATAATAGTTAATATTTTTAATTTCCGTGTCTAAAACTACTCACTGCTTCAAATTTCAGCGAAAACGGAGAAAAAATAAAGCATTTATGGGCTCAATACCTCAATTTTTGAATGCTGTAGAGTGAATACAGAATAGAATATTTCGACGGTTCGGAAATTGATATTTCGATGTGTTGCAAACGGAATGACAAAATAAATATGCCCCCTATCCTATCGTGTTGGGTATAAAAATATATCATACACATATATAATGCAATCAATTAATTTTTTCTCAATTCGCAGAGGCAAGTCTGACCGACTTGAAATCGGAAAATGTTTGCCTTTTGCTTTTACCGGAACATACATTAAAGTTGAATTCGCAAAATTCTTGCGATTGCGGTTAACGGAACAGGCCTGTTAGGTTTTGGTTTCCAAAAAATGGATTTCTGGATCAAATTTTTGGTATGTCAATTTTATTCGAATCCCTCGTACATTTTGACAATCCAATAATGGTGTAGGTACTATATGTCAGAGTAAAGTTTCTTATGTACGCTAAGACATCTTGTCTCATAACATCGTTTGTTTTGTGTATATAGCAAACGAGAAGTAAACGAACAAACAAAAAAAAAAACAAAGTAGAAAATAACGAAACAACAAACGATATAAAAAAAAATTGCTGTGTCCTTGCTGAGAAGGATATTGCCAATGCTTTTACCGGCACAACAATGCCAAGTGCATGCTCAAACTTATGCACTCGCACATACGCACAGATGGTCTAGGAGAATATGCATGATTTTAAGCTTCAATGGAAGCAAACAACAGCAACTCTCGCGATGTGCATTGCCATGATAATCTCTTTTCGTTCTTAGTTGAGGCGATCCATGTCAATGGAGCGTTTTTATTATGCATGAAGAAGCAACTTTGAAAAAACTTGCTTTTGCATCTTAATAACGAATGTGGATGGTAAGTGGGAACTGCATTTGCAAATGCACTTGAGCTTTGTGATTAGAATTTCTATTAAAGATTTAATTGCATTATTAGTATTCATATTTTATTATACCCACCACCATAGGATAGGGGGTATATTCGTTTAGTCACTCTGTTTGCAACACACCGAAATATTCAAAAACCCTGCAAAGTATATATATTTCTGATCGTCGTAAAATTCTAAGACGATTTAACGATGTCCGTTTATTATTTGAGATTTTGAGTACAAATTTTGCACAAACTCTTCTACGCGCAGGTTAAGTTCTTGAATGGTCCAAATCGGACTTTATTTGGATATAGCTGCCATATAGACCGATCCGGCAATTTAGAGTCTAAAGTCCGTAATAGGCGCTTTTATAATCCGATAGTGAGTAGTTTTATGCCTCCCGACATCCGACTCGAACATGGTTCAGATATGCCGGTTTAGGGTCTTAAGCCTGTAACAGGCGCATCTATTATCCCATTTCGTTGAAATTAGAAACAATGAGTTGATTTAAGCCTTTCGACATCCGACTCAAATATGGTTCAGATCGGACCATATTTAGATATAGCTATAATATAGACCGATTCAGGGTTTTCAGCCAATAAAATCTGCAATTAATATCCGATTTCGCTGAAATTTGAAATAGTGAGTAGATTAAGACTCCCGATTTCGGACACAAATATGGTTCGAATTGCTTAATATTCAAATATAGCTGCCATGTAAACCAATCAGCGATTGAGTGTCTTAAGCCCATAAAAGTAGCAAGTTCGACTTTTAGCAGCTCACAAAATCTTTTTCAAATCTTTGAAAAAAAAAAACTGTGGACTAGACGTTGTCAGAACAAAACTGGTAAAAGCATGCTAAGTTCGGCCGGGCAGAATCTTATATACCCTCCACCATGGGTCGCATTTGTCGAGTTCTTTTCCCGGCATCTCTTCTTAGGCAAAAAAGGATATAAGAAAAGATTTGCTCTGCTATTAGAGCGATATCAATATATGGTCCTATTTGGACCACAATTCAATTATATGTTGGAGACCTGTGTAAAATGTCAGCCAATTCGAATAAGAATTGCGCCCTTTGGGGGCTCACGAAGTAAAATAAAGAGATCGATTTATATGGGAGCTGTATCGGGCTATAGACCGATTCAGACCATAATAAATACGCATGTTGATAGTCATGAGAGAATCCGTTGTACAAAATTTCAGGCAAATAGGATAATAATTGCGACTTCTAGAGGCTCAAGAAGTCAAGATCCCAGATCGGTTTATATGGCAGCTATATCAGGTTATGAACCGATTTGAACCATACTTGGCACAGTTGTTGGACATCATAACAAAATACTACGAGCAAAATGTTATTCCAATCGGAAAAGAATTGCGCCCTCTAGAGGCTCATGAAGTCAAGTCCCCAGATCGGTTTATATGGCAGCTATATCAGGTTATGAACCGATTTGAACCATACTCAGTGCAGTTGTTGGTAATCGTAATGAAACACGTTGAGCAAAATTTCATTCCAATCTGATAAGAATTGCGCCCTCTAGAGGCTCAAGAAGTCAAGACCCAAGATCGGTTTATATGGCAGCTATATCAGGTTATGGACCGATTTGAACCTTATTTGGCACAGTTGTTGAAAGTAAGAATAAAATACGTCATGCAAAATATCAGCCAAATCGGATAGGAATTGCGCCCTCTAGAAGCTCAAGAAGTCAAGTCCTCAGATCTGTTTATATGACAGCTATATTAGGTTATGAACCGATTTGAACAATACTTGGCACATTTGTTAGATATCTTAACAAAATACTTCTTGCTAAAATTCATTCCAATCGGATAAGAATTGCGCCCTCTAGAGGCTCAAGAATTCAAGACCCAAGATCGGTTTATATGGCATTTATATCAGGTTATGAACCGATGTAAACAATACTTGACACAGTTGTTGGATATTATAACAAAACATGTCGTGCAAAATTTCATTTCAATCGGATAAGTGTTGCGCACTCTAGAGACTCAAGAAGTCAAGACCCAAGATCGGTTTATATGGCAGCTATATCAAAACATGGACCGATATGGCCCATTTACAATACCAACCGACCTACACTTATAAGAAGTATTTGTGCAAAATTTCAAGCGGCTAGCTTCCCTCCTTCGGAAATTAGCGTGCTTTCGACAGACGGACAGACGGACGGACATAGCTAGACCGACATAAAATGTCGCGACGATCCAGAATATATATATATACCTAATGGGGTCTCAGACGAATATTTCGAGTAGTTACAAACAGAATGACGAAATTAGTATACCCCCCATCCTATGGTCGAGGGTATAAAAACTCTTGTTAATTTATGTATATTTGCGGTTAACCTGATTACATCTGTGGGTCGATTTACTTTATTGGCGCAACGGAATCGTTTTGACAACTGTCATATAAACCGATCTCCCCACTTAGCGATTTTGGCGAATAAAATGCACATTTTACTTATTTGACTTAGGGTTTCTTCTTTTGCTTACTCTTCTTAAATTTTCTTCTAATTCTTTATTTGGTTTGCAAACATCCAATCATTCATAGATGTATAAAAAATAGTTTGACTCAAACTTAACCTGCTAGGTTAGGTTAGGTTGAAAAAAGGGTGCGGATATAAATTCACCCCATGCCACTATGGGTATACATCTAAGCCAGTAATCGGGTTGTTGTGCGCTCTAAAAACTTTAAAGTAACCTCAAAAAAGAAAATTTGAGGTAAGGAACTCCGTGCTACTTACAAAATTTTCAATACCACCCCCCTAAGTTGGTTCAAGTCTGGTATTGTGTCTCCAAAACCGGGCAATGACAAAGGAAATGCTACAACGTTTCATCATCTTCCCCGCATGCTCTACACGTGCTATCACTTGCCGCACCGATTTTACATAAGTGAGCTCGTAGTCCTATGTGTTCCTTTGTGATACCGAAAGCTATACTGACCTCCTTCTTACTTCCTTTCAGTAATAGCTTCGTCTTCACAGTTCAGCATATTTTCGTTGTCCTACCGATTGTTGCGCTCTTTCACAGTGTTCGTCGCCCAAGCCCTTAACTCGGACTGCGTCGACCGGAAAGGCTTCACGTTAACCAATTTTATTAACCCGTTACTTAACTTGCTACTCACATGTTAAGTGAATCCAATTTATTCCACTGTCGAGCATACATATATTTTCCCAAATTATTCGTGAAAATTTGAGTTATAGGGCTTACCTGGAAAAAGAGAAAAATAATTTGTTGTTAAGATGTAGTATATCTATGTATAGCAAAATATTATTCTAAAGTAATGAGTACGTATGCATGTCGTAATGGGTATGTAGCTATGTGTCCCAGCAAAATCAAAATCTAAATTACTGGTATAATATCTTATGAGTTTCGTCGACCGAAAAAAAGTGCATTTAGTAAAAAACTCAAATTTTATTGTTATATCCTCCTCCATAGACGTGGTAAACTAATTACGTCATTCTGTTTGTAACTCCTCGACCCCATAAAGTATATTTATTCTTGATTGTCATGACATTTTACGTCGATCTAGTCATGTCCGTCCGTCTGTCTGTCAAAAGCACATAGATGTAGGTCGGTTAGGATTGTAAATGGGCCATGTCCGTCTATGTTTTGATATAGCTGCCATATAAAGCGATCTTGGGTCTTGACTTCTTGAGCTTCTAGAGGGCGCAATTTTTAATCCGATTTGGCTGAAATTTTGCACGAATTTTTCTGTTATGACTTCAAACAACTGTGCTTAGCATGGCTCAAATCGGTCCATAACCTGATATAGCTGTCATATAAACCGATCTGGGGTCTTGACTTATTGAGCATCTAGATGGCGCCTCTGATTTGGATGAAATTTTCCACGACGTGTTTTGTTATGACTTTCAACAACTTTGCAAAGTATGTTTCAAATCGGTCCATAACCTGATATAGATGCCATATAAACCGATCTTGAATCTTGACTTCTTGAGCCACTAGAGGACGCAATTCTTATCCGATTTGATTGAAATTTTGCATAAGATGTTTTCTTATGACTTTCAATAACTGTACCAAGTATGGTTCAAATCGGTCCATAATCTGATATAGCTGTCGTATAAACCAAACTGGAATCTTGATTTCTTGAGCCTCTATAGGGCGCAATTATTATCTGATTTGGATGAAATTTTGTACAACGGCTTCTTCCATGACCTTCAACATACGTGTCAAATATGGTCTGAATCTGTCTTACCTTTGTTTGCCTAAAAAGAAACGCCGGAAAAAGAACTCGCCCGGCCGAATTTAGCGCGCTTTTACTTGATTTCATTAATGTCTTCTTATTGTTTTACCTACCGAGGCCACCTTAGTGGAGGGGTTAGCATGTCCGCCAATGACGCTGAACGCCCGGGCGAGAATATCAGAAAAAGTTGTCAGCGGTGGTTTTCTCCTCCTAAAGCTTGCAACATTCGTGAGGAACTATGCGAAGTAAAAACTTCTACCCAAAGAGATGTCGCACTGTGATACGCCGTTCGGATAAGGATGTCCCTTATCATTAAGCTTAAACTTGAATCCGACATCACGCATTGATATATGAAAAATTTGCCCCCGTTGTTTCATAATTCCTCAATGTTTAAGAAAGGGCTTACAATGGCAACCTTCTAAAACTTATGTTTAAAGTTTCAAACCGCCGTAGTGTTTAGTTTGTACAAATGTTGTATTTGGCTAATTGGTCTGGTTTTAATTAATAAAAAAACTTATTTAATTCATTCTTTTCCCAATTTTTTATCAGTATTTTCCCAATTTTTATTAAAACAAATAAGCATATGAATTCACATTTTCTTATAAAAATGTGATTAAATTTTGTACTCGCATTAATTAAACCTTTCCTCTACTTACGTTTATTAAAAACAAGTAAGTTCGGCCGGACAGAATACCCTCCACCATGGGTTGCATCTGTCGAGTTCTATGCAAGGTATCTCTTTTTAGGCCAACAAATAATATTGAATAAGAACTGTTATGCTATTAGAGCTATATCAAGTTATAGTCCGATTTGGACTATGACTGAATGCTGAACATAGTAGAAGTCATTGCGTAATATTTCATTTCATTCGGATAAGAATTGCGCCTCGTAGGGGCTCAAAAACCAAAATCGGGAGATAGGTTTATATGGGAGCTGTATCAATCTATTGCTCGATTCAGACCATATTCGACACGTATGTTGAAGGTCATGAGAGAAGCTGTTGTACAAATTTGTGCCAAATCGGATGATAACTGTGCCCTCTGGAGCGGCTAGCTTTGCTCCTTCGAAAGTTAGAGTGTTTACGACAGACAGACCGACGGACGGACATGGCTAGTTCGATTTAAAATGAGATAACGATAAAGAATATATATACTTTATGTGGTCTCAGACGCATATTTCGAGGTGTTACAAACAGAATGACAAAATTAGAATAAAAATTGCTATGCTATGGGAGCTATAACAAGTTATGGTCCGATTCGGACCATAATGGAATGAATGTTGGAGACCACAGTAGAAGCCCTTCAGGAGCTCAAAAAGTAAAATAGGGAGATCGTTTTATAGGCGAGTTGTATTAGGTTATAGACCGATTCAGACCATATTTCACACGTATGTTGAAGGTCATGTGAGCAGCCGTTGTACAAAATTTCACCCAAATCAGATAATAGTTGCGCCCTATAGACGCTTTAGAAGTCAAAATCCCTAGGCGAAGATTTAAGATATACACCAACAAATCCTCAGGATAGCGGATTTAAGCTGGTGATATAGTAACGAATCTGACCCCAAACTTTCCTAGATTATTTTTGTGATAATTGAGAGCTATTACAAGTCCACCGCAAAAGCTACTGATGAACAAGGCAGTGATAGAAACAGGGTCTACAGTTCACTTGTGGGTAGCACAAGGATTACAGGAGTTCAAAATATCATTTTATAGATCGACCTATAATAACAATTAGTGTAGTGGGTTCATACGGGTGGTCCATGCATCTTAATTTGATTTTACTTAAGTTTATTTATCTATCATATTTACAATGTATTCTATAATTATTTGCAATGTTTTGAGTTCTGTCCAAGATAATTCAGCAAAAAGAAATAATTCAGCAAATAGAAACATGAGCTTCTAGAGTGCGCAATTCTTATCAGATTTGGCTCAAATTTTGCACATATCGTTTTGGTATGACTTCTAACAACTGTGTCAAGAATGGTTGCAATCTGTGCATAACTTGATATAGCAGCCATATAAACCGATCTTGGGTCTTGACTTCTTGAGCTTCCAGAGGGCGCAATTCTTATCCGATTTGGCTGAAATGTTGCACATATCGTTTTGATATGACTTCCAACAGCTGTGTAGTGTATGGTTTAAATCAGTCCATATCCTGATATAGCTGCCATATAAATCGATCTCCCGATTATACTTCCTAAGCCTCTAGAAGGCGCAATTTTGCACAATAATTTCTACTATATGTCCTACATTCAAACTAAGTATGGTCCGAATTAATGCACAACCTGATATTGCTCCTATATCATAGCCATTCTTATCCATTATCTTTTGTTTGCCTATAAAGAGATGCTATTTTTTAAAACGCAATTTAATAAGATAAACTGTCTAGCCTGACTTAAGGGAAAATTTCATTCGAAGTAAAAGTTGACATCACTTTGTTAGCTCACGTGTGTGTAAGTCACCGCTGGCTGTGTGCAGAACCATGAGTGCGCTCCCTTTTGCTAATATCCTCTGGCTAGACGAACAATAAAAACTTTGGGTCGACTGTTGGTGCCCCATTGTCACCAGTTTGCGTATGCAAGTGTATCATTTCATAATAATCCATGCCATCTTTGTGAGTATTCTTTCTTTGGCTTTCATTTCTTTCCATGCGTTTTTGCTGTATTCAGAAAAGCATGTTTTGTGTCCGCCCCAACTTTTGGACTACTTGTGGCTTGCCGTCTTTGCTAGGGGAACTATTATTCTTTTTTAGATTATACTTTGAGCTTGTTGCAGACATCTTTGCTTTTGTCCTGCTCCTGTTTGGCAAATGTTAGCATTCATTTTAATTTTGTTTGCCCCTCTTTGGTATAAAATTACGTTAAATGGTCACAGAAATGGGTCAAAACATTATCTTAAGTGCAGAGCGCGAAAAGCAAGGGCAACGATGCAAACATCAGAAAAAAGGAAAATACGATTCGAAGCAAAGCCAAAAAACGTAGTTAAGGGTCGATCATTTAGAATTCTGGTAACGTTCTAACTCAAATATTTGGTGTTATTTTAACGACCTGTTTTAGAACTCCTTTCTAATGCTAAATTTAAGGCTGTTATAAATTGGAGAAAAACTGTATGTGTTCTGCACATTATTATAAAGATGTCTTCCCCCATGTTATGAATTTTTTAAAATATACGGAAGGGTCAAGGGTCATACTGTTTGTGAAATACGGTTTAGAGAAGTAAAAAGGGATTTTTAAATGTCTGTCATAGCCATATCAAATAACTTAGTTGGAAAACCTTTTATTAGACCGTAGGTAATGTGACAGATATTAGGTGACATACTCAGGAACTTTAGTTAAAGAAAAATTTAATTGTATGTGATTAAGAACATACGATAAAATAGTTGTAGATAGACTTTCATTGAAAGCCAGAATTATTCTTCATTAGGAACATATTATTACGGCTCATATTTGTGCAGACTATAACGTAAGCATAAGCGTAGAAAGACTCTGGGGGTGGGCTAAGCACCCCATTAAACTTTCTCCATTTTCTTTATCTGGTCGGGTTTACAGAGCTTTGTAGGAGTTGATATTATCAACATTGTCTTATCTGTATTTACTGCTACTGCTGCATTTGCTTCTTCCGGTGACCGATCTGTCATATCGATGTCGTCGGCATAGGCAAGTAGCATATGTTCTCTTGTGAGTAGTGTGCCATGCCTATTCACACCAACATCTCGTATGATCTTCTACAGCGGGATATTAGAGAGATCACACGATAGGCTGTCTCCTTGTCTGAAACCTCGTTTGGTATTGAACGGTTCGGAGAGGTTTTTTCCCATTTTAACTGGGGAACGTATATCAGCAAGTGTCATCCTGCAAAGTCGTATCAGTTTTGCAGGGATATTAAACTCAGATATGGCTTGAAATATCTTTGAACGTTTAGGGCTGTCGAAGGCGGCTTTGCAGTCAACGAAAAGATGTCAGGTGTTGATTTGTCCCTTCGGGTCTTTTCCAGGATTTGGCGCAGTGTGAATATCTGGTCTAGGGTGGATTTTGCAGGTCTAAGGCGCATTGATAGGGCCCAATTATCTCATTGACTCTTGGGTTTTAATCTTTCACACAGTACGCTCGAAAGTATCTTATATACGTTGGGAGTAGACTTATTCCTATGTAGTTGGCACATTCCGTCTTGTCTCCTTTCTTGTGTACGGGACATAGTATGCTGAGGTTCCAATCATCGAGTATGCGTTCTTCTAGACAGATTGCGGAGACAAGCTGATGCATACGCCTTATCAGCGTGTCGGCTTCGGTCTAAAATAGTTCAGCGGGTAGCCCACCGGTTACCCGTTGACATGATCGTCATGTCATTTTAAGTCAATCTAGCCATGACCAAAGCACGCTAACTTTCGAAGGAGTAAAGCTAGGCGCTTGAAATTTTGCAAAAATACTTTTTATTAGTATAGGTCGGTTGGGATTGTAAATGGTCCAAGTCGATTCATGTTTTGATATAGCTGCCATATAAACCGATTTTAGATCTTGAATTCTTGAGAATCTAGAGGGCGCAATTCTCATCAGATTTTGCCGAAATTTTGTTGAACGACTTCTCCCGTGGCATTCAACATACGTGTCTAATATGATCTGAATCGATCAATAGCTTGATACAGCTCCACTGTAAACCGATCTCCCGATTTAGCTTCTTATCCCCTACAAGGCGCAATTCTTAGCCGAATGGACGGAAATATTACACAATGACTTCTGCAATGTTCAGCATTCAATTCAGTTATGTTCCCAATCGGACTATAACTTGATATAGCTCCAATAGCATAACAGTTTTGTTTTAGGCAAACAAAGAATAATGAATAAGATTATTCTTTGTTTGCCTAAAAAGAGAAAGAGAGCCATCCATGGTGGAGAGTATATAAGATTCGGCCCTGCCGAACTTAGCACGCTCTTACCTGTTCAAAATTAAATGGTTTCGTCAAATTTTGTACCATAATTTTGCTACAGCGGAAATCATAATTATTCATATCGCCAAATAAAAAATTCTGAAGACTTAAAATTTGTTTATTTCTTTTTAAGAAAAACATGGTAATATAGCTGACTATTAAAACGAATTAAGCTGCAAGTCTTGGTTATTATACCCTCCACCATAGGATGGGGGGTATACTAATTTCGTCATTTTGTTTGTAACTACTCGATATATTCGTCTGAGACCCCATAAAGTATATACTTTTTTGATCGTCGCAACATTTTATGTCGATCTAGCCATGTCCGTCCGTCCGTCTGTTTTTCGAAAGCACGCTAACTTCCGAAGGAGTAAAGCAAGTCGTTTGAAATTTTGCATAAATACTTCTTATTAGTGTAGGTCGGTTGGTATTGTAAATGGGCCACCGTGTTGGGTCTTGACTTCTTGAGCCTCTAGAGTGCGCAATTCGTATCCGATTGGTATGAAATTTTGCACGATGTGTTTTGTTATGATATCCAACAACTGTGCCAATTATAATTCAAATCGGTCGGTAACCTGATATAGCTGTCATATAAACCGATCATGGGTCTTGACTTCTTGAGCTCCTGGAGTGCGCAATACCTATCCGATTGAAATGAAATTTTGCACGTCGTGTTTTGTTATGATATCCAACAACTGTGCCAAGTATGGTTCAAATCGGTCCATAACCTGATATAGCTGGCATATAAACCGATTATGGGTCTTGACTTCTTGAGCCTCTAGAGTGCGCAATTCGTATCCGATTGGAATGAATTTTAGCACGAAGTATTTTGTTATGATATCCAACAAATGTGCCAAGTATTGTTCAAATCGGTTCATACCTAATATAGCTGTCATATAAACAGATCTGGGGACTTGACTCCTTGAGCTTCTAGATGGCGCAATTCCTATCCGATTTCGCTGATATTTTGCATGACGTATTTTACTTTCAACAACTGTGTCAAATAAGGTTAAAATTGGTTCTTAACCTGATATAGCTGTCATACAAACCGATCTGCTATCTTGACTTCTCGAGCCTCTAGAGGTCACATTTATTATCCGATTTGCCTGAAATTTTGTACGACAGATCCTCTCATGACCATCAACATACGTGTTTATTATGGTCTGCGTCGGTCTATAGCCCGATACAGCTCCCATAGAAGTCGATCTCTCTATTTTACTTCTTGAGCCCCCAAAGGGCGCAATTCTTGTTCGAGTGGCCGACATTTTACACAGATCTCCAACATATAATTTAATTGTGGTCTAAACCGGACCATATCTTGATATCGCTCTAATAGCAGAGCAAATCTTTTCTAATAACGTTTTTTGCCTAAGAAGAGATGCCGGGAAAAGAACTCGACAAATGCGATCCATGGTGGAGGGTATATAAGATTCGGCCCGGCCGAACTTAGCACGCTTTTACTTGTTTTTAATTCAGGGTATCCTTGATTATATATACATTTATTCAAAACGTTTTGCCCGTTTTTACCCCATTTGGGTTTTTTGAGCTTTTTGTATCCTCCACCATAGGATGGGGGTAAACTAATTTCATCATTCTGTTTGTAACTCTTCGGAATAATTGTGTAAGACCCCATAAAGTACATATATTCTTGATCGTCATGACATTTTTGGTCGATCTAGCCATATTCTTCCGTTTGTCTAAAGCACGCTTACTATCGAAGGAGTAAAGCTGGCCGCTTGAAAATTTTCACAAATACTTTTTACCAGTGAAGGTCGGTTGGGATTGTAAATCGGCCATATCGGTCCATGTTTTCATATAGCTGCCATATAAATCGATCTGGAATCTTGACTTCTTAGCTTCTAGAGGGCGCAATTCTTATCCGATTAGGCTGACATTTTTCACGAGGTGTTTTGTTACGATTTCCAACAACTGTGCTAAGTATAATCCATAACCTGATATGGCTGTCATATAAATCGATCAGGGATCTTGACTTCTTGAGCCTCTATAAGGCGCAATTCCTATCCGATTTGGCTGAAATGTTGCACTACGTGTTTTATTACGACGTGTTTACTTCCAACAACTGTGTCAAGTATGGTGCAAATCGGTAATTAACCTGATATAAGTGCCATATAAACCGATCTTGAATCTTGACTTCTTGAGCGACTAGAACTTTTGCATGACGTAGTTTGATATGACTTCCAACAGCTATGCCGAATACTGTTCAAATCGGTGCATAACCAGATATAGCTACCATATATTTTGTACAACGGCTTGTGCCATGTCCTTCAATATACGTGTTCAATATGGTCTTAATCGGTCTATAGCCTGATACAGTTCACCTATAAACCGATCTACCTATTTTCATTCTTGCGCCCCTGAGTCGATATATCTGAAATTTTGCGCAATGACTTCTACTGTGGTCTCCAACATTCAGTTCAATAATGGACCATAACTTGATATAGCTCCAATAGCTTAGCAATTTTTACTAATCTAGTCATTCCGTTTGTAACACCTCGAAATATTCGTCTAAGACCCCATAAAGTATATTTATTCTTGATCGTCTCAATGCTCTGAGTCGATCAAGCGATGTCCGTCCGTCCATCTGTCGAAATCCGCCACAACATTACCATTTCCTCAAGTATAGTCAAGAACAATACTGCTACTCACATCTTTTATCTTCTACACTCCGGCACTATCGATAATTGGTGAACGAATTTGGGCAACACACATGTCTAAAAGCCTAACATAAGTCACTGGGCCTAAGACATCTCACTGTCCCAAATTTTAGCAAAATCGGATAATAAATGTGGCTTTAATGGGCCTAAGATCCTAAATCGGAGAATCGGTCTATATGGCAGCTATATCCAAATCTAAACCGACCTGGGCCAAATTAACGAAGAATGTCGAAGGGCCTAACACAACTCACTGTCCCAAATTTCAGCATAATCAGCAATAAGACCCTAAATCGGCGGATCGGACGGACATGGCTATATCGTCTTAGATTTTTACGCTGATCTAGAATATATATACTTTATAGGGACGGAAATGGATATTTCGATGTGTTGCAAAGCCTATGACATAAATATTTTACAGGGATGTTTTATTTTACACCATCAATGTCGATACTTTGATAAGATTATAAAAGGCCCGCTATTATTATAAAATCTCGCTCCATTCCCCTCTAGATGTTTGGCCCAAGTATGAGTTGTTATGAGTAGACTCATTGGTGAATATCCGATTTTTTCTTTTCACTAAAAGTTCTCTTGTCCTCTCTGACCTAGATATATTGATGGTTGATTCTTGAGGATACAATAAAATATTGCATGGCTGATGCATTTAAATTCAGAAATTAAAAACGATGTTGCATGTTAGCTCGATATATCATACTCTGTTCATGCATTTTCAGCATTTCGCAAACGCATACACACTTTGTTCGTATTCTTTATGAAGGATTTTTTGCATTTCGTATAAAAATTACTACGGTCGAGAATTTTGAGAAACGAAAGCATAATATTTAATGCTCAACCAGCTTTTAATGTTTATTTCAGAATATTGCTGTTGAGCCAAAGTTCGATTAAAAGGTTATAACATTTAATATTTTATAATGGCACAACAAGCCATAAAGCTACGAAGCAGAGTATTCACCCACAAAATGAAAAATGCTTCCTGCCTTTTATGCCACCATTGAAGTGGCACAAATGCCTGAAGCTGTGTATATGATGTTTGGTCATTTTGTTTTTTTTTATACCTTCCACCATAGGATGGGGGGTATACTAATTTCGTCATTCTGTTTGTAACTACTCGAAATATTCGTCTGAGACCCCATAAAGTATATATATTCTTGATCGTAGTGACATTTTATGTCGATCTAGCCATGTCCGTCCGTCCGTCCGTCTGTCTGTCGAAAGCACGCTAACTTCCGAAGGAGTAAAGCTAGCCGCTTGAAATTTTGCACAAATACTTCTTATTAGTGTAGGTCGGTTGGTATTGTAAATGGGCCATATCGCTCCACGTTTTGATATAGCTGCCATATGAACCGATCTTGGGTCTTGCCTTTTTGAGCCTCTAGAGTGCGCAATTCTTATTCGATTGGAATGAAATTTTGCACGACGTGTTTTGTTATGATATCCAACAACTGTGTTCAGAATGATTCAAATCGGTCCATAACCTGATATAGCTGGCATATAAACCGATCTTGGGTCTTGACTTCTTGAGCCTCTAGAGTGCGCAATTCTTATACGCTTGGAATGAAATTTCGCACGACGTGTTTTGTAATGATATCCAACAACTGTGCCAAGTATGGTTCAAATCGGTCTATAACCTGATATAGCTGCCATATAAACCGATCGTGGGTCTTGACTTCTTGAGCCTCTACAGTGCGCAATTCTTATCCGATTGTAATGAATTTTGGCACGTAGTATTTTGTAATAATATCCAACAACTGTGCCAAGTATGGTTCAAATCGTTCTATAACCTGATATAGCTGCCATATAAACCGATCGTGGGTCTTGACTTCTTGAGCCTCTAGAGTGCGCAATTCTTATCCGATTGTAATGAATTTTGGCTCGAAGTAGTTTGTAATGATATCCAACAACTGTGCCAAGTATGGTTCAAATCGGTCCATAACCTGATATAACTGTCATATAAACAGATATGGGGACTTGACTTTTTGAGCTTCTAGAGGGCGCCATTCCTATCCGATTTGGCTGAAATTTTATTCTTACTTTCAACTACTGTGTCAAATAAGGTTCAAATCGGTTCATAACCTGATATAGCTGTCATATAAACCGATATGGGATCTTGACTTCTTGAGCCTCCAGAGGTCGCAATTATTATCCGATTTGTCTGAAATTTTGTATGACGGATTCTTTCATTACCATCAACATACGTGTTTATTATGGTCTGAATCGGTCTATAGCCCGATACAGCTCCCATATAAATCGATATCTCTATTTCACTTCTTGAGGCCCCAAAGGGCGCAATTCTTATTCGAATTGGCTGACATTTTACACAGGTCTTCAACATATAATTTAATTGTGGTCCAAACCGGACCATATCTTGATATCGCTCTAATAGCAGAGCAAATCTTTTCATATATCCAGGTTTTCCTAAGAAGAGATGCTAGGAAAAGAACTCGACAAATGCGATCCATGGTGGAGGGTATATAAGATTCGGCCTGGCCAAACTTAGCACACTTTTACTTGCTTCTTTTCATTTTGTTTCTTTTTTTTTCAAATAGTTTTTTATCTTAATTTTCGTATACACACTCACACACACAAAGTGAACTTTGCGATAAGATCTTAAATAATTTATAATGTTTAAACTTAATTACAGTTCAGTCAGCTGGAGCTGTTGCAACTTCTGATGCTGTTGCTCTTATTGTCCTTGTTTGGGATTGACATCATTATTGCAATTGCTGATGGTCAATTGCAATAAAAGTAGCCATCAACATTTTCTCCTGTCACAAGTAATTATGGCGTGCAATTATAGGAACATCAACACATTGTAATGTGTGTGACCTCCAGTTCATGGCATTATTAGTGCCTATTTGCATTTTCGATACATGATATTTACGTCATCGGGATAAAAGTGGATGGAGGGTGGTTTCAGCAAATGACAGTCGAAGGATTGCGGATCGATGTCGTTTATTATAAGAACTAGTATGTTGATGATAGTGATTGGCGTAAGTGTTGGTTTTCGCCAAGCTAAAGCCGATGACTACCCTTCCCAGTATAATTACTTATGAGTGTGCATTACTAAAGTAGTTGAAACATTAGAAGGCCTTTGTAGCGCAGAGGTTAACATGTCCACCCATGACGCTGAGGGCCTGGGTTCGAATCCAGGCGAAGACATCAAACAAATCTTAGGACATTACTATACCATGTAAAAACTTCTTCCCAAACAGGCGTCGCACTGCGGAAATTTCAAGCTATAGCAGTATATTATATTCGAAAGGGTACACAAGTAGTAGATTCATGAACATACATATTTTTATACCCACCACCGAAGGATGGGGGTATATTCACTTTATCGTTCCGTTTGCAACACATCGAAATATTCATTTCCGACCCTATAAAGTATATATATATTCTTGATCAGCGTAAAAATCTATGGATAGATTTGTCCATAAGCATATTAAATTCGAAGATGGGTTATGTCGCACTATATCTTGACAAAATTGAAGAAGAATGTCGACTGGCCTAACAACTCACTCTCCCAAATTTTGGAAAAATCGGATAGTAAATGTGGCTTTTATGGGCCTTTGACCCTAAAGTGCGGATCGGTTTATAAGGCAGCTATTTCCAATTCTGAACCGATCTAGGCCAGATTGACAAAGGATGTCGAAGTGCTTAACCCAACTCACTGTCCGAAATTTCAGCAAAATCGGATAATAAATGTGGATTTTATGGACCTAAGACCTTAAACCGGGGCTATATTAAGATATAGTCCAACATAGCACTTCTTCGAACTTAACCTGCTTAGGGACAAAAATAGAATTTCTGCAAAGTTTCAGCTCAATATCTCTAGTTTTAAAGACTGTAGGGTGATTTCAACAGACAGACGGACGGACATGGCTAGATCGTCTTAGATTTTTACGCTGATCAAGAATATATATACTTTATAGGAATGACAAAATGAATACACCCCCATACTTCGATGGTGGTTATAAAAACACATAAAATTCAAAAAAATTCATGTTATCTTTATTTGAATCAATGGAACGGTTCATATAATTTAATGTTTGAAGGTTATGTCGTGCGAATATTGTGACTGCGCCTCAAATGGTTCATCCGCTTAGTTCAATTTTGGCAAACACTTTCCGAAATTTCGACCGGTATCTCACGAATAAATGCTTCAATGTTGTCTTCCAATGCGTCAATTGAAGCGAGCTAACATAGCCACACCGTTCCCGGACGTTAAATAATATGTTCACCGAACTCGACTCTCAAAAAGTCCTTTGTTACGCGTGCTGTATGGACATCATGCCATGCAAGTCAAGCTCTTGCATTTTGGGCAAAAAAGTTACCTTTCGATTCGCATCTTCTTTGAAAAAGTACGGTCCAATGATGCCACCAGCCCATAAGCCGCACCAAAATATGACTTTTTCTGGATGCATTGGTAGCTCTTGCAATGCTTCTAGCTGATTTTCACTCTAAAATGGAAAATACTGCTTGTTTTCGTACCCATTGAATCAAAAATGAGCTTGGTCGCTGAACAGAATTTTAGCGCGATAAACTTTCTTAACAGAGCACGTATTTTGATAATAAAGTTCAATAATTTGCAAGAGTTGTTCGTATGTAAGACGATTCATAGTTAAATTATAAACCAATCTGAAGATGTACAGCTAATAGTCAGGGTTGTAGAGTGTGGTTAATGTGGTAATTGTATCAAAGAGCTCGTCTTGAAAAAGAAACAAACAACAATATTTTTAATATTTCACTCACCTCTGCTTTTTTGGTCCATTTTGGCGTTAGCTTTTGTATTTTCATGTAACAGCTGCTTTTCATAAAACAGCTGACATAGTCTATCAAAAGTACGATAAATTTCGAACGAGTAACGCTACCCGTTTAATTTTGTTCAAATTCTTTTTATAAGTGTGCGTTGTTTAGGATTGTAAATAGACCGGAAAGTTCCACTTTAAAATGTAGAGTAATATAATCTTCCAATTATATTTCTTGAGCCGATTCTGCTAAAATTTTGCGCAATGACTTCTTCAATTACCGCTAAGAACATGCCAAGTATAGTTCAAACTTTATTAACTACGGTTGATAAATGACAACATTATTGCAATTTAGCCAAAACCTGACGAACATATATATGGGAGCTATATCTAAATCTGAACAGATTTTGAGCAAACTTCTCAGATATTGTGGTAGTCGGCGGGGAAAGCGTTGTGCAAAAGAGTACACTAATGACCTTAAACACCTCCACTATGTAGGCCAGACACGTCCACGACTACATAAAACCCCATATAAACCGATATATTGAGTAAATTAAAACCTCGAATTCTCAAACCTTTAAGATAGTTGCAAAATTATAATTTACGAACCCCCTATTTTACTTCTTTATCCCCCTAAAAGCCCTTATTTTCTTCAAGCTAATCCACATGAAATAAAATCTTATTCATTATGGTGGATATACAAGGTTCGGGTCGTCTGAAATTGTGCCGAGTGCGTTGTTACTTGTAACTTTTCGTATAATTAATACGTTGCTCCGAAATTGTTATGAATAGCAATTGCTGTAACATAGTTGACTTAAAAAAATTAACTTGTTCCAGTTGATTTTAAGAGTACATTTTTCGTGAGAATTCCAGGAAACGAAATTGGGTTTGTTGTAATTCCTGAAAAATTTTAAAGAACTGCTTAAATGCGATTCATGGGATTGGCGCGCACTAGATGTTACTCGTTGCCCACTTAAATTTTCAATCGTTTTAAATGCCAAAATCAAATGATAATTTTTGTTTTTGTTATATCTGCTTTCATCCCGTTTCGTATGCTCAGCTTTTTCAAAAAGTTCATCTAATTTTCGTGTGTCATAAAAACCAAAAAAAAGAACAACTTGAAATAATATACATATATATTCAGTATATTTCACGGCTTATCGCATTTCTTATTCGAGGGTTGTTACTGTTCGCCAATTCGCACGGCTTAAAAATTTTATGAAGTGCTCAAAAAATACAGGGAATTATTAATAAACTCTGAATTAGCGGAAAAAAGTGCGAGCGTTAAAAACTTTTTTAATAACAAACAACAATATAAAAAGCATGCCCAGCTCTGTTGCAGGCACTTTGAGTGCGAAGCAGAATATTCAATTTACACATTGAATGTCAAGAATATAAATGTTCGGCAAAACAAATATTTGAGATACAAAAATATAAAAAAATTTTGCTTTGTTTTTCCTCCCACTTGCAATTTAGCCAAATGAATGCTCACCGTGTGATTCGTTAACAAAAGTAAAATTTTTTATGTGTAATATTGAGTTATTAAAGTCCGCCGTAATGCTTATATTTCAAATGTGTAGTTAGTTGGGCATAAATGGAGCTACAACAACATAAAAGTTTAAAATTTCATATGCAATTGTAAATGCTGTATGCATACATAAAGAGCGTGGAAATGAGAATTTGATTTGAGTGTTTTAATAATTGCACGGAAACCTACATATATATTTTTTTAAACTGTTTCATAGTTTTTCGAATTAAATATTTAGAAACTATGCCACAACTAATGGAAAAAACACCAACATCTCAATGATACTTTTGACAATGAAATAGTTTATTGAATACAGTTCAAAGAAATCATGTATTAAAAGGGCAGCTCTGTGCCTAAAACTTTGGTATGCCAATAGTAATGTTAAAGACAAATAATAACAAGAACAAGTAAAAGCGTGCTAAGTTCGGCCGGGCCGAATCTTATATACCCTCCACCATGGATCGCATTTGTCGAGTTCTTTTCCCGGCATCTCTTCTTAGGCAAAAAAGGATATAAGAAAAAACTTGCTCTGCTAATAGAGCAATATCAAGATATGGTTCCGTTTGGACCACAATTATATTATATGTTGGAGAGCTGTGTAAAATGTCAGCCTATTCGAATAAGAATTGCGCTCTTTGGGGGCTCAATATCGGGCTATAGACCGATTCAGACCATAATAAACACGTATGTTGATGGTCATGAGAGGATCCGTCGTACAAAAATTTCAGGCAAATCGGATAATAATTGCGACCTCTAGAGGCTCAAGAAGTCAAGATCCCAGATCAGTTTATATGGCAGCTATATCGGGTTATGAAGCGATTTGAACCTTATTTGACACAGTTATTGAAAGTAAGAATAATATACGTCATGCAAAATTTCAGTCAAATTGGATAGGAATTGCGCCCTCTAGAAGCTCAAGAAGTCCCCAGAAGTCCCCAGATCTGTTTATATGACAGCTATATCAGGTTATGGACCGATTTGCACCATACTTGACACAGTTGTTGGATATCATAACAAAATACTTCGTGCAAAAAATTATTCAAATCGGATAAGAATTGCGCCCTCTAGAGGCTCATGAAATCATGACCCAAGATCAGTTTATATGACAGCTATATTAGGTTATGAACCGATTTGAACCATACTTGGCACAGTTGTTGAATATCATAACAAAACACGTCGTGCAAGATTTCATTCCAGTAGGATAAGAATTGCGCACTCTAGAGGCTCAAGAAATCAAGACCCAAGACCGGCTTATATGGCAGCTATATCAGGTTATGGACCGATTTGAACCATGCCTGGCACAGTTGATGGATATCATAACAAAACACGTCGTGCAAAATTTCATTCCAATCGGATAAGAATCGCGCACTCTAGAGGCTCAAGAAATCAAGACCCAAGATCGGTTTATATGGCAGCTATATCAGGTTATGATCCGATTTGAACCTTATTTGACACAGTTTTTGGATATCATAACAAAACACGTCGTGCAAAATTTGATTCCAATCGGATAAGAATCGCGCACTCTAGAGGCTCAAGAAGTAAAGACCCAAGATCTGTTTATATGGCAGCTATATCAAAACATGGACCGATATGGCCAAGATCGAGAGAATGGGTTATATGGGAGTTTTATCAGGTTACAGGCTGATTTAGCACAGTTGTTGGTTGTCATAACAAAATACTACAAAATTTCAAAACAAGTAAAAGCGTGTAAGGTTCGGCCTGGCCGAATCTTATATACCCTCCACCATGGATCGCATTTGCCGAGTTTTTTTCCCGGCATCTCTTCTTAGTCAAAAAAGGATATAAGAAAAGAGTTGCTCTGCTATTAAAACGATATCAAGATATGGTCCGGTTCGGACCACAATTAAATTATATGTTGGAGACCTGTGTAAAATTTCAGCCAATTCGTATAAGAATTGCGCCCATTGGGGCTCACAAAGTAAAATAGAGAGAACGATTTATATGGGATCTGTATCGGGCTATAGACTGATTCAGAACATAATCAACACGTTTGTTGACGGTCATGAGAGGATCCATCGTACAAAATTTCAGGCATATCGGATAATAATTGCGACCTCTAGGGGTCAAGAAGTCAAGATCCCAGATCGGTTTATATGGCAGCTATATCAGGTTATGAACCGATTTGAACCTTATTTGACACAATTGTTGAAAGTAAAAATAAAATACGTCATGCAAAATTTCAGCCAAATCGGATGGAATTGCGCCCTCTAGAAGCTCAAGAAGTCAAATCCCCAGATCTGTTTATATGACAGCTATATCAGGTTATGGACCGATTTGAACCATACTTGGCACAGTAGTTGGATATCACGACGAAATACTTCGTGCTAAAACTCATTCAAATCGGATAAGAATTGTGCCCTCTAGAGGCTCAAGAAGTCAAGACCCAAGATCGGTTTATATGGCAGCTATATCAGGTTATGAACCGATTTAAACCATACTTGGCACTGTTGTTGGGTATCATAACAAAACACGTCGTGCGAAATTCCATTCCAATCGGATAAGAATTGCGCCCTCTAGAGGCTTAAGAAGTCAAGACCCAAGATCGGTTTATATGGCAGCTATATCAGGTTATTAACCGATTTGAACCATACTTGGCACAGTTGTTGGATATAATAACAAAACACGTCGTGCAAAATTTCATTCCAATCGGATAAGAATTGCGCACTCTAGAGGCTCAAGAAGTCAAGACACAAGATCGGTTTATATGGCAGCTATATCAGGTTATGGACCGATTTGAACCATACTTGGCACAGTTGTTGGATGTCATAACAAAACACGTCGTGCAAAATTTCATTCTGATCGGATAAAAATTGCGCACGCTAGAGGCTCAAGAAGTCAAGACCCAAGATCGGTTTAAATGGCAGCTATATCAAAACATTTACCGATATGGCCCATTTACAATACCAACCGACCTACACTAATAAGAAATATTTGTGCAAAATTTCAAGCGGCTAGCTTTACTCCTTCGGAAGTTAGCGTGCTTTCGACAGACAGACGGACGGACGGACGGACGGACGGACAGACGGACGGACATGGCTTGATCGACTTAAAATGTCGCGACGATCAAGAATATATATACTTTATGGGGTCTCAGACGAATATTTCGAGTAGTTACAAACAGAATGACGAAATTAGTATACCCCCCATCTTATGGTGGAGGGTATAAAAATCGGACGAAAATTGAGGCTTGTAAGGGCTCGAGAAGTCAAATCTGGAGATCGGTTTATTTGTCAGTTAATGATAGATTTAGACCGTACTTGGCACAATTGTTGAAAGTCATAACAGAACACAATGTGCAAAATTTCAGCCAAATCAGACAAAAATCGCGGCTTCTAGGAGTCTAATTGGGAGATGGGTTTATATGGGAGCTATATGAGATTATAAACCGATTTATACCGTACTTGGCACAATTGTTGAAAGTCATTACAAAACAATACATGCTCAGTTTCAGCCAAATCGAACAAAAATTGCGCCTTCTAGGGGCTCAAGAAGTCAAATCGGAAGATCGGTTTATATGGGAGCTATATCTTAATTTGAACCGATATAGCCCATTTGCAATCCCCAAAGAACTATATCAATGTTAAGTACCTGTGCAAAATTTCAAGCGGATAGCTTTGCGCGTTCGACCGCTATCGTGATTTCGACGGACGGACGGACATGGCTAAATCGACTCAGAACGTCCAGGCGATCAAAAATATATGTACATTAGGGGGTCTTAGACGAATATTTCGAGCTATTACAAACGGATTGACTAGATTATGGTGGTGGGTATAAAAACTAGCCGAAAATGCCTTTATCTGAATGCCATATTACCTTTGTTGAACTGTGAATTCACTCGGAGGGTAAAGGGTCATTTAAATTGGGATGCTAGATGTACTCCATTCTCAAAAGACTTTATTTGAAAGCGATATTCCCATGGGAAAGGCGGTGGTATTCGCCTGGGTGGTGGTTGGTGAGTTTAGGGATTGGTGTGGAGCCCCAGTGTGGACTCCCGAAAGTAGGTATAAATTTTGTGCTCTATTCTCAAAAACCTTTTCTTTGAGCCCCATATTGCCATGATTGGAAAATATGTATGCCCTATTTAGGGATACTTTCGGGCGTGAGATGGTCCCCCAGACACTTATCCCTGAAAAAATATCAGCATCGTGCTCTACTCTCAAATACCATTCATTTAAACCCCATATTGGCATTGGTTTAAAGGGAGTTTATGGGATCCTCAAACACTGGGCCCCAGAAATTGGTTATCTAATCTCAAATACCTTTTATTTGACCCACATATTGCCATGGTCGGTAAATTTTTAATCTTTGGGAGGGGTTTTTGGGGGCCGCCCCTCCAGCCCCCAACAACTTGGTCACACATTTGGATATCAGATTCGTGTTCTACACCCAAATACCTTTTATTTGAGCCCCACGTTGGCATGGTCGGTAAGTATGTCAGATTTAGGGGTATTTCGGGGGTTGGTGTGGCCCGCCAAACACTTGGTCCGACAATTGGATATCAGATACGATTTCTAATCTTAAATAACATTCATTTGAGTCCCACATTATCGTGATTGGTCAATATATATATTTGGTAGGTTTTGTTGGTGGGGCGGCCCGCCTAGGTACATCCGAAATTTGGATACCAAATTTCGGTTTGGTATAAGAGAGCACACAAAATTTCGCTAAAATCGCAATACCCATTTCCGAGATCTGCTACTTCTGAAAATTAGGACTTTATTTTCACTACGGGTCCATAATGCACCATCTGTGAAAATTTTAAAAAATCGGTTCAGCCGTTTTTTAGTCTACATGGAACATACGTAAAAACAAACAAATACACATTAATTTTTATACCTACCACCATAGGATGAGGGTATAGGATAAGACCATATAAAGTATATATATTCTTGATCGTCTCGACGTTCTGAGTCGATCTAGCCATGTCCGTCTATCGAAATCATGATAGCTGTTAAACGCGTGGAGCCAGCTGTTTGAAATTTTGCTCAGATAGGTCGTTGGGGATTGCAAATGGGTCATATTGGTTTAGATTTCGATATAGCTCCCATATAAACCGATCTCCTGATTTGACTTCTGCCCCTTGAAGCAGCAATTTTTGTCCGATTTGGCTGAAAATTTGCACGTTGTTTTCTGTTATGACTTCCAACAGTTGTGCTAAGTACGGACTAAATCAGTTTATGGGGCCTGAATCCGAGTATAGTCCACTGGCTCTTCAAGAGCGTGATTAGGCCAATAATTACTTACGCCTCTTTAGCTTGGTGGGCTCCTATGGAGAAAAAGTGCAACTTAAGGACCATTCAACAGGTTCAGAGAACATGTTGTCTTGGCATAGGCGGAGCGATGAGGACCACGCCCACTAGGGCAGGGGAGACTATTCTAGATATCTGACCCATTGACATACAGATTAAATGTGAGGCAGCCACTGCGGATATGGGACTTAAGGCGATGGGAGAATGAATTGATGAATGAGAATGAAGGATGGGAGCTGATCACACGATCACGGTTAATCGAGGCGACGATAGAAAACCTGGAAGGAAGGGAAGAGATTTCCGATCGGATACCTGAGATGAACCTTGAAGTCGAGTGCGAGGCACTGCTGCCATCGGCACAGTCTTGGATTGACGAAACCCTAGTATTGTCATCTGTAAGATCATGTTACACGGATGGATCAAAGCTAGAGGACAGAATGGACCTGGGGGTTTACATTGAGAACCCAGGGATTGAGATCTGTTTTAGACTGCATGAGCATAATACGGTCCTGCAGGCGGTCGGTCGGTACTGTCGGTCTTTACCGACAGTAAAATTGCCATAAGGGTAATAACAACCAGGACGGTAAGGTCACAAACAGTCTTGCAGTATTAGAAGGAGATTAACACCTTTTCTGAGGATGGGAAAATCCGCATCGCTTGGGTGCCGGACCATAACTGAGTAAGGGGAAATGAAAGGGCAAACGAATTGGCGGTGAAGGTAAGAGGACTGCCGTCAATAAACTTGCTTAACCCTTTCGGGTCGACGCAGTCCGAGTTAAGGGAGTGGGCGACGAATGCGCATGCATCATTGTGGAACAGCGAAACGGTCGGTAGGACAGCGAAAATCCTATGGGGGGATCCAGATCGTGAGAAGGTGAGGCTATTACGGAAAGGAAGCAAAAAGGAGGTCAGTATAACTATTGGTATCATAACGGGACACATAGGACTACGAGCTCACATATGTAACATCGGTGAGGCAAGTGATAGAATGTGTAGAGCATGCGGGGAAGATGATGAGACGTGGGAGCATTTCCTTTGTCATACCGGCACTTAGGTGGAGACACAATACCAGACATGAACCAACTTAGGGGAGTGGTATTGAAAACAATTAAGGATTTTGTAAGTAGCACGTAATTCTTAACTTAAATTTTTCTTTTAAGAGGTTACTTTATAGTTTTCAGAACGCACACCAAGCCGATTACTGGCTTAGGTGTATGTCCACTGTGGCATGGGGCGGGTTAATATCTGCACCCTCTTTTCAACCTAACCTAAATCAGTCTATAACATGATATAGCTCCCATTTAAACCGATTTCCCGATTTGAATTCTTGAGCCCATAGAAGCCGCAATTTTGGTGCGATTTGGCTGAAATTTTGAACGTTGTGTTTCGTTATTCCGTTACTTACTTACAACTGTGCCAAGTACGGTCCAATTCGGTCTATACCCTGATATAGCTCCCATATAACCCGATCTCCGGACTTGACTTCTTGAGCCCCTGGAAGCCGCATTTTTTCCCGATAAAGCTAAAATTTTGCATGAGGTTTTCTGTTACGACTTCCAACAAGTGTGCCAAGTACGGTCCAAATCAGTATGTAACCTGATATAGCTTCCATATAAACCGGTCTCTCGAATATCTTGTTCAGTTCGCTATTTTGGTTTTTAGCAGAATTCATGGTGATGGGTTTCCAAGATTCGGCCCGGCCGAAATTAATGCCTTTTAACTTGTTATATATAGGATTAGTACTCTTCTCCACAACAGCTTTTATTTGGGTCTCATGTTTTTCTGCTCGATGTAAAAGTTCAGGGGGTATTGATTGATTGATTGATTTGATACTTTCCTTCTTAAAATTAACATTTTTAGACAATAACATGCCTGTACTAAATTTTCATTGAAATGCCATACTTTTTCGATTAAATTTCAATGATTTTTTTCAAACTCTTTAAAGTTATAATTTTGAGGCATATTAATCGCTATTGGCATTGGATCACTCCACTACATGCACATCTTATAAATCTTTAACCGCGAGTTGTGTTCATTATAATTTGCTTACACATGGCTGAAGTCAGTAGTAGAATTACGCCAAAACGAAAGAAAAAAAGTGCCATCATCAGAAAAACCACAAAATCCATTATTGCCAACGCCAAATCTCTGCACATTTGCTTGGTATTAGAATTTATCTAGCCTATATGCGAATGAGTCTAGAATAGACCCAAGAGCCCTTCCATATGTGCCACTACTATGATGCAAATAACAGCAGGATTTGCAGGGAGATTGCCGAGAGACGTATGTGTGTTCCTGCCACAAACTGTTTGCCTTTATATATTGCACCCCAATAAATATCCTTTCCGCCAGAATGTATCGAAACTTTCTCTGGGTTTGTAAGTGAGTGTGCCATAGAGTGTGCTTTATTGCGTTCAATGTTTTCTCTACAGACGATGTTGGTCAAAGTGTATTGGGTGCTCCTGACGTTCTTTGGATAACCAGAAAATTTTAAATTTTTAGAACCATCAAAGGAAAACGATGGCTATAACTAAGAGAAGTGATGAACATTTCTGTTGTTGAAAGAAAACATTAAAAATTCAATCCACCCTATGTTATAGCCGCTTTTATTTGATTTCCAAATGTGTTACCTTTCAACAACCACAACAGAATTGGGTTTGACAATGTACCACACCTTAAGCAAATAAACTGCGAGCCCGTTGTTGAAAGTGTTTATGAATTTTTGAAATTTTCGCTTGAAAAACGGAAGTGAAAGCTTTGATTGGATTTTGATTTTACCTTTTTCTACTTTTTCTAAACGACATATTGTTGTGTGTGTCATATCACAAAATGAAAAATTCGGCAAATAGCCCATCCGATTTAAGATGCCAAGACGGAGACCTATTTCTAAATTTCAAAAATTCAATTTACCAAAGGAATACTTAGATTTTTTGGTTGCATAAACCTTAAATAGCCACCAAAACATTTATGAATTGCTTACTAAAAATTTGATCTTTCGCAGTATTTACAGTCTAGTCTAGCGATCAATCTATGTAAAATTGTAGAACCATAAAGTCAATATTTATTGTAGCAAGTATATTTGGGCCAGCGTCGCTCAGAGGTTAGGATGACCGCCTATGACGCTTTCTATGAAACTCTTCAGTAATGAATATCATTCCTGTCAAATTTTGAGAGAATCTATTAAAAAATTACCACATTATTGCAATATTGATCCAAATCAAACGAACATATATATATGGGGGCTATATCTAAATCTGAACCGACTTTTTCCATTTTCAATAGGCTTTGTCTCTTGGCTAAAAAAATACCAGTGTCAAATTTGAAGATGATTGGATGAAAATTGCGACCTGTACAAAGCTAAATCAGACGGACATATTTAAATCGAATCAGAAAGTGATTCTGAGTCGATCGGTATACTTATCAGTGAGTCTAACTCTCTTCCATTTGGGTTTTACAACCAAATGAGCTAAGTTATAATACCGTGTACCACAGTAAAGGTGTAAGATATAAAAACAAAAATCCGGATTTTGCGAGCGTATACCACCGTAGCCGAGGTAACCTTGTCGCTGAAATCCTTCGCTTGATCCTGGTGAAAACATAACAAGCAAGAGCGTGCTATGTTCGGCCGGGCCGAATCTTATTTACTCTCCACCATGGAAAACATTCGTCGAGTTCTATGTGCGGTATCTCTTCTAGGCAAACAAGTGTTATGCTAATGGAGCTATATCATTTTATAGTCCGATTCGGACCATAAACAAGTAAAAGCGTGCTAAGTTCGGCCGGGCCGAATCTTATAAACCCTCCACCATGGATCGCATTTGTCGAGTTCTTTTCCCGGCATCTCTTCTTAGGCAAAAAATGATATTAGAAAAGATTTGCTCTGCTATTAGAGCGATATCAAGATAAGTTCCGGTTTGGACCACAATTAAATTATATGTTGGAGACCTGTGTAAAATGTCAGCCAATTTGAATAAGAATTGCGCCCTTTGGGGGCTTAAGAAATAAAATAGAGAGATCGATTTATATGGGAGCTGAATCGGGCTATAGACCGATTCAGATCATAATAAACACGTATGTTGATGGTCAAGCATATCGGATAATAATTGCGACCTCTAGAGGCTCAAGAAGTCAAGATCCCAGATCGGTTTATATGTCAGCTATATCAGGTTATAAACCGATTTGAACCTTATTTGACACAGTTGTTGAAAGTAAGAATAAAATACGTCATGCAAAATTTCAGCCAAATCGGATAGGAATTGCGCCCTCTAGAAGCTCAAGAACTCAAGTCCCCAGATCTGTTTATATGACAGCTATATAAGGTTATGAACCGATTTAAACCATACTTGGCACAGTTGTTGGATATCATAACAAAACACGTCGTGCAAAATTTTATCCCAATCGAATAAGAATTGCGCACTCTAGAGGCTCATGAAGTCAATACCCAAGATCGGTTTATATGGCAGCTATATCAAAACATGGACCTATTTGGCCCATTTACAATCCCAGCCGACCTACACTAATAAAAATATTTGTGCAAAATTTCAAGTGGCTAGCTTTACTCCTTCGAAAGTTTGCGTGCTTTCGACAGACAGACGGACGGACGGACAGACGGATGGACGGACAGACGGATGGACATGGCTAGATCGACTTAAAATGACATCACGATCAGGAAGATATATACTATATGGGGTCTCAGAAGCAAATTTCGACGTCTTGCAAACAGAATGACGAAATTAGTATACCCCCATCCTATGGTGGAGGGTATAATAAATTTTGTAAGACATGTGAAAACTTTTCCTTAGAATGATTTCGCCCTTGGGTCCACGGACTTTTGCCCAAACAACGCACTTCAAGTTCATGTTCCAGGAGGTTAAACATCTGGCTACCAAATAAAATTAAATTTCCCAAAAATTTCAAAAAGTTTTTAATTGGATAAATTAAAAAATTAAAAAATCTATCGAAAATTTAAAAAATTTTAATAATTTTGTATACCCTCCAACATAGGGCTGGGGTATTCCAATTGCGTCATTCCGTTTGTAACACCTCAAAATATTCGTCTAAGATCCCATAATGTATATATACGAGGGTTGCCTTTTTTATGTAGGGATTGGACAACCCTTGCCTACTGCCAGCTCTATCGTAAATCTTCACATTTTTATACGTATTCAGAACGTTTGGACATATGAGCGCGATTTGTCGTGCGATTATTTTTTACAAATTTCGACGTGGATTAACTCAACAACAGTGCATCGATGAACTTAATTTAGTTTTTGGCGATGGAGCTTTATCAAGGACCAGTGTTTATCGATGGTATGGTGAGTTCAACTACGGTTGTAGTTCACTCCAAAACGAACTTTGTGAAGGCCGTCCAAGATCAGTTGTTGTTCCAAAAACCATTGATGCTGTGCGCCAACTGATATTGCAAGATTGTCAAGTGACCTTTCGTGAGAATGATACAAACTTAGGCATTAGTGGGACCAGCGTACATAAAAAAATTCGTATTGTATCCCACACAATTTGTTAATCGCTCGAAAAAAGGCTCGTGTCGATCGGTCGAAAGAAATTATCCAAAAATACGAAACAACTGTATTTTTGAGCACTTCTAACATCGATTTGATGAGTCATCAGCCGTATAATCCTGAATGGGTTATTTTTATTTCCGAATGGGTTATTTTTATTTCCGTACGTAAAAAATAAAATGAGAGGTCAACGTTTTTTGACACCTGAAGAGGCGTCTGATGCGTTCAGAATGCATGTTTTGAAGATACCTCAATCAGAATGGCAAAAGTTCTTCGACAATTGGTTCAAACGCATGCTAAAGTGTATAGATCTCAAATGGCCAAGAAATTCACCAGTAAATCTCACCACATCAGTGAGGTGTGATGATCGCTCCCAAGACACACACCAACCAATCTTCGACTAAATACAAATCGACAATAAGATGGCGCGCTAAACAGTTCTTCTCAATATTATTGACGATATCACTTTTAGACACAAATTGAGTAGATTCATGCCTGGGAAATACGATATAACAACAAGTAAGAGCGTGCTAAGTTCGGCCGGACCAAATCTTACTCTCCACCATGGATCGCATTTGTTGAGTTCTATGCGCGGTATCTCTTTTTAGGCAAACAAAGAATATTGAATAAGAACTGTAATGCTATTGGAGCTATATCAAGTTATAGTACGATTCGGAGCATAAATGAATAAACATTGTAGAAGTCATTGTGTAATATTTCAGTTCATTCGAATAAGAATTGTGCTTTGTAGGGGCTCAAGAAGCAAAATCGGGAGATCGGTTTATATGTATCAAGCTATTGATCGATTCAAAACATATCAGACACGTATGTTGAAAGTCATGAGAGAAGCCGATGTACAAAATGTCTGCCAAATCGGATGAGAATTGCGCCTTCTAGAGGCTCAAGAAGTCATGACCCCATATCGGTTTATATGGCAGCTATATCAGATTATGTACCGATTTGCACCATACTAAGCACAGTTATTGGAAGTCATAACAAAACACCTCATGCAAAATTTCAACCAAATCGGTTGAGAATTGCGCGCTCGAAAGGCTCAAGAAATCAAGATCCAAGATCGGTTTATATGACAGCTATACCAGATTATGGACCGATTTAAACCATACTTAGCACAGTTGTTGGAAGTGATACCAAAACACCATGTGCAGAATTTCGGTCAAATTGGACTGGAATTGCGCCCTCTAGAGGCTCAAGAAGTAAAGACCCAAGATCGGTTTATTTGGCAACTATATCAAAACATGGACCGATTTGGCCCATTTACAATACCAACCGAGCCAAAAAGTATTTGTGCAAAATTTCAAGCGGCTAGATTTACTCCTTCGAAAGTTAGCGTGCTTTCGACAGACAGACGGATGGTCGGACGGACCGATGGACGGGCGAACGGACAGACATGGCTAGATCGACTTAAAATGACATGACGATCAAGAATATGTATACTTTATGGGGTCTCAGACGCATATTTCGAGGTGTTACAAACAGAATGACGAAATTAGTATATCCCCATCCTCTGGTGGAGGGTATAAAAAGTGATCGATTCCCTATTGGGAGTACTAAACAGAGCAAATAATGACCTTTCTAAAGTTTAGCAGAAATGCGAGAGAAAAAATTTTAACGATTTAGAAAACATTAAAAGTTCTGCAAATACTGACACTTTTCTATTCACAAAGTCAACTTTTTTTTCAAAATTTTTTATTGCAAATTAATAATGTAATTTGAATTTGAATCACACAATTTTTGTTTTTCAATATCCGCCTCACCAAAACCATGTTTGCCTAACTAATGTTGTTCGAAACACTAACTTCTCTCGAAACCACCATTAAGAGTGCATTGCGTCCGCAAATGGAAATTAGGAATTGGAGGAAAGGATGTAGTATTTATTGACAGTTGTCTTAAATCTCTGGATGTCATAGTGGGTGGGAAAAACATTAGCCGGAAGTCTATTCCACATACGAACGGTTCGGGCAAAATAAGACTTCGCTTTATAATGCATTGTCCGGTCCGCTGGCCATTCAATTACAAACGTGTGTAAGTTCCCGGTATGTCTGGTATTTCTGACAAACATCCTGATATCAGGAATAAGACGATGAATATCAGACGAACACACACCATGAAAGTACCGATAGAACAGCGTCAAACTACCAACATTGCGATAATGTTCAAGGAAGGCAACAGAATTGGATACCCTATTGTCCCCAATCGACACCATCGCTCTCCTCTGTACACGGTGCAGTAGCTCCAGGGATGATTTTAAATCTCCAGCCCATACATGTGATTTGTACTCCATTTTCGGCCTTATGAAAGCGGTACAGGGGTTAAGAAGATCGGAAGGAGTGAAGTAATTCTAATACCGTTTATGGAAGCCTAAGCGCATGAATGCTTCTTTCGATACTTTAAATACATTTTTAGCCCAACGGATACCACCTTGTATTTTCATGGCCAGAACATCAAGAGCTTCTGATGACTCATCATCTATACCTTTGATATGACTCATCATCTATATATTTGACATATATGATCGTAATGGGTCATCGAATCGTTTTTGTGACAACAAACAGCATTCAATCTTCCGAGCATAAAAATTTACTCGATTAATTCGACCCCACTGAGAAATGGCCAGCAAATCCCGGCAGCGTGTATCGTCCAAAACCCGCCTTTGTACCCAATCTCTCGAAGACTCGGCCTATGGTCGATCAGATCAGAAAATACATTCTGCTGGGTAAACATATTACCACTAAGCAAACAAATCTAAAATATATGAGCAGGTAATGGATTTTGTAAAATAGGGTCTTTGTTTCTATTTCGAATAGAAAAGCGAAACAAAACTCAAAAACCCGTTGGTATAAGCTGGACAAAAATCCAATAATAAAATGAAATAATTTTGTGACCTAACAAAGGAAGCGCAGGAACAGCACGTCGAAAAATATGTAGCTGCAATATACTCATATTTAAAGGTTATAGTAGGCAACCGAAAATTTTGTGGATAACAAGTTTTGGCTTTGTGTGTGTGGTTATGCTTATGTTAACCTGATATAGCTGCCATATAAACCGATCTGGGATCTTGACTTCTTGACCCCTAGAAGTCGCAATTATTATTACCGATATGCCTGAAATTTTGTACGACGGATCCTCTCATGACCATCAACAAACGTGTTTATTATGGTCTGAATCGGTCTATAGCCCGATACAGATCCCATATAAATCGTTCTCTCTATTTTACTTCGTGAGCCCCAATGGGCGCAATTCTTATACGAATTGGCTGAAATTTTACACAGGTCTCCAACATATAATTTAATTGTGGTCCGAACCGGACCATATCTTGATATCGTTTTAATAGCAGAGCAACTCTTTTCTTATATCCTTTTTTGCCTAAGAAGAGATGCCGGGAAAAGAACTCGACAAATGCGATCCATGGTGGAGGGTATATAAGATTCGGCCCGGCCGAACTTAGCACGCTTTTACTTGTTTACTTTAAACTCCTTGACGTACGAACTGATTCAATTTTATAGCGGCTAAGATGGGTTTGATTTGATAAATTTTGTAAATATCACTGACTTACCTCTTATTTCCCTAGATATGCCAATGAAAACCGACAACGTAAATGTACCTAAAAAAAGAAACGAAAAAATTTATATTAAATTTTGTAAATTGGTTTCCCATAAGAGGTGTTATTTTGGTATTTAAAGAAAAAAATTGTTGAGATAAATGATCATATGTTTATTTCACAATAAAGAGGAAGGTATGCCGTTAACAGATAAGGATGTTACTGAAAGGAAGTAAGAAGGAGGTCAGTATAGCTTTCGGTGTCATAACAAGAGGCCACCGTAGCGCAGAGGTTAGCTTGTCCGCCTATGACGCTGAACGCCTGGGTTCGAATCCTGGGGAGACCATCAGAAAAAATTTTCAGCGGTGGCTTTCCCCTCCTAATGCTGGCAACATTTGTGAGGTAATATGACATGTAAAACTTCTCTCCAAAGAGGTGTCGCACTGCGCCACGCCGTTCGTACTCGGCTATAAAAAGGAGGTCCCTTATCATTGAGCTTAAACTTGAATCGGACTGCACTCATTAATAGGTGAGATGTTTGCCCCTGTTCCTTAGTGGAATGTTCATGGGCAAAATTTGTTTTTTGTTTGTCATAACAAGACACATAAGTCTACGAGCTCACTTATGCAAAATCGGTTCGGCAAGTATTAGCATAGCGGGAAGATGATGAGAAGTTGGAGCATTTCCTATATCATTGCCCGGCTTTGACGGCTAACAGACACCGGTACTTAGGTGGAGGCACAATATCAGACATGAACCAACTTAGGGGGGTGGAGTGGAAATAAATAAATTAAATTTTGTATGTAGCGCAGAATTCCTGACTTAGATTTTCTTTTTTCGAGGTCCGATCCGCAACCTCTTTTCAAATTGACTGCCCTTTGTCATCGATAGCTTCACGAATTATATCCTTAAGATCTTGATCGACGCGAATGTTAAAGGAAGAAGTCTCAAGGTGTTAAATTACAAGATTTCGGTGAACAATTGTGAGCATCTCTTCCAGAGATAACATGGCCCAGATACATTTCCCGTAAAAGAGCAAGAGCGTTGCTTGTGTGGCACGTAGCGTCGGGACTTTTATTTTGCATAACTTCCTCTACAAAACCCAAAAAGAATCTCGAAAATATCCCTATTCTATCCGATTTTATGCGACCAACAATTTAAAAGCCAATTTTTCGGAAAAGTCTAATTTTCTAAATATTTTTGTTTGTCAATATGCCCAATTTTTCTTCCCAACCTAGTTTTCAAGCTCAAATGTGAAGAAGCAATAGATTTATCAAATGAAAGTACCAAACTACAAATCTTAAATATCTTTGACCCATTGCAGGAACTAATCAAATTTCAATAACTTGAAAAATTTCTTCTTTTTTTCCTAGGCTGGCTTTAAATTGTAATCCAATTTTCTAAGAAAGAATTGCAATGGCCTTGACACAATCCAAGAGCACTGAAACTTGATAGGAAAACGAACGAATTTGTTTAACCTCTTATTTTTTCCATTCTCTTTTCAGTTTCTTTTTGTTCGACTTCCGTTTTTCAAACGATGTGTAGCACTCTTACCAAGTTTCGTTTTTATTTCCCTCCTTTTGTATATCCTGGTATCGATGAAAGGATAACAAGTTTATTTGTTTATGGCTGTTTAAATATGTTTGCGTTTTTCATCTATTTTCTTTTCTTAACTCATGTATGCTGCTTCACTTATTGGACAAACAACATTGCAGGCATGTTATTCTCCAGAAAATTTAAAGAGTTGGTTAACTTTTAAGGCCAGTTACATATAGAAGTGCACTTCGCACTATGACTCCTGTATAGTTCTTGCAAATTATTTTGTATATAATATCTTAACCAGAGAATAATTATTTCGTTTTACGATTGCCAAAATATAGATGTTATGGTTTACCTATACTTACCTTAATCACAGAAAAAATCGCAAAAAATATTACACAAAGCTAAGAAGCTAAGAAAGCTTCATATTGATTAAGTTCGCCACCATTGTAAGGTGCTAAGATCGGTCGAGCCGAATCTTATTTACCCTCCACCATGAATCGAATTTGTCGAGTTCTTTGCCCGGCATCTCTTTTTAGGCAAATAAATGAAAATGGATATGAATTGCTTTGCCATTATAGCTATATGAAGTTATGGTCTGATTCGGACCATAACTGAACTGAAAGTTGGATACCATAGTAGAAGTCATTGTAGAAAATTTCAGCCAATTCGGATAAGAATTTTTATTATAACTCCATTACCAAATCCATAGATATTCAAATATGGGCTGGATTAGATCACATTAAATTCAGCTGCCGAGAACTCTTATACAAGTCGCAGTTTCAGTGAAATTGGGAAATAAAAACCATTTTTATGGCATTAACCACTAAATTGGAAGAGCGGTCTATGTGGAAGCTATATCTTAATATGGGCCGATCTGGATCATATTTTGGACGGATACTACGAGGCTTTACATAATTCATTGTTACAAATGTCGGCAAAATCGAGTAATAAATGTGGCTTTTATGGGCTTTCGATCCTAAACCGGTCGATCGGTCTATATGGCAGGTATATCTTAACATAGTCCGATATGGACTATATTCAGGCACGATGATGAGAGACTTAAGGCAACTCACCGTTTAAAATTTCAGCGAAATTGTTTAAAAAATGCGCTTGTTTTGTGCCTAATAACCCATATCGGCTGATCGTGCTCTATGATAGCTATATATAAATATAGTCTGATATGGTTCAAATTCAGGTTGTATGTCGGGCTCCCAGTACATCTCACTGTATCAAATTTCATCGAAATCAGACAAAAACAAGTAAAAGTTCGGCCGGACCGAATCTTATATACCCTGCACCATGGATTGCTTTTGTCGAGCTTTTTTCCCGGCATCTCTTCTTAGGCAAAAAAAAAGGATAAAAGAAAAGATTTGCTCTGCTATTAGAGCGATATCAAGATATGGTCCCGTATGGACCACAATTAAATTATATGCTGGAGACCTGTGAAAAATGTCAGCCAATTCGAATAAGAATTGCGCCCTTTGGGGGCTCAAGAAGTAAAATAGAGAGGTCGATTTATATGGGAGCTGTATCGGGCTATACACCGATTCAGACCATATAAAACACGTATGTTGATGGTCATGAGAGGAACCGTCGTACAAAATTTCAGCCAAATCGGATAAAAATTGCGTCCTCTAGTGGCTCAAGTAGTCAAGATCCCAGATCGGTTTATATGGCAGCTATATCAGGTTAAGAACCGATTTGAACCATATTTGGCACATTTATTGGAAGTCATGGCGAAACACGTCGTTTCAATTTCAGCCAAATCGGATAGGAATTGCACCCTCTAGAAGCTCAAGAAAGTCAAGTCCCAAGATCGGTTTATATGACAGCTATATCAGGTTATGAACCGATTTAAACCATACTTGGCACAATTGTTGGATATAATAACAAAATACTTCGTCCAAAATTTCATTCAAGTCGGATACGAGTAGCGCCATGTAGAGGCTCAAGAAATCAAGAGCCAAGATCGGTTGATATGACAGCTTTATCAAAACATGGACCGACGTAGTCCATTTACAATACCAACCGACCTACACTAATAAGAAGTATTTGTGCAAAATTTCAAGCGGCTAGCTTTACTCCTTCGAAAGTTAGCGTGCTTTCGACAGATGGACGGGCGGACATAGCTAGAACGACTTAAAATGACATGACGATCAAGAATATATATACTTTATGGGTTCTCAGACTTTTATTTCGAGGTGTTACAAACAGAATGATGAAATTAGTATACCCCCATCCTATGGTGGAGGGTATAAAAAGGAGCTTTAAACAAACAGGACGCCTTTTGGATTCAACTGAGTATTGAACAGTAGGTGAAGTTTTGCAACGCCATCCACCAGGGCACAACAGCATATAGCATTTTAGGTCTGACAACTGCAATATATACCCAGTGGATGAAACGCGGTTTAAATACCTAACTTTTGCCAATAGCTCTTTTGCAGGTGCATAGGGCAAGAATTGTCTTTCTTGCCCTTTTTAAAAATGTTGGACTTTCACTTGGACTTGGAAGTTCAATTTCCTGTCCAGCTAATGGAATATTCTTTCCTCCCTAGGAGAGATGTTCCACTGTAGGTAACTTGTATCTCCTGCTAAAAAGAACTACTTCTGTCTTAGACAGATTTACGCCTAGACCACTTTCGGTAGCCCAATCGTTTGCTGCACGTCGGGACAATAATATATAGTTAATGGCTGTATTCCAACATAGAGGAGACAGTACACCTCCTTGAGGTGTTCCTATAGCGTCAGTACAACACAAGGACATCGTTAAATCGCTTAGATTTTTACGACGACCATGAATTCTGGTAAAACTTTATACAAAATAGATTTAGTAGAAGGGCATTATTTTATGCTACATATCAAATTTCTGTCAAACCAGCAAAAATTAAAGCTTCTAGGAACTGAACAAATATGATCGAAAGACCGGTTTACATGGGAACTATATCATCTTATAGACTGATTTGGCCCAGTAATGCAAAATTTTAGCCAAATCGGACAAAAATTGCGGCTTGTAAGGACTCAAGAAGTCAAATCGATTTATGTGGGAGCTATATTAGGTAGTACATCGATTTGGACCGTACTTGGCACAGTTGTTGAAAGTCATAACAGAACACTACGTGCAAAATTTCAGCCAAATCGGACAAAAACTGCTGCTGCCAGGGGCTCAAGAAGTCTAATCGGAAGGTCGGTTTATATGGAAGCTATGTCAGGTTATAGATCGATTTAACCCGTATTTGGCAGAATTGTTGGAAGTTATAGCACAATACCACGTGCAAAATTTCAGTCAAATCCGACAAAAATTGTGGATTGAAAGGGCTCAAGAAGTTAAACTGGGAGATTGATTTATATGGGAGCTATATCAGGTTATAAACCGATTCGGACCGTACTTAGCACAGCTGTTGAAAGTCATAACAGAACACCGCATGTAAAATTTCTGCCAAATCGGCATATAGGGGCTCAAGGAGTCCAATCGGGAGATCGGTTTATATGGAAACTATATCAGGTTATAGACCGATTTGGACCATACTAAGCACAGGCGTTGGAAGTCATTATAAAATATTACATTTCAGCCAAATCGGGCAAAAAATGCGGCTTCCAGAGAGTCAAGAAGTCAAATCGGGAGATCGGTTTATATAGGTGCTATATATAAATCTGAGCCGGTATGGTCTATTTGCAATTTCCAATGACCTACATCAATATTAAGTATCTGTGAAAAATTTTAAGCGGCTAGCTTTACGCGTTTAACCGCTATCATGATTTCGACAGACGGTCGGACGGACATGGCTAGATCGACTCAAACCATCGAGACGATCAAGAATATATATACTTTACTAATATTTCGAGGTATTACAAGCGGAATGACTGGATTAGTATACTCCCATCCTATGGTGGAGGGTATAAAAATGTCATAGTATACATTTTCCTTTAACTAACATGGACTTTTTAGCAATTAAAATCTTATTTGTTTTTTAATGAAATTGCACAACAACGAATAAAGATCAAACTATAGAAATTAAAACAAAAAGTTTATAGAAATAGTTATCAAGTGCAGCACATACCTGGTATGATGGGAACATAATAAGGGTACGCATCGAAAAGGAGTGGTGTGACAGAATTGACACTACAAAAACTCAAGGTGAAACTTTTTGTCCATAAAACAAGGTCAATAAATTAGATTAGTTTTTGCTTGTTGTTTGCTGACCATAGTATATTAAAAAAAATTCTGAGTTTTCATTATTCGGGATTGTGTGTGCTCGTAGCAAGGTTGAACTTTTAATTTCTACAATTATGCACAACCAAAAAAAGGAAAACCACAGAAAAGATTAAATTTGTAAAATTATAGCGATTAGGAATATAATTAAACTGATCGGTAGGCGAACCGTATATGGTCCAGATTTGACCATATTTGGATATGGCTGGCTTATCGCCTGATTTAATAGGGCCGTAACCCCATAAAAATGTCGTTTCATGTTTCGCGACTTTGCTGAAATGTTTAATATTGGATTTTATTAGATCCCGATTCAATTTCAGGGTCATAAAGGTGATAGTCAAGATCGGACTGCATTCATTGGTATGAGAAAAGTATCCCCTCTTCCTTAATGGAATGCTCCTGGAAATTTAGTTCGTGGGTTGTCAAGATCGGACCATATTTGGATATGGCTGCATATAGACCGATCTCCGCATTTGAGATCATTTACTCATAAAAGACTCAGTTACTTATCGATCAGCTATTATAATAAAAGCCTCTTGGGTTCCCAATTATTGACGAAATTGTATTAGAGGTATACATATTGTGGTGGGTATCCAAAGTTCGACACGGCCGTGGTTATTGTGCCATGGGGTTATACAAATCTAGGCATTTCGTTTGTAACACATCGTAATATTGATTTGAGACGTTGATCGTCTTAACATTCTGAGCCGATCTAGCCATGTCCGTCCGCCCCTATGTGTGTCATTCTGTCAAAATCACGATAGCGTTCGAACGAATGAATATGTCACCTTGAACTTTGCACACATACTTCTTTTTGATGTAGGTCGTTGGGGATTGTAAATTGGCCATATCGGTTTAGATTTGGATATTGCTCCCATATAAACCGATCAGACCTTTTGAGCCGCTAGAACAAGCATTTGTTACCCGATTTCGCTGAATTTTGCACGAAGTGGTTTTTATATATTTTGACTTTCAAAAACTTTGCTTAGGTCGATGTAAATCGGTTTTTAACCGGTATAGCTCCCATATAAATAACCTCTGGATTTGACATCTGTAGCCCCTGGAAGCCGCAACATTCGTCCCATTTGGCTGAAATTTCTTACAGAATATTTTGTGTACGGTTGAATTCGGACTATACACAGATATAGCTACATATAAACCCATAAACCATATAAACCGATCTCCCAATTTGAGGTACTATGCCATGTAAAACTTCTCTCCAAAGATGTGTCGCACTGTGGCACGCCATTCGGACTCGGCTTTAAAAAGGAGGCCCCTTATCATTGAACTTTAATTTGAATCGGACTGCATTCATTGATATGTGAGACGTTGGCCCCTGTTCCTTAGTGAAATGTTCATGGGCAAAATTTGCAATTTGCATTGGGTGCCAAGTCGAGGCTGTACAGCGGTTGACCCACCAATTCGACGTTTTGGTCGGTTGCAAAGGCGCTGGTTCGAGCCGATGTGTAAAGGCTCGCATTGTCATGGTGATTTTATTCACCATGACTATGCGTCGTCTCCTCTAGTTCTTGTTATACCCTCCACCATAAGATGGGGGGTATACTAATTTCGTCATTCTGTTTGTAACTACTCGAAATATTCGTCTGAGACCCCATAAAGTATATATATTCTTGATCGTCGTGACATTTTATGTCGATCTAGCCATGTCCATCCGTCTGTCCGTCCGTCCGTCCGTCTGTCTGTCGAAAGCACGCTAACTTTCGAAGGAGTAAAGCTAGCCGCTTGAAATTTTGCACAAATACTTCTTATTAGTGTAGGTCGGCCGATCTTGGGTCTTGACTTCTTGAGCCTCTAGAGCGCGCAATTCTTATCCGATTGAAATGAAATTTTGCACGACGTGTTTTTTTATTATATCCAACAACTGTGCCAAGTATGGTTTAAATCCGTTCATAACCTGATATAGCTGCCATGTAAACCGATCTTGGGTCTTGACTTCTTGAGCCTCTAGAGGGCGCAATACTTATCCGATTGGAATGGAATTTCGCACGACGTGTTTTGTTATGATACCCAACAACTGTGACAAGTATGGTTTAAATCGGTCCATAACCTAATATAGCTGCCATATAAACCGATCTTGGGTCTTGACTTCTTGAGCCTCTAGAGGGCACAATTCTTATCCGATTTCAATGAATTTTTGCACGAAGTATTTCGTTATGATATCCAAGAACTTTGCCAAGTATGGTTGAAATCGGTCCATAACCTGATATAGCTGTCATATAAACAGATCTGGGGATTTGACTTCCTGAGCTTCTAGAGGGCGTAATTCCTATCCGATTTGGCTGAAATTTTGCATGACGTATTTTATTTTTACTTTCGACAACTGTGTCAAATAAGGTTCAAATCGGTTCATAACCTGATATAGCTGCCATATAAACCGATTTGGGATCTTGACTTCTTGACCCCTAGGGGTCGCAATTATTATCCGATATGCCTGAAATTTTGTACTATGGATCCTCTCGTGACCATCAACAAACGTGTTTATTATGGTCTGAATCGGTCTATAGCCCGATACAGATCCCATATAAATCTTTCTCTCAATTTTACTTCGTGAGCCCCAATGGGCGCAATTCTTATACGAATTGGCTGAAATTTTACACAGGTCTCCAAAATATAATTTAATTGTGGTCCGAACCGGACCATATCTTGATATCGTTTTAATAGCAGATCAACTCTTTTCTTATATCCTTTTTTGCCTAAGAAGAGATGCCGGGAAAAGAAGTCGACAAATGCGATCCATGGTGGAGGGTATATAAGATTCGGCCCCTTGTTTTTTTTAATTTATTTCAAGACTTCTGGCAAACGAATTGTGATGTACAATTCTTTGAACATCCTCGATTGCTGTTTTGTTTCGGGCTCACACGCATCGATCCATGATTCGCTAATTTTCGCACCAACGCATGGCAACAATGTTTTCTGATAAAACGGCCGTTTTTGATTCACTTAATTCTTGAGCAAGCGTCGTCCACGACTGAATTCACTAAACTAGTTTTCCTTAATGCTATAGGATAGTGCTTCATCGCCATACAAAGAAAGTTTTGAAAAATGGTAGCAGATGGTCCTACCTGAAAACATTATCAGTACTATTATGCTAGAAAATGTCAAAATTTCTAATGGAAATGTCAGATTGCACCTTCCAAAATTTAGTAATGCCTAGGGCAGAATCTTATATAGCAGCCCTCGTATGAATGAATATTCTTACAAAGAGATAAATATCAACATTTTTCCCCGATTTTTTTTTTATTAAAATAAACAAGTAAAAAAGCTTAAAGTTCGGCCGGGTCGAACTTTGGATACCCACCACCTCGGGTATATATGTAAACCACCTTTCGTCAAAATCCGGTGAAAAATGCATACCTTATGCCCATAGCAGCTATATCGAAAAATGTTCCGATTTGGACCAAATACTAATAAGTACAAATCATTGTTCAATAGTGTATAACAAAATATTGGTCTTTTTAGTAGCTATATCTAAAAATAAAGCGACCTGAACTACATACGACACGGATGTCGAACTATGTCAAATTTCAATGAAATCGGATATAAATGCGCCTTTTATGGCCCCAAAACCTTAAATCAAGAGATCGGTGTATATGGCAGCTATATCCAAATCTGGACCGATCTGAGCCAAGTTGAAGAAATATGTCGAAGGGCCTAACTTAACTCACTATCCCAAATTTCGGCGACATCGGGTAATAATTTCGCCTTTTATGGCCTCAAAACCTTAAATCGAGAGATCGGTCTATATGGCAGCTATATCTAAATCAAGACCGATTTTTGCCATATTGCAGGAGTATGTCGAGGGGTTTAACCTAACCCATTGCCCCAAATTTTAGCGATATCGGATAATAAATGCGTCTTTTATCGGCCCAAAACCTTAAATCGAGAGATCGGTTTATATGGCAGCTATATTCAAATCTAAACCGATCTAAACCAAATTGAAGAAGGATGTCGAAGGGCCTAACACAACTCACTGTCCCAAATTTCGGCGCAATCGGACAACATATGCGCCATTTATGGGACCAAAACTTTAAATTGAGAAATCGGTCTATATGGCAGCTATATCCAAATCTGGGCCAAATTGAAGAAAGATGTCGAAGGGCCTAAGACAACTCACTGTCCCAAACTTCAGCAAAATTGGATAATAAATGTGGCTTTTATGGGCCTTAGACCCTTAATCGGAGGATCGGTCTATATGGCAGCTATATCCAAAACTGGAACGATCGGGGCTAAATTTAAGAAGTATTTTGAGGGGTCTAACACAACTGACTGTCTTAAATTTCAGCAAAATCGGACAGTAAATGTGGCTTTTATGGGCCTAGGACCATAAATGGGGGCTATATCAAGATATAGTCCGATATAGCCCATCTTAGAACTTAACCTGCTTATGGATAAAATAAAAAAAGAGGCTATGCAAAGTTTCAGCTCAATATCTCGATTTTTAAAGACTGCAGCGTGATTTCAACAGACAGACGGACGGACATGGCTAGATCGTCTTAGATTTTTACGCTGATCAAGAATATTTGTACGGAATGACAAAATTAATATACTTCCATCCTTCGGTGGTGGGTATAAAAAAGTGCTCCACATACACTTCCATACAGGTACAAAAGTATTAAAAGGACATTATCGTCTTTCTTACGGTTGTAAAATTTCTTTGGCCCACTCGAATTCTATTCCATTAAAATTTGACTTTGGCTATGCGAGAAATCGTAATTTTGTCCTGAACAAAAATTAAAAACTTTTTAAAACACCAAAAAATCATTTTTCAAGTTGTTTGTCTGTAAGGGCGAAGATCATTAAATTTTACAATTCTTGTTTGTTTCTCTTTCGAGACGAGCTCAATGATCGCAGGTGTCAATGGAAAAGGAAATTCAAAGAAAGCAACACACACCAACCACTATGGGACGCGTTTCGTCTTTGGTTAGAAAACTTTTCAACAATATCAGGTGTGATGGCTTAATTTGCATCTCCGATCATTGAGCTTGTCTCGAAAGGTAAACAAACAAGAATTGTAAATTGAATAATCTTCGCCCTAATAGGCAAAAAATGAATAATTCGGCAGAGCCCGACCAAGATTCGAACCTGGGCACACGGAGCAACAGTGAGAGCCATTGCCGTTGTCTTAGCGTTCGAAGCCATCAACACAACTTCCAATAGATGCACAAAATCATGTGTAGTGCGGAAGAAGTGTAATTTGTCACAGAAAGGATGTTTGTCATTACACAAAAATAAATGCATTGGGAAAAGTACAGCTAATAGACAGGGTTGTCGAGTGTGGTTAATTTGGTTATTAATACGATTCAATTACAAAATACCAACGCACGGCCTTGAAGCCATCACACATAATATATTTGAAAAGTCTTCTAACCAAAGACAAAACGCGTCCCAAAGTGGTTGGTGTGTGTTGCTATCTTTGGCTTTACTTTTCCATTTGCATCTCCGATCATTGAGCTCGTCTCGAAAGAGAAAAACACAAGAATACCATAAAATGTTTATTTTCAATACCAATATATGTGTATGTTGATCTAATTTTTTTTGCTTCCTAATCGACACCGACACAAATCTACGCTGACATAAATCTGCACCGACATAAATCGACACCTATTGATTATTTTACACACAAGGGTATACTAATTTCATCATTATGTTTGTAACACCTCGATATACGCGTCTGAGACCCCATCGAGTACGTATATTCTTGATCGTCATGTCATTTTAAGTCGATCTAACCATGACCGCCTGTCTGTCCGTCCGTCCGTCTGTCTGTCTAAAGCACGCTAACTTGCAAAGGAGTAAAGCTAGGCGCTTGAAATTTCGCACAAATAGCTTTTATTAGTGTAGGTCAGTTGGGATTGTAAATAGACAAATCGGTCCATGTTTTGATATAGCTGCCATATAAACCGATCTTGGGTCTTGACTTCTTGAACCTCTAGAGAGCGCAATTCTCGTCCGATTTGACTGAAACTTTGCACGTGGTGTTTTGGTATCACTTCTAACAACTGTATTATGTATGATTCAAATGGGTTCATAATCTGGTATAGCTGTCCTATAAACCGATCTTGGATGTTAACTTCTTGAGACAATAGAGCACGCAATTCCCCTCCGATTTGGCTGAAATTTTGCATGAGGTGTTTTGTTGTGCTAAGTTTGGCGCAAATCGGTACATAACCTGGTATAGCTGCCATATAAACCGATCTGGGATCTTGACTACTTGTGCCTCTAGAGGGCGCAATTGTCATCCGATTTAGCAGAAATTTTTCACAACTCACGACGTTCAACATACGTATCTAATATGGTCTGAATCAATTAATAGCTTGGTACAGCTCCCATATAAACCTATCTCCCGATTTTGCTTCTTGTTTTCTATATCTACAGTTTTGCATCCTAAAAACTCCACCATCAATGTCATGCATCATTTATCAACTGCCACTTAATGTTAGTCGAATCTTTCACGGAAATGGTTGTTTATAACGGAGTTCATAGCTCTTCAGAAAGGTTGCACTTACTAAGGATATTCTTCAAACATCAGTGATGCCACATCTCAATAGCCAAGTCAATGTCCTGTTTGTTGTCGTATGCAACTAAAATGCAGGTTCTGGCAATTAAACAGATACACCATCAGAGCTTTGTTTGTTTTTCTCTTAGCCTTTGGATTTATTTGGTTGGTACCAATATTTGCTTTTTTCTGGTTTGCCGCCGAAAACCATGTTCGGTTAAAATAACAAAATTTTCTGGTATACTTTGCTAAAGCATATATATATAAAAAACTTGTTGATTACAAGTTTTTAATATGTATGTGTATTTAAATTGAAAAAGTTGTTTGGATACAGAATGATTTTTAATTTTAGCTTACTCGGCTTCGCCGGTTTTATATGAAGGCTACAGATGAGCTTACCACAGAACACCGGTTGGCAAACTATTTTAATTAATGTCAAGAGCAGCAGCATTATACCTCTAACAATCGTAGAAATGCTGAATAGTTATTGCCTTAAACATCGGATATGTAAAAGTGCAGTTTTCAGCATTGTTTGGTTCTCTGGTGCGCTGATGCCAGAATGTTTGACTGGCTATGGCATGCATATGAATATATTGCATGCAAGTTTGGTTAGATAAAGCGAGTTGGAAGGGTTTTGATAGGTATGGGATCATCGCTCTAACAAATTTCGAGCGAGAGCAAAAAATCACTTTGATTGCCTGCGGAAATATTTGCTTGATAGTCCTTACAATCATGCTCATGTTCATATCCCTCGAAAAAGTTACTTAGCTGCTATTTAAGGTCACTTTAATTTAACCATCGCAATGGACAACATTTGATTTTGGCATAATAAAGCAAAGTTTTGACATCCATTTTAAGTTGCCCAATGAGACATACCACCATTAGTTACTATCCATTGTGCCCTGTAAAATAAGAACACTCACATTAAGACGGGTGATGGAATGAAAACTATTATCGTTGGTAATGTTTTGTGTCAGTGGTGCACAAAAAAAAAAACTGAGAACTACAGCAAAAGCTAAACAAAAGAGAAATTTACATGCATGAGTCCATACCCTACACACGAACACTGACATGTGTACTTACGTGTCCTTGTAACAATTTAGAATTCTAACTACATATATGGCAGAAAAAAAATTTTATGAAGTAAATGAATGACAACTTATGGTGTTTTTGTTGTCTGCTCTACCCAGTTACGAAATTCATCACCGTCATCATCGTCATAAACGAAGTATAATGCAAAAAGGGTAAAAGTTCGCCTGCAGCGTTGACAGACTGGTGGCATGTGGATATGAAAGAACTCATGACAACTGCGGAGGAGACATAAGTCGTCATTATACAAAGCGAAGTCATAAACCGTAATCCATGAAATATGTACATACAAAAAAAAAAACGTAAATACGAGTTTTACATGATGCGAATTTGTGGGCCCATTTGTGTTCGAATATGTGTTAATATCCTTGCAAGGATATTGAAGTTGGGTCGTGTGAGTGATATCTGTTCTCAATTGTGGTGTTCAATGGTTTCACAGACTCATGCACATTAAATGCCAATCACGATGACGATTGGGTGGCTCGTGTGGCATTTTCTTTGGCAAGGGGAATAAAAACTATGCGACATGCAATTAAGAAATATGTAATATTTAAACCAAATAAAAGTTCCGATTACACCTAAGTGCTACTGTTTCCACCTTCTGTTAATTATGATTTTACAACAAAAACAAGTTATAGTCCGATTCGGACCATAAATGAATTGAATTCTAAATATTGTAGAATTCATTGTGTAATATTTCAGTCCATTCGGAAAAGAATTGCGCCTTATAGGTGCTCAAGAAGCAAAATCGGAAGATCGGTTTATATGGGAGCTTTATCAAGCTATACATCAATTCAGATGATATTGGACACGTATATTGAAGTTCATGAGAGAAGCAGTTGCAGCCAAATCGAGTGAGAATTGCGCCCTCTAGAGGCTCCACAAGTCAAGATCCAAGATCGGTTTATATGGCAGCTATACCAGGTTATGAACCGATTTGAACCATACTTAGCACAGTTGTTCTAAGTGATATTAAAACACCACGTTACAGCCAAATCGGATAAGAATTGCGCCCTCTAATGCTGAAGAAGTCAAGACCCAAGATCGTTTTATATGGCAGCTATATCAGGTTATGAACCGATTTGAACCATACTTAGCACTGTTGTTGGAAACACAAAACTTTACGTGCAAAATTTCAGTCAAATCGGACGAGAATTGCGCCCTTTAGAGGCTCAAGAAGTCAAGACCCAAGATCGTTTTATATGGCAGCTATATCAAAATATGGACCGATTTGGCCCATTTACAATCCCAACCAACCTACACTTATAGAAAGTATTTGTGGAAAATTTCAAGCGCCTAGCCTTTCTCCTTCGAAAGTTTACGTGGTTGCTACAGACAGACGGATGGACAGATGGACGGACATGGCTAGATCGACTTAAAATACAATTGCGATCAAGAATATGGGGTCTTAGACGCATATTGTTCCCCACCCAATGGTGGAGGGTATAATAATTTCAAAGTTAGTGCCATTTTAATAAAGTTAGACAAATTCTGTGACAGCAAGTCAAACAAATAAGGCAATAGCTGCAAAAAATTTGTAATTTGTCTTAATAAAACGTTTTATATTTGGAAGTAGAGTACGAATCGGATGTTTAAAAGTACACACAGAAAACATATTCGTTGCCTCAACCAATTATTTTCTTGCCAACCGAATGCTGTTGGTTCCACACACTACGAAGGTTCATAAACAGTTCTGTAGCGACAACCAATGATGAAATTGAGGTTATTGACCTATTATTGGTATCAAAAACAATACTGTATTAAACAACAGATTTTTGGCATATTTTTATACCCTCCACCATAAGATGGGGGGTATACTAATATCGTCATTCTGTTTGTAACTACTCGAAATATTCGTCTGAGACCCCATAAAGTATATATATTCTTGATCGTCGCGACATTTTATGTCGATCTAGCCATGTCCGTTCGTCTGTCCGTCCGTCCGTCCGTCCGTCTGTCTGTCGAAAGCACGCTAACTTCCGAAGGAGTAAAGCTAGCCGCTTGAAATTTTGCACAAATACTTCTTATTAGTGTAGGTCGGTTGGTATTGTAAATGGGCCATATCGGTCCATGTTTTGATATAGCTGCCATATAAACCGGTCTTGGGTTTTGACTTCTTGAGCCTCTAGAGTGCGCAATTCTTATTTGATTGGAATGAAATTTTGCACGACGTGTTTTGTTATGATATCCAACAACTGTGCCAAGTATGGTTCAAATCGGTCCATAACCTGATATAGCTGCCATATAAACCTATCTTGTGTCTAGACTTCTTGAGCCTCTAGAGTGCGCAATTCTTATCCGATTGGAATGAAATTTTGCACGACGTGTTTGGTTATGATATCCAACAACTGTACCAAGTATGGTTCAAATCGGTCCATAACCTGATATAGCTGCCATATAAACCGATCTTGGGTCTTGACTTCTTGAGCCCCTAGAATGCGCAATTCTTATCCGATTCGAATGAAATTTTGCACGACGTGTTTTGTTATGATATCCAACAACTTTGCAAAGTATGGTTCAAATCGGTTCATAACCTTATATAGCTGCCATATAAACCGATCTTGAGTCTTGACTTCTTGAGCCTCTAGAGTGCGCAATTCTTATCCGATTGGAATGAAATTTTGCACGACGTGTTTTGTTATGATATCCAACAACTGTGCCAAGTATGGTTTAAATCGGTTAATAACCTGATATAGCTGCCATATAAACCGATCTGGGATCTTGACTTCTTCAGCCTCTAGAGGTCGTAATTATTATCCGATTTGCCTGAAATTATGCACTACGGATCCTCTCATGAACATCAACATAGGTGTTTATTAAGATCTGAATCGGTCTATAGCCCGATACAGCTCCCATATAAATCGATCTCTCTATTTTACTTCTTGAGCCCCCAAAGGGCGCAATTCTTATTCGAATTGGCTGACATTTTACACAGGTCTCCAACATGTAATAGTATAATAATAGCAGAGCAAATCTTTTCTTATATCCTTTTTTGCCTAAGAAGAGATGCCGGGAGAAGAACTCGGCAAATGCGATCCATGGTGGAGGGTATATAAGATTCGGCCCGGCCGAACTTAGCACGCTTTTACTTGTTTATTTATGTTTCTTTATTTGGAGAATCCCAATATGTAAATATGCAAAAAGATGATTGCTTTTCAACAATAAACAGTAAAATGTTCAGCTAGGAACTGCAAATTAATTTCACGTGTTGTGGAACTATTGCAAAACAAGTATGTTATATACACTCCACCATGGATCGCATTTGTCGAGTTCTTTTCTCGGTGTCTATTTTTAGGCAAACAAAGAAAATGAAATGATAAAGAACAGAATTACTATGTTAGTGGAGCTGTATCAAGTTATGGTCCGAATCAGACCATAATGGAATAAATGTTGGAGACCACAAAAGAAGTCGTTGTATAAAATTTCAGCCAAATCGAATAAGCATGTCGCTCTTAAGGGGTTCAAAAAGTAAAATACTTGGCATAGTTGTTGGAAATCATTACAAAACACCTCATGTCAAATTTCAACCAAATCGGATAAGAATTGCGTCCTTTAGTGGCTCAAGAAGTCAACATTCAAGATCGGTTTATATGGCAGCTATAAGCAAAACAAATTTATTTTTTATGCAAATCATTTAGAGCTTTCAATAGTATCGTAATTTGGTTAACTATAGAACTAAGAAAATGACTTATCTTTGCTTCTGACGATTAAAAATTATCTACCATTATCATCAACTTATACCTATAATCAAGTTCCAACCAATAATCTCTCTGGGTGTATGGCTAGATATCTGAGTGACGCCCCACTCTCAAGCAAACCGCCAAAGGGACACATTGGCCGACCGACTCAAATTTAAAGTTTTTAGAAGCACAGTGCGAATCTTATACATAAAATTCAATTTGTGTTTGTTTGTTACGTATAGACTCAAAAGCGGCTGAACCGATTACCTTGAAATTTTCACAGATTGTGTAGTTTGGTCTGGAAGGAAACATAGGCTATATAACTTTTTGATTTCGGGAGGGGGGCAGACCCTCCCCCTTACCCTAAATGTACTACCCAAAAATAAAAGTGGACCGATCGGGATAATATGGGATTCAAATGAATGGTATTCAAGAATTTAGAATACGAATCTCATAATAAAAGTAGGGTCCAAGTACCTGGGGGGCAGCCCCTGCCCCCAAACCCCTTAAAATAGGTTTATTTGACGGTCATGACAATATGGGACTCAAATGAAAGGTATTCGGGAGTAGATTGCGAATATGACATTAAAATTAGCGTTCAAGTCTAGGGGCGCCTTTCCTTCCGAAGATACGTCAAATGGGTTAATTGACTCATTATGACAGTATGGAACTCAAATGAAAGGTATTTGAGAGTACAAAACGAACGAAACGAAAGCACCTACTAAACTGAACTTCATTTCCGTTGGGAATAAAGGACGAAATTGATATCTATTTTGAGTGCAAAGTGGCGGTGATCGCCCCAGGCCCAAAACACCCTGCATACGGTTCATATTAACCGGCCATGGCAATATGCGGCTCAAATTTGGAAGTGCATCACGAAATTCGAACACGTTCAGCGTCATAGGCTATAATGGCACGAATTCAATATCCGCATTCAGAGCGAAGTGTGCACTCCCTAAAAAATATTAGAGAGTTAAAGAAGGCGGAGCGGAGCGGGCCCGGTTCGGCTAGTATATATATATAGTTATTTGGGTATAGCTTAAAATCAGATTTGAATATGCATTAAAAGCATTTGGTCATTTGTTAACCGATTCTGCCGAAATTTGGCAGGAAGTGTTTTTTCGTGACATTACTGGAGAATTTCATAGAAAATAATGCCTACCCAAATCTGATTTTAAGCTATACCCAAATCTTAACCGATTTTTATACCCTCCACCATAGGATGGGGGGTATACTAATTTCGTCATTCTGTTTGTAACTACTCGAAATGTTCGTCTGAGACCCCATAAAGTATATATATTCTTGATCGTCGCGACATTTTATGTCGATCTAGCGCTCTCCGTCCGTCTGTCCGTCCGTCCGTCCGTCTGTCTGTCGAAAGCACGTTAACTTCCGAAGGAGTAAAGCTAGCCGCTTGAAATTTTGCACAATTACTTCTTATAAGTGTAGGTGGGTTGGTATTGTAAATGGGCCATATCGGTCTATGTTTTGATATAGCTACCATATAAACCGATCTTGGGTCTTGACTTCTTGAGCCTCTAGAAGGCGCAATTCTCATCCGAGGAATGAAATTTTGCACGACGTGTTTTGTTATGACATCCAACCATTGTGCCTAGTATGGTTCAAATCGGTCCATAGCCTGATATAGCTGCCATATAAACCGATCTTGGGTCTTGACTTCTTGAGCCTCTAGAGGGCGCAATTCTTATCCGATTTTATTTTGCACGTAGTATTCTGGTATCACTTCCAACAACTACGCTAAGTCTGGGTAAAATCGGTCCATATTTTGATATAGCTGCCAAATAACCGATCTGGAGTCTTGAATTCTTAAACCTCTAGAGGGCGCAATTCTCATCCGATTTGGCTGAAATTTTGCATGAGATGGTTTGTTATGACTTCCAATAACTGTGCTAAGTATGGCGTAAATCGATATAGAACCTGATATAGCTGCCATATAAACCTATCAGAGATCTTGACTTCTTGAATCTCTAGAGGGCGCAATTCTCATCCGATTTGGCTGAAATTTTGTACAACGGCTTCCCTCATGACCTTCAACATACGTGTCTAGTATGGTCTGACTTCCAATAACTGTGCTAAGTATGGCGTAAATCGATATAGAACCTGATATAGCTGCCATATAAACCTATCAGAGATCTGGACTTCTTGAACCTCTAGAGGGCGCAATTCTCATCCGATTTGGCTGAAATTTTGTACAACGGCTTCCCTCATGACCTTCAACATACGTGTCTAGTATGGTCTGAATCGATCAATAGCTTGATACAGCTCCCATATAAACCTATCTCCCGATTTTGCTTCTAGAGCCCCTAGAAGGCGCAATTCTTATCCGAATGAACTGAAAGATTGCGCAATGACTTCTACAATGTTCAGCATTCATTTATAGTCCGATTCGGACTATAACTTAAAATAGCTCCAATAGCACAACAGCCCTTATTCAATATTCTATATTTGTCTAAAAAGAGATACCGCAAAAAGAGACTCCACAAATGCGATCAATGGTGGAGTGCATAAAAGATTCGGCCCGGCCGAAATTAGCACGCTCTTACTTGTTATACCCTCCACCATAAGATGGGGGGTATACTAATTTCGTCATTCTGATTGTAACTACTCGAAATATTCGTCTGAGACCCCATAAAGTATATATATTCTTGATGGTCGTGAAATTTTATGTCGATCTAGCCATGTCCGTCCGTCCGTCTGTCTGTCGAAAGCACACTAACTTCCGAAGGAGTAAAGCTAGCCGCTTCAAATTTTGCACAAATACTTCTTATTAGTGTAGGTCAGTTGGTATTGTAAATGGGCCATATCGGTCCATGTTTTGATATAGCTGCCATATAAACCGATCTTGGGTCTTGACTTCTTGAGCCTCTAGAGGGCGCAATTCTTATCCAATCTGAATGAATTTTGGCACGTAGTATTTTGTTATGATATCCAACAACTGTGCCAAATATGGTTCAAATCGGTTCATAACCTGATATAGCTGTCATATAAACAGATCTCAGGACTTGACTTCTTGAGCTTCTAGAGGGCGCAATTCCTATCCGATTTGGCTGAAATTTCGCAAGACGTTTTTTATTGTTACTTTCAACAACTATGTCAAATAAAGTACAAGTCGGTTCATAACCTGATTTAGCTGCCATATAAACCGATCTGGGATCTTGACTTCTTGAGCCTCTAGAGGTCTCAATTATTATCCGATTTGCCTGAAATTTTGTACGACGTATTCTCTCATGACCATTAACATACGTGTTTATTATGGTCTGAATCGGTCTATAGCCCGATACAGCTCCCATATAAATCGATCTCTCTATTTTACTTACTTCTTGAGCGCAATTCTTATTCGAATTGGCTGACATTTTACACAGGTCTCCAATATAAATATAATTTAATTGTGGTCCAAACCGGACCATATCTTAATATCGCTCTAATAGCAGAGCAAATCTTTTTTTATATCCTTTTTTTGCCTAAGAAGAGATGCCGGGAAAAGAACTCGACACATGCGATCCATGGTGGAGGGTATATAAGATTCGGCCCGGCCGAACTTAGCACCCTTTTACTTGTTTTTGATTCTAATAGGCTTTTTCCCTAGGCCGAAAAACACGCCTGTACCAAATTTTAAGACGATTAGACGAAAATTGTGTCCTGTACTTTGTACATAAACTAACATGAAAGACGAACAGACAAACGGACAGACAGACGGACATAGCTAAATCGAATCAGAAAATGATTCTGAGTCGACCGGTATACTTACCAATGGGTCTATCTCTCTTTTTTCTGGTTGTTTCAATCACATGCACTAAGTTATAATACCCTGTACCACAGTGCTGGTAGGATATAACAAGTAAAAGCGTGCTAAGTTCGGCCCGGCTGAATCTTGGCAACCCACCACCATGGATTCTGCTAAACTGTGGGAGCTATACTGGTCATAGACCGAATTGCACCGTACTTGGCACAGTTTTGGAAGTCATAACAAAACAATACATGCAAAATTTCAGCAAATTCGGACAAAAATGACGGCTTCCGGGGGCTAAAGAAGTCAAACCGTGTGATCGGATTATTTGTGAGCCATATCAGGTTGTAGACCGATTTGGACATTATTTGACACAGTTGTTGGAAGTCACAACGGAACGCTACATGCAAAATTTCAACCAATACTTAATGGGTCCTTAGGCGACTATTACGAGGTGTTACAAACGAGATGACTAGATTAGTATACCCCATCCTATGGTGGTGTGTATAAAAATTTGCATTTACTTGACGAGAAACTTATATGCCCCATTGGTTGCTTAAAAAGAGGCCCCAAAAAGACGAAAACATGGCTAGAAATTTTGTTGTTTTTCTTCATATACCTGTTTAGAGCATATTTTCGCTCTGGGTTTGAGCTACAATTTCGTGGGGCCAAACTTCATAGCGCCATATAATCCATACGTATTGCTTTTTGATGTAAAATACCCATTATATAATGTTATTTAAAGCTCAATTGCGAATATTAATTCACCCGTTTCATTTTAAATCTTATGCGTGAATTTATTATACATGTATTATAGCCGTTGCATGCAAATTATTGTCGATTTGCCTTTGCTCTGGTAAACATGGAACGAGTAATTATTATGGCGTAAAACAGAGAATGACCATTTTTATGTGGCTGACTCTCAGAATGTACAAGTATACATATATGATGATAATTTGTCCACAAGAATGCAAGAATCATGAGAATCCGAGAGTCTCTCAGAATCCGAGAGTCTCTCAGAATCCGAGAGACAGTTATGCAAGCTTAATTATTTTAAGCGTACGAGTTTTCAGTGTTATTAACGAGTGTTCCTTGAGATGAAGAGCAAATAAATACGGTGATAATTTGTCATTGAGGAAAAATAAAAGCAGTATCACAGAAGGTGGGCATAGGATTCTCGGAAAAGAAGTTGGCGATACATACAGTGAAGCAATTTAATAAATGTATACGTCTTGTGCTTTTTGTACCCAACAGAGAATCTTAAAGTGAGATTCGGGAGGTACGTATGTATCTGTTGACATTTGAAAAAACTACATACATATGTATTTTCAAAATACAAATTTTATAGGAGAGCAAAAAACACACAAAGTTGAATACAATACTTTTTGTGTATAAATTTCAGCCTATGTGGAGGGCAAATCAGATCTTTGAAGCTTTTTTACACTAGGTTTCAATGTTCCAGCACTAACCGTCTTAAAAAAATTAAAAATATATAATAACATTGATTTGTCAAATTTATTTTAAGCAAGAATAATGAAATAAGTAGAATGAAATATGTTGAATTTTTTTTTTTGTGAAATTATTTTTATTCAAGTATATCAAAATATGTTGTTTTGTCCATAGGATGGGGTTATACGAAATTCGACATTCTGTTTGTAACTCCTCGAAATATTCGTCTAAGACTCCATAAAGTATATATGTATATTCTTGATCGTCATGACATTCTTCGAATCTGCTTGAAATTTTGCACAAATACTTCTACCTACACTAAGGTCAGTTGGGATTGTAAATGGGCTAATGAGCCTCTAGAGGATGCAATTATTATCCAATTTGACTAAAATTTTGCAAGAGGTGTTTTGTTATGACTTTCAACAACTGTGCTAAGAATAGTTCAAATCGGTCCATTACCTGATATACCTTCCATGTTAACCGATCTGGGGTCTTGACTTCTTGAGCCACTAGAGGGCGCAATTACTACCCGATTTAGCTGAAATTTTGTACAACGGCTTCTCTCATGACCTTTAACATACCTGCCGAATATGGCATGAATCGGTTTATAGCCTAGTCCTGCTCCCCTATAAACCGATCTCCCTATTTTACTTTTTCAGCCCCTAAAGTGCGCAATTCTCACTTGATTTGGCTGAAATTTTACACAGTGACTTCTACTATGGTCTCCAATATTCAGTTCAATTATGGTCCAAAATGAACCATAACTTGATATTGTTCCAATAACATAGCACTTCTTTTATCCTTTGTTTGTCTAAAAAGGGATACCGTGGCAAGAGCTCGACAAATGCGATCCATGGTGGAGGGTATATAAGATTCGGCCCGCTTTAACTTGTTTCTTTTATAACGGGCAACTTATTTTATTTAGTGTTTGTCTCTACTTCGATACGAGCTCAATAATCGGAGATTTTCTTTGCATTTGGAAAAGGAAAGCCAGAGATCGCAACACACACCAACCACTAGTCTTTGGTTAGAAGACTTTCCAATCATATTGGGTGTGATGGCTTCAAGAGTCGGACGTTGATATGTTGTATTTGAATCATATTAATTGCGAAAACACCTCTACGATACAATTACAACATTAACCCCGCTCGACAACGCTGTCTATTAACTGTACCTTTTCCTAATGCATGTTTTTGTGTAGTGACAGATTTTTTGTCTGCAACAAGTACACTACTTCCATGGTAGCACATGATTTAGTGCATCTGTTGTTGGCTTCGAACGCTAGACAACGACAACGACTCTCGCTGTTGCTCCGAGTGCCCAGGTTTGTAATGTACCGGACCAAAAATGGAAGGAAGATGTAGGGTCTATCAAATTTCAACATCCAAGAATAAAGAGAGAAGTAGGACTGCGGGAGCCTTTTTTTCTGCTAGCAACAGTCGGGTGGGGGGTTCGGGTCCTTTCCTCTCAGAATCACTTTCCCATTACAATAAATATTATTTTAGACTCCCTTTTTATTTATGCGACAAACAAAACTACGACGGGCCTATTATGATTAGAGACAAAAAAAAAATTAAAGTATCGGCCCCACTCTAATCATATTTGAATTCAAAAGGGTAAACAAAATGGTACTCTTATATCTGTTTATCTATGGTATTTTTTCCCGGGTGTACTTGGAAAAAAATCAGCCTCAAAACCCTCACCATCCATTGTTCTGCGGGCTTAAAATTCTGTAGCAGAACCCCTAACATTATCACTCACTTTTTATGGGCTCATCTCTTCAAAAGGAAACATGTATCTTTCAATTCAGCACATTATAATTGATATTTATTAAATTTATAGAAATAAAAATAAAGACCTAACATCTAATAGAATGAAGTAATTCTGTTAGTTTTTTTTTTTTTTTTTCTTTATCTTTTTAACAAATTAAACTGATGCTCATCGAACAATTGAAAAGTATTAACTTTGAACATTACTTAATAATAAAAAAAAATGTTTGTTTAAAAATTCAAATTTAACATCCCAGAAGGGGTTAAAAAGACATATGTATCTACTTTAAGAATAATTTGAATAGCAATGGATCAATGAAAATATTTGGGCATTCTAATGCAATGGAGAGACCACAAGGGAGCTAAAGTGTAGGAGGAAAAACAACATTTGCAATTCTCATTGGAGTCATTGTAAGAAAACAACAAATTCATTGGTCACTTGTGCTCTCCCCAAAAAAAAAATTAGAATCCACAAAGTAAGCTATCATACAGAGAGCAAATAAAAAGAGCATCAAAGCAAGTATGAATGAAAGCACATACGTGTACGTATATACTTACAAATGTTCACTAATGATAATTAAAAATTTCAAGTTCAAGTTCAAGATCACAATTACAAACTTACCAACAAATCGATGAACATGTTGAAGGCCTCCACATGGGTACGATGTTGCTGTTGCTGTTTTAAATAAAGGGTGTTGATGATAAAGTGATAGAAACTGAACTTGCTGTGATGCCGAAATGCATAATTTACTTAAATTACGTGGATATTAAATTATTCTCTGTAAAATTAATTAGCTTATTATTAAAAGAAAAAAATATATTTTAAAACAGAGATTATTGATACATATCCGTTTAATTGGGTGTGTTTTTTTTCTCTTCTTCCGGGTGTGTAATCAAGGCGCCTTAGCCAATGTCATCTCATGAGAAGACTAAAGTGATTTTAGGGCATCAAATTAAGCCTTCAAATTTTAACCACAAAAGTTAGGCTCCAATTAAATTACTTAAGGTGATTCTGGCTGAGTTTCATAGGTTACCAGGGGATGTACTCATGTGGCTTTAAATAAATCTTCTCCAAATTATTCCTTGTAAGGAACCTTTAGTGTGCACACCATGTGTGGAAAAAGAATTGCATGGCTTCTAGCCGCAAGAATCACAATGAGTGGCACCGCCAAGTATTCACAAATTCATATACAAGCTTGGGGCACAAAACGCTGCCAAAGTGACGGTGGGTGGCACGTTATGGGCAATGTCTTCAATAGGGCATAATCTGTCGTCAAATGGGCTGCTCTGATAATGATGACCAGTGTTTCAAATCATGGTATGTGGACTTTAAACGACAGACTGATGGTACTCCATGTGCTGGAGCGGGGCGTCTCAATTGATTAAGTGTGGTGTTCCAATTGACAGAGTGAGGTGCACCAAATAATGAAGTTCAGGGTTTCAAATGATGCAGTCTCAAACTTAAGATGATGGAGTTTGGGCACAAAAAGCGTTTGGTTTCCCAGACTCTCCAAGAAATGGGGTTGAGTTGCTGGTTGGGCTTTGTCCACATGTGTTTCACACAATTCCCAATATGCCACGTACTCAACCTAATAAAGGCTAAGTTTTAGACTCACATTTATTGATAATCTTTCTCAATAAAATTCTTACCCCAATTAAATAATAAATTCGTCCGGTCGCAAAATAAAAATAGGCAAGGCAGTGTCTTCGCACTTTTACAGAAAGGCACATTGATTTTAATGATAAATTACAATTTTTCTAATCACTTATTGAAATGTGAAACGATGTGCACTCGATGGAAGATGGCAGAAAAAGGAAGTTTATAGATGCTATGTCATCTAAGACACTTCGCTCTCTCAGATTAGAAAGTTCAAAAATGAATTTGATTGAATGAAACGTCAAAATGTGAGGTATACAAAAATACGACGTCATGAACCCTTCAAGCATGGGATTTTTCGTGGGTGCCATCTCAACACTGTCAGAAATCTGACCATCCAGAAATGTCCTTAAAATACTTCGAACCATATCTAAACCGATTATTTGGATCCCTGGGATCATGGGATATACCATCGTCCACTAACATATATCATATAAAAAAAAATTAAATCCTTATGTGAGCGAAAAAAAAAGTACCAAAAGAGAGGGTGCAGGCTACATCTGCCAAGTACATACGTACTAAGTAACCACATAGAATTTGATGGCAAAGTAAATAAAAATCAAAACAATGGACTGTCAACTCTCCCAGCAGCTTCGTTTTGATATCAAATGTAAGGAACTAAAGGGAACAAACTCTCAACCAAAAATAAATGAAGTTATTAAAGATTATTAAAGAAAATTATAGAAAAAAAAAATGAAATTAATTTGTGAAATAAAGACACGATCTGGAATAAATAAATGTTCGCTTCCTTGCAAAATTCATGCCTGTTAATTTGTCTGTGATCAGGGTTATGAAAAATGAAATATCTAGTAGACATCCACTACAAAACCAGGTAATTTTTATTCATTCCGTGGAATTAGGATAAAAATTAAATGGAAAAAGGATGTCTAAGCTCTTATGTCCTTGCCATGAAACGTACCAATTACCTTCCCCTCAAGGTCCTCTAAGAGATAATAATTACTGCCTAGCTTCTCGCGAACCCTGGCTTTGATGAAGACAGGGGCAAGTTTCGAATTAAAGCCTTTTTCAAAATTACTCTGCGCAAAATTGCGTCTAAATACCTCCTGTCCAACACTAAAGGACTGAGGCCATGTCCGCAAATCGTACTGGTGCCGGTTCTTATCGAACGCATCCTTAATGTGTTTCCGCAAATTTATCCTCAGGAGCTGTAGCTGGTCATCTCGGCCTAGGTCCATCGTCGGTTCATTAAGAAGTTGGAAATTTCTAAGAAGACCGTAGGTCGAGGCATGAGTAACCATGTCGAAGCCAAATAGCGCATGGTAAGGTGAGCAATTTATAGTCTGGTGAATCGAGTTGCGCAGCGCACAACTTATGGAACTGAGATTTTCATCCCATTGGCGGTGATCATCTTTCAGAAAAGCTCGGATCCCTGCTATTAGTGAACGATTAACACGTTCCGAGGCGTTAGCCTGGGGAGAATATAGAGCCGTGTATATGTGATTGATTCCATAGTTTGTGAAAAAGGCGTTAAGGTCATTCGCCTTAAATTGGCTGCCGTTATCACTAACTATCGTTTCTGGCACGCCATAGACATGAAAGATGTGTCTCAATAGAAAATCCTGGATAGCTGCAGAAGTAAATTTCCTCAGGGGGCACAACCAGTGGAATTTACTCATATGGTCTAGCACGATCAAAAGACCTATATGGCCAGATTTGCTTCTAGGATACGGTCCAAGAAGGTCTATATAAAAGCGTTGAAATGGCCTTATAGAGACGGTCTGTTTCCCCATTGGAGGTCTCAAAATCATATTAGGTGCCTTTGTGGTTTTACAAACCTCACAGTCTCTAACAAAGTCGCGAACATTCCGTACCATATCAGGCCAAAAGAAATGTCTCTTCAACAAATTAACGGTCTTAGCCATTCCTCCGTGTGACGTCACGGCACTCTCATGCGCTCTTGAAATAACATCTCTCCTTAATCTATACGGAACCCATAGCCTCCATGCTCGATTCTCCTGGTCACTATCACCAGAATAATGTTCTGTCCTCTTATACACGAATCTATTCATTACCTTCAAATCAGGAAGTTTCGACTCATTTGCAAGAACCTTAGCCTTCAATTCAATATAATCGTCGTCGTCAAAGAATGGGGAATTCAAATCAATCTCCGGCTGAACAATCTCCATCGCCGAAATGTCCTCATGCGGAATTCTCGACAGCGCATCGGGAACCACATGTTCCTTACCCTTCCTATGGCTGATCGTGAATTTATAAGGTTGGAGCTTGAACACCCAACGAGCCAGTCTGCCACTAAGATCCGGTTGGCGCATTAACCAGAGGAGACTGGAGTGGTCGGTGACCACCTCAAACTCCTGGAGCTCCAGATAGCATCGAAACTTGCGAATAGCTTCCACGGCTGCGAGACATTCGCGTTCAGTAACGCTATAATTTCGCTGAGCCGTGGTAAGCTTTTTGCTCATAAATGCTATCGGTTTCTCCTGGCCATCGGCATCCAATTGGACTAACACCGCTCCAATCCCATGGTCGCTCGCGTCGCAGTGCAAGAAGAATTTTTTTGAAAAGTCAGGATTTGACAAAATAGGCGCAGTTGTAAGAATGAGCTTCACCCGTTCGAATGCTCTTTGAGCCTCTGGGGTCCATTGAAACTTCTTCTTGCACTTTAACACTTCCGTGATATGAAAGGTCTCCGCTGAAAAATTGTTCACAAACCTACGGTACCATCCGGTTAATCCCAAAAATCCCCGGACTTGCCTAAGGTTTTTCGGCGCAGGCCAATTTGTGATCGCCGTCACTTTCTCCGGGTCAGTAGTGATGCCACCGTTCCCGATGATATAGCCCAAATAGTTCACCTTCGTGACACAAAATTTGCTCTTGGAGACATTCAAAGTAAGATTAGCTTTCCGGAACTGCATAGAAATCCTCACCAAAACCTCAAGATGCGACCGGAAATCTTCTGAAACGATGACGAGATCATCCAGATAGCCAAACACGCAATGACGCAAATCCGGAGGGATGATCTCGTCCATTAGCCTGCACATCGTCTGGGGGGCATTACAGAGCCCGAAAGGCATTACCACAAACTGGTACAGCGGCCTCCCAGGCACTGTAAATGCCGTCAGATGTCTCGATTTCTCGTCCAGGCTAATCTGCCAGAAGGCATCTTTCAAATCCAATTTGGATATAAGATTAGCCTTCGGCAGTCGTGAGAAGATTCCGTCGATATTTGGTAAAGGATAGGCATCCTTTTTAGTAACCGAATTCAATCTCCTTGCATCTAAGCATAATCTTACTTTATGTGGCTTCACCACCAACCTCATTGGGGAGCTCCAAGCTGAGGTGGATGGTTCAATAACCCCCAATTCAAGCATCCTGTCGATTTCACCGAACATCAGTTTCTCGACTGCAGGGGAAACGGGGTAGAAGCGTTGCTTAATGGGAGTAGCATCGCCCACATCAATCGAATGCTTGATTAAGCCGGTCCTCCCAAGGCCCTGAGTCTCGAAGTTCGGGAAGAGATCGATCACCGATTTCAGCTGTCTAAGCTGGCTGTCATCCAGTGGGAACATGTCCTCGCATGATTGCTCAAGTTGGTGCACTATCTTGCAACTCTGCTCGGACGGACCGAAGACCGAAGGGGTTTTAGGAAGACTCTCAGAAGTAAGTAAGTCAACGGAACCAATAATATCGGGAATCAATCCAAAAGTCCTCCAAAAGTCGATTCCTAATATGAGTCTTTGTGAAATGGACGGGATAATGAAGAGTCTAAGTCGTCTCGAGGTCTCCTTAAAAGACACATCAACATCAAGCAGTCCCTTAACATTCTGAATAGAGCCATCTGCAGTCTTCACATGCGACCTACACTTAACGAAATTGGGATGTTTAGAAAAGTCTGTCTTGGCCAAATCCGATCCTATGCAACTTATGCTCGCCCCTGTATCCAAAAGGCCGTATTCTGTATAATCCAAAAAGGAAATCTTGGCATAATATCGCATATCGGATGGGTTCGAAACTATGGCTGATACAAGAAGTTTTCTACAAAATTTACGAGTTCTATGGTAAAATCTAAGACGAGCTGTCGATCGCTTTGGAGCCTTGTTCCGTTCAGGAGATACAGCGAAAATTTCATTTCTCCTCTGGAGGTAATAAGCCCAACGCAAATGGTACGGTAGTCTTGGGTACAAAATCGGGTTATTCCTATCAGGTCTAATATATGATTCAGGTCTTTCCAAAATCTGTATTGGTTTAGACACCAATACTTCCGTCTTATCCGGGTCTATCTGGTGGTTTGGATCCACGTCTTCAACTAATCGACATGTGGACCCATTGACTTCGAGTTTTTTGAATGAACAGGTCTTCTAGCTTTGCAGTCGGGACAGTTAGGTTTATACATATTCTTTGCTCCGCAACCGTAACAAAAAATAGTTCTCTCACACAAACAATCCTGCCAGTGATGTCCAAAGTCGTCACAGTTCCAACACTGGGATTTGACATTCGGCTTGCGAACCGCATCAATATTGAGAACATCGTCCTCAGAACCATCAAAGACTTCTGGGTCCCCAACCTCGGCAACATATCTGCGTGGAGCATTACCAATCATGGGAACTCGTGTGGCCAGGTTTCTCTTCACGTATTCGTCGTTAAGGAAGTTCTCCCTAGTCCGGACCAATTGTCGCAAGTGCGATATGGAATTAATCCTGACGTATAAAAGATCTTGTCGCACTTCTGGACGGAGATTTCGTGGCAAAATGTCGATAAGTTCCTCCTCAGTCATCGGTGTCGAAAGTCTATCCATAATTGCGGCAATAGCCTCGAAGAATGAGTCGAACGTCTCATTTGGTTTCTGCCTCCGATTACGGATTTCTTCCCTAATATCATAGGAAGTCTTCGAATCCTTATACTGGCAACGAATTGCCTCTCTAAAATCATTCCAATTGAGAGAAGTAACCTGTTTGTGGTACCGCCAGTACCACTCTTTGGCCTTACCAGTCAATAATATATTCAAGTTTCTGCCAATGGCTGAAAAGTCGCCATTGAAGTTATCGTTCGTGAGGGACCGAACGCGGTACAAAAATTCGTCGACGTTAAGTCCGGACGGGCTGCCGTCGAACTTTAAATTCCAACTTTGGATAATGGAAGTAACCTTATCCGATGCCATCTGACTGGTACTCGAACTGGTGAGTCTATTCGGTGACAAGTCGAAGAAATTCGCGTCTGCACTACGATGAGTAGATGGCTGACGGGTCATGTCCACATTAGAGGCATTATGCCTCTCCGATGAAGAAGTATGATTTCGAACAGGATTCACATTCGACCTAAGATCCTGAGTAGCATTCGTCCCTTGACCATTAGTCTGAAATTGATTGGGATGCTGTGGTTGAGGAGCGCTAAAAACAGGCATCCTCTGAAGTAGTCGAGTCAAATTTAATTCAATCATGCGATTTATTTCGCCATAATCAATGGAAACCACTGGCGCCGGAACAGCCATAGCTGCAGAATGACCATCTGCCCGGTTGGCATTACGATCAGGTGTAGCCAAGCCATAAGCCTGGTCATTGGAACTAACGTCTAGCTGCGAGGATGGAAGATCAACGAAAATATTCCGATTACTACGGGTATGGTATTGCTTCGCAATTGCACCCCTAGACTTGCCCCTATTACCCAAGGGCTTCATAGCGGGTAAAACCTTCTGTACAATGACTAAAGACCTTAACTCATCCAGCTGGCATGGTCTCTTGCAGACCGGGCAATCAGCTGAGGTAGCTAAGTGGTTCTCGATACATGATCGATGGAATGGGTGTGAACATTCACTGATTATCAGGCAATCCTGCCCCTCTGTCATTGTAACATGGCAGATTTGGCAGGCAGAAGGCTCAACAGTAACTGGTGCCATAGAAGACGCCCCAGGGATCTGTACCGGTGGAGTTCTCTCTAACGACATGTCGGATATTCCCTTCTATATAAACTAACAATGAGTCCAAAAAAAAAAATAAAGACAATGTATAATGCGATTCCTTAGCCTTCGGCCAATGCGATGAGAATGTACAAACGGGTTCTATATTTCGAAATTGTCAAACAACTTCATAAATTCAAAAAAATGTTTCCTTATCAAAGATGAGCACCAAACAGTGAGATCTAAAAAGGCAATTATCAAAAGAGTACTAGGTAAAATACAGGGCTATGGAGCATCATATGAAATTAAAAAGGAAGCCGTGGAGGACACACCATTTAAGAGCAGTTGTTCTACCAAGAAGCTCTTCTCCGAAGGACACTGGTCACTAAAATGCAACAAAAAGCAAATTGAGCGAAGTCCTAAATGTCCTACTGGAAATGATAACTAAGTCCTAAGCAGTTTCAATAAAAATGTCATACGAGGCAAACCAGAGTAAGAAAATTCATTGGATGTATTCAAAGTCCGACTGAAAGGGCTAACAAAAACTAATCGGTTGGCTTATTCGAAATAACAATCAAATTGCCAAAAGTCCAGAAAAATTTTGAAAACTATTCAGACAAGAAAAATCATATACCCAATAAAATTTCAAACCCTCGTTTTCAGATGAAATCTAAAAAATCTAAAATTAATATTAGAGCCAAAAAGACAGCGTCATCTTTCGGGCCCCACGTTGGGCGCCAAAAATCTGTAATGTACCGGACCAAAAATGGAAGGAAGATGTAGGGTCTATCAAATTTCAACATCCAAGAATAAAGAGAGAAGTAGGACTGCGGGAGCCTTTTTTTCTGCTAGCAACAGTCGGGTGGGGGGTTCGGGTCCTTTCCTCTCAGAATCACTTTCCCATTACAATAAATATTATTTTAGACTCCCTTTTTATTTATGCGACAAACAAAACTACGACGGGCCTATTATGATTAGAGACAAAAAAAAAAATTAAAGTATCGGCCCCACTCTAATCATATTTGAATTCAAAAGGGTAAACAAAATGGTACTCTTATATCTGTTTATCTATGGTATTTTTTCCCGGGTGTACTTGGAAAAAAATCAGCCTCAAAACCCTCACCATCCATTGTTCTGCGGGCTTAAAATTCTGTAGCAGAACCCCTAACATTATCACTCACTTTTTATGGGCTCATCTCTTCAAAAGGAAACATGTATCTTTCAATTCAGCACATTATAATTGATATTTATTAAATTTATAGAAATAAAAATAAAGACCTAACATCTAATAGAATGAAGTAATTCTGTTAGTTTTTTTTTTTTTTTTTCTTTATCTTTTTAACAAATTAAACTGATGCTCATCGAACAATTGAAAAGTATTAACTTTGAACATTACTTAATAATAAAAAAAAATGTTTGTTTAAAAATTCAAATTTAACATCCCAGAAGGGGTTAAAAAGACATATGTATCTACTTTAAGAATAATTTGAATAGCAATGGATCAATGAAAATATTTGGGCATTCTAATGCAATGGAGAGACCACAAGGGAGCTAAAGTGTAGGAGGAAAAACAACATTTGCAATTCTCATTGGAGTCATTGTAAGAAAACAACAAATTCATTGGTCACTTGTGCTCTCCCCAAAAAAAAAAATTAGAATCCACAAAGTAAGCTATCATACAGAGAGCAAATAAAAAGAGCATCAAAGCAAGTATGAATGAAAGCACATACGTGTACGTATATACTTACAAATGTTCACTAATGATAATTAAAAATTTCAAGTTCAAGTTCAAGATCACAATTACAAACTTACCAACAAATCGATGAACATGTTGAAGGCCTCCACATGGGTACGATGTTGCTGTTGCTGTTTTAAATAAAGGGTGTTGATGATAAAGTGATAGAAACTGAACTTGCTGTGATGCCGAAATGCATAATTTACTTAAATTACGTGGATATTAAATTATTCTCTGTAAAATTAATTAGCTTATTATTAAAAGAAAAAAATATATTTTAAAACAGAGATTATTGATACATATCCGTTTAATTGGGTGTGTTTTTTTTTTCTCTTCTTCCGGGTGTGTAATCAAGGCGCCTTAGCCAATGTCATCTCATGAGAAGACTAAAGTGATTTTAGGGCATCAAATTAAGCCTTCAAATTTTAACCACAAAAGTTAGGCTCCAATTAAATTACTTAAGGTGATTCTGGCTGAGTTTCATAGGTTACCAGGGGATGTACTCATGTGGCTTTAAATAAATCTTCTCCAAATTATTCCTTGTAAGGAACCTTTAGTGTGCACACCATGTGTGGAAAAAGAATTGCATGGCTTCTAGCCGCAAGAATCACAATGAGTGGCACCGCCAAGTATTCACAAATTCATATACAAGCTTGGGGCACAAAACGCTGCCAAAGTGACGGTGGGTGGCACGTTATGGGCAATGTCTTCAATAGGGCATAATCTGTCGTCAAATGGGCTGCTCTGATAATGATGACCAGTGTTTCAAATCATGGTATGTGGACTTTAAACGACAGACTGATGGTACTCCATGTGCTGGAGCGGGGCGTCTCAATTGATTAAGTGTGGTGTTCCAATTGACAGAGTGAGGTGCACCAAATAATGAAGTTCAGGGTTTCAAATGATGCAGTCTCAAACTTAAGATGATGGAGTTTGGGCACAAAAAGCGTTTGGTTTCCCAGACTCTCCAAGAAATGGGGTTGAGTTGCTGGTTGGGCTTTGTCCACATGTGTTTCACACAATTCCCAATATGCCACGTACTCAACCTAATAAAGGCTAAGTTTTAGACTCACATTTATTGATAATCTTTCTCAATAAAATTCTTACCCCAATTAAATAATAAATTCGTCCGGTCGCAAAATAAAAATAGGCAAGGCAGTGTCTTCGCACTTTTACAGAAAGGCACATTGATTTTAATGATAAATTACAATTTTTCTAATCACTTATTGAAATGTGAAACGATGTGCACTCGATGGAAGATGGCAGAAAAAGGAAGTTTATAGATGCTATGTCATCTAAGACACTTCGCTCTCTCAGATTAGAAAGTTCAAAAATGAATTTGATTGAATGAAACGTCAAAATGTGAGGTATACAAAAATACGACGTCATGAACCCTTCAAGCATGGGATTTTTCGTGGGTGCCATCTCAACACTGTCAGAAATCTGACCATCCAGAAATGTCCTTAAAATACTTCGAACCATATCTAAACCGATTATTTGGATCCCTGGGATCATGGGATATACCATCGTCCACTAACATATATCATATAAAAAAAAATTAAATCCTTATGTGAGCGAAAAAAAAAGTACCAAAAGAGAGGGTGCAGGCTACATCTGCCAAGTACATACGTACTAAGTAACCACATAGAATTTGATGGCAAAGTAAATAAAAATCAAAACAATGGACTGTCAACTCTCCCAGCAGCTTCGTTTTGATATCAAATGTAAGGAACTAAAGGGAACAAACTCTCAACCAAAAATAAATGAAGTTATTAAAGATTATTAAAGAAAATTATAGAAAAAAAAAATGAAATTAATTTGTGAAATAAAGACACGATCTGGAATAAATAAATGTTCGCTTCCTTGCAAAATTCATGCCTGTTAATTTGTCTGTGATCAGGGTTATGAAAAATGAAATATCTAGTAGACATCCACTACAGGTTCGAATCCAAACCGGGCTCTGTTGAATTTTCCCATTTCAAGTTTTTTGTTCTATTTCGAGACGAGCACAATGATCGGAGAATTTCTTTGCAAATGGAAAAAGAAAACCAGAAATCACAACACACACCAAGATATCCAATCGGGAGATCGGTATATATGGCGTCTATACCCAAAAATGTTCCGGTCTCGACCTTAGTCGATACGAACGTCGAAGAGCTGAACTCAGCTTACTCCATAATATTTCAGCCAAATCGGGCAATAAATTGGTTTTAATGGCCTGAGACCTTTACTCGGGAGATCTGATGAATACTCCATTAAGGAACAGGGAACACTTCTCTCATATCAATGAGCGCACTCCTATTAAAGTTTAAGCTTAATAATAAGGGTTTTAATATTTTTTTTTTGCCGAGTTCGAACGCGCGCCGCATAAAGACACCACTTGGTAGAAAAGTTTTAACATGACAGGATATATTACAAATGTACCCAGCAAAAGCAAGGACATAACCACCGCTAAAAATGTTCTTGATGAAGGAGTTTGAACCCAGGCGTTCGGCGTTTTAGGATATAAAACAAAGTCGGACACACATATATACTGGAGCTATATCCCAATCTGACCCGATTTTTTACACTTCGTCTCAGAGCCAAAAAAAAAAATTGCAGACAGACAGACGGATGGACATAGCTAAATCGATCCAGAAAGTGATTATGAGTCAGCCAGTAAGCTTAGCAATGGGTCTATCTCTCGTCCTTCTGTTTTTTACAGGTTTTGGAAATTAATTTATGAAATTTCCCCGTATGATCATTTCTAAATTATAAACATTTTAAGAAGCCCCTACTCCTGTGTCTTTAACTTAGGTACTGTGTTGCCCTTTTTCCAAAATCTATTTTCTAAACTTCAACGATATCTTGATCTTGCAAAATTTTTGTCTTTAATAATAATACCTAAACAGAGGAATCTGTATAATCTGAGAGGTGGATGTAGCTTGATCGACTTTAAAAGTCTTGTCAAAATTAGGAGTCTCTAACGTTACCCCACCGCGTTCATCCTTTTCTATCCTTTGGAAGGAAATGCGCGAATTTCAGTATTTAGACCATTAGTTTTATAACACCAAATCACTGTCATCATACCATGCTTTTGAGTCATTAATTGCTGCAGCTTGTGTCCTTATGCGCTTAAACAAGAAAAGAAATATACATACTGAGTATATCTTCGCTCTTCACGTGTTTGTTTATGTAAATGGGTCATATTTTTAATCCTTATATTAAAGAAATAAAAATAACACCACACACATGTGAATCTTAATGCAAATAATATGCAAATTCTGTGACAGTGCCAGTGGATGAGCGAAAAAGCGGCATCATTTAAACGTGTTCGTGTCCTCTTGTATTTTGTCCCTGTTTCCGGTTTGCCATCTCTCCACAAGACAATAAAGTACTTATGACAACTTAACACAGAACCAGCACTTGGTTAAAAATAATGAATTGTGTATATAAAGGTATTTAATGGGTTGTAGCGAAATTGTAAACGCAAAACTGGCCAAATGATGTGACATTAAAACACAATACCTTATTATCATTATTATTCAGCAGCGAAATTTCAAATAGTTTGATACATTTAGTTTAATCTAAATATATAATTTTCTTTAAAATATTTAACAAAAAAAAGGAACAAGATAAGAGCAGCATTAATTGGTAAATTTAAGTACATAGATTTTAGTGAACAGTTTTTATTGTAGATCGATTTAACCCGCATTTGGCACAGTTGTTGGAAGTTATAGCAGGATACTACATGCAAAATGTCAGCCAAATCCGACAAAAATTGCACCTCGGTTTATATGGGATCTATATCTATATCTGAACCGATATGGCCCATTTGCAATCCCCAACGACCTACATCAATATTAAACATCTGTGCAAAATTTCAAGCTAGATTTACGCGTTGGACCGCTATCGTGATTTCGACAGACGAACGGACATGGCCAGATCGATTCAGTACATCGAGGCGATTTAGAATATATATACTTTACTAGCTGACCCGGGCCCGCTCCGCTGCGCCCTTTTTTACATTATATGGAACAAAAGTTTCCTTGGAATATTTATTTTCGACAATTAGAGATCTTTTAGTGAAATACCATGATCTACGAATTTAAGTTTGGATGTAAGGTGTACTCCATTCTTAAAATACGTATTCTACTCCCAAATACCTTTATTTGAGTCCCATATTGCGATGGTCACTAAAAAATTGCTTTTGTGGGGTATTTTGGGTATCAATTCTAGCGAAAATGGGTATCAATTCTTGCTCTAACCCCCAATACCTTTCCTTTAAGCTCCACATTGTAAATATAACCGATTTAGGGGTGTTTTGGGAAGTGGGGTGGTAACCCAAATTCTAAGCCCTGAAAATATATCAGCAACATGCTCTATTCTCATATATCTATAAATCGTTTATTTAAACCCCATATTGCCTTTGCCCTCAAAATTGGATATCAAATTCGTTTTCTAATCTCATTTAAACTTCTTATTGCAAAAGTCAGCAAATATGTCCGGTTTGGGGTATTGGCCCTAAAAACTATGAATATTTAGTTCCACTCTCTTTGAGACCCTTTGTCTTGGTGAGCAAATACGTCCTATTTGGGGGTTGTTATGGGGATGGGACGTGCGCTAGACAGTTGTTGATATCAGATACGTGGTCTACTCCCACATACCTTTAATTTGAGCCCCATACTTCCATAGAAGGCAAACACGACGGGATTGGGGGGTGTTTTGTGGGATGGGCGGCCACTAAGTGAGTTGGCCTTGAAAACATATATCGGATTCGTATTCTACTTTAAAAACCCTCTTATTTGAGCCTCATATTGCAATAGTCAGGAAACACTTACTATTTGGGTGGTGTTGTGGGGGTGGGGTGGCCCCATAGACACTTTTCCCGAATATTGATATCAAATTCGTGCTTTACTCCCAAAGACCTTTCATTTGAGCCCCATATTGCTATGGTCGTAAATTTGTCGCCTTTGGGTGATGTTTTTGGGGAGAGGCGGCCCCCCAAACACTTGGTCCCATATTGGGATATCAATTCGTATTCTACATTCAAATACCTTTTATTCAAGCCCCATATACCCATGGTCAGTAAATAAGTCCTGTTTGGGGGGGTCTTTTGGGGAAGGGGTGGACCCCCGGAAACGTGGTCCCACATTTGGATATCAGATTCGTATTCTGCTCGCAAATACCTTTCATTTGAGCCCCATATTGCCATGGTCGGTAAATATGTCCGATTTAGGGGTGTTTTGGGTGTCCCCCTAGCACTTGGTCCGACACTTGGATATCGTGCGAAATTTCATTCCAATCGGATAAGAATTGCGCACTTTAGAGGCTCAAGAAGTCAAGACCCAAGATCGGTTTATATGGCAGCTATATCAGGTTATGAACCGATTTGAACCATTCTTGGCACAGATGTTGGATATCATACCAAAACACGTCGTGCGAAATTTCATTCCAATCGGTTAAGAATTGCGCACTCTAGAGGCTCAAGAAGTCAAGACCCAAGATCGGTTTATATGGCAGCTATATCAGGTTATCAACCGATTTGAACCATACTAGGCACAGTTGTTGCATATCATAACAAAACACGTCGTGCCAAAATTCATTCAAATCGGATAAGAATTGCGCCCTCCAGAGGCTCAAGAAGTCAAGACCCAAGATCGGTTTATATGGCAGCTATATCAGGTTATAAACCGATTTGAACCATTCTTGGCACAGATGTTGGATATCATAACAAAACACGTCGTGCGAAATTTCATTCCAATCGGATAAGAATTGCGCACTCTAGAGGCTCAAGAAGTCAAGACCCAAGATCGGTTTATATGGCAGCTATATCAGGTTATGAACCGATTTGAACCATACTCAGCACAGTTGTTGGATGTCATAACAAAACACGTCGTGCAAAATTTCATCCCAATCGGATAAGAATTGCGCACTTTAGAGGCTCAAGAAGTCAAGACCCAAGATCGGTTTATATGGCAGCTATATCAAAACATGGACCGATATGGCCCATTTACAATACCAACCAAACTACACTATTAAGAAGTATTTGTGCAAAATTCAAGCGACTAGCTTTACTCCTTCGGAAGTTAGCGTGCTTTCGACAGACAGACGGACGGACGGCGGACGGACGGACGGACGGACGGACAGACGGACGGACGGACATGGCTAGATCGACATAAAATGTCACGACGATCAAGAATATATATACTTTATGGGGTCTCAGACGAATATTTCGAGTAGTTACAAACAGAATGACGAAATTAGTATACCCCCCATCTTATGGTGGAGGGTATAAAAAACAAGTAAAAGCGTGCTAAGTTCGGCCGGGCCGAATCTTATATACCCTCCACCATGGATCGCATTTGTCGAGTTCTTTTCACGGCATCTCTTCTTAGGCAAAAAAGCATATAAGAAAAGATTTGCTCTGCTATCAGAGCGATATCAAGATATGGTCCGGTTTGGACCACAATTAAATTATATGTTGGAGACCTGCGTAAAATGTCAGTCAATTCGAATAAGAATGGGCCCTTTGGAGGCTCAAGAAGTAAAATAGAGAGATCGATTTATATGGGAGCTGTATCGGGCTATAGACCGATTCAGACCATAATAAACACGTATGTTGACGGTCATGAGAGAATCGGTCGTACAATATTTCAGGCAAATCGTATAATAATTGCGACCTCTAGAGGCTCAAGAAGTCAAGACCCAAGATCGGTTTATATGGCAGCTATATCAGGTTATGAACCGATTTAAACCATTCTTGGCACAGATGTTGGATATTATGACAAAACACGTCGTGCGAAATTTCATTCAAATCGTATGAGAATTACGCACTCTAGAGGCTCAAGAAGTCAAGACCCAAGATCGGTTTATATGACAGCTATATCAGGTTATCAACCGATTTGAACCATTCTTGGCACGATTGTTGGATATCATAACAAAACACGTCGTGCGAAATTTCATTCCAATCGGATAAGAATTGCGCACTCTAGAGGCTCAAGAAGTCAAGACCCAAGATCGGTTTATATGGCAGCTATATCAGGTTATGAACCGATTTGAACCATTCTTGGCACAGATGTTGGATATCATACCAAAACACGTCGTGCGAAATTTCATTCCAATCGGATAAGAATTGCGCACTCTAGAGGCTCAAGAAGTCAAGACCCAAGATCGGTTTATATGGCAGCTATATCAGGTTATGAACCGATTTAAACCATTCTTGGCACAGATGTTGGATATTATGGCAAAACACGTCGTGCGAAATTTCATTCAAATCGTATGAGAATTACGCACTCTAGAGGCTCAAGAAGTCAAGACCTAAGATCGGTTTATATGACAGCTATATCAGGTTATCAACCGATTTGAACCATACTAGGCACAGTTGTTGGATATCATAACAAAACACGTCGTGCCAAAATTTCATTCCAATCGGATAAGAATTGCGCACTTTAGAGGCTCAAGAAGTCAAGACCCAAGATCGGTTTATATGGCAGCTATATCAAAACATGGACCGATATGGCCCATTTACAATACCAACCGACCTACACTAATAAGAAGTATTTGTGCACAATTTAAAGCGACTAGCTTTACTCCTTCGGAAGTTAGCGTGCTTTCGACAGACAGACGGACGGACAGACGGACGGACATGGCTAGATCGACATAAAATGTCACGACGATCAAGAATATATATACTTTATGGGGTCTCAGACGAATATTTCGAGTAGTTACAAACAGAATGACGAAATTAGTATACCCCCCATCTTATGGTGGAGGGTATAAAAACAAGAAAAAGCGTCCTCCATGGATCGCATTTGTCGAGCTCTTGCCACGGTATCTCTTTTTAGGCAAACAAATGATAAAAGAAAAGAATTGCTATGTTACTGGAACAATATAAAAGTTATGGTTAATTTCGGACCATAGTTGAACTGAATTGGAGACCATAGTAGAAGTCGTTGTGTTAAATTTCAGCCAAATCTAATAAATATTGTGCACTTTAGGGGCTAAAGTTGTAAAATACGGAGATCGGTTTAAAGGGGAGCTGTATTAGGCTATAACCAATTCATGCTATTTTCGACATGTATGTTCAGCTAAATCGGATAATAATTGCGCCCTCTAGTGGCTCAAGAAGTCAAGACCCCAGATCGGTTTATATGGGAGCTATATAAGGGTATGGACCGATTTCAACCTTACTCAGCTTAGTTGTAGGAATTCATAACAAAACACCACATGCAAAATTTCATTCCAATCGGATAAAAATTGCGCACTCTAGAGGCTCAAGAAGTCAAGACCGAAGATCGGTTTATATGGCAGCTATATCAGGTTATGGACCGATTTGAACCATACTTGGCACATTTGTTGGATATAATAACAAAACACGTCGTGCGAAATTCCATTCCATTCGGATAAGAATTGCGCCCTCTAGAGGCTCAAAAAGTCAAGACCAAAGATCGGTTTATATGGCAGCTATATCAGGCTATGTACCGATTTGCGCCATACTTAACACAGGGTTTGAAGTCATAACAAAACACCTCGTGCAAAATTTCAGCCCAAACGGAAGAAAATTGCGCGCTCTATTGGCTCAAGAAGTCAAGATGATCGGTTTATAAGACAGCTATTCCAGATTATGAACCGATTTGAATCATACTTAACACAGTTGTTGGTAGTTATACCAAAACACTGAGTGCAAAATTTCAGTCAAATCGGACTACAATTACGCCCTCTAGAGGTTCAAGAAGTCAAGACCCAAGATCGGTTTATATGACAGCTATATCAAAACATGGACCGATATGGCCCATTTACAATACCAACCGACCTACACTAATAAGAAGTATCTGTGCAAAATTTCAAGCGGCTAGCTTTACTCCTTCGGAAGTAAGCGTGCTTTCGACAGACAGACGGACAGATGGACGGACATAACTTAAAACTTACTTAAAATGTCATGACGATCAAGAATATATATACATTATGGGGTCTTAGACGAATATTTCGAGGAGTTACAAACAGAATGACGAAATTAGTATACCCCCATCCTATGGTGGAGGGTATAAAAACTAAATTCACTCAATATTCTTATTAAACAAGTAAAAGCGTGCTAAGTTCGGCCGGGCCGAATCTTATATACCCTCCACCATGGATCGCATTTGTCGAGTTCTCTTCCCGGCATCTCTTCTTAGGCAAAACAGGATATAAGAAAAGATTTGCTCTGCTATTAGAGCGATATCAAGATATGGTCCTGTTTGGACCACAATTAAATTATATGTTGGAGACCTGTGTAAAATGTCAGCCATTTCGAATAAGAATTGCGCTCTTTGTGAGCTCAAAAAGTAAAATAGAGAGATCGATTTATATGGGAGCTGTATCGGGCTTTGGTCCGATTCTGATCATAATAAACACGTATGTTGATGGTCATGAGAGAATCCGTCGTACAAAATTTCAGGCAAATCGGATAATAATTGCGACCTCTAGAGGCTCAAGAAGTCAAGATCCCAGATCGAATTATATGGCAGCTATATCAGGTTATGAACCGACTTGTACTTTATTTGCCATAGTTGTTGAAAGTAACAATAAAAAACGTCTTGCGAAATTTCAGCCAAATCGGATAGGAATTACGCCCTCTAGAAGCTCAAGACGTCAAGTCCCCAGATCTGTTTATATGACAGCTATATCAGGTTATGAACCGATTTGAACCATATTTGGCACAGTTGTTGGTTATCATAACAAAACACTACGTGCCAAAATTCATTCAAATCGGATAGGAATTACGCCCTTTAGAGGCTCAAGAAGTCAAGACCCAAGATCGGTTTATATGACAGCTATATAAGGTTACGGACCGATTTCAACCATACTTGCCGCAGTTGTTGGATATCGTAACAAAACACGTCGTGCAAAATTTCATTCCAATCGGATAAGAATTGCGCACTCTAGAGGCTGAAGAGTTCAAGACCCAAGATCGGTTGATATGGCAGCTATATCAGGTTATGGACCGATTTGAACCATACTTGGCACAGTTATTGGATATCATAACAGAACACGTCGTGCAAAATTTCATCCCAATCGGATAAGAATTGCGCACTCTAGAGGCTCAAGAAGTCAAGACCCAAGATCGGTTTAAATGGCAGCTATATCAAAACATTTACCGATATGGCCCATTTACAATACCAACCGACCTACACTAATAAGAAGTATTTGTGCAAAATTTCAAGCGGCTAGCTTTATTCCTTCGGAAGTTAGCGTGCTTTCGACAGACAGACGGACGGACGGACGGACGGACGGACGGACGGACGGACGGACAGACGGACAGACGGACGGACATGGCTAGATTGACATAAAATTTCACGATGATCAAGAATATATATACTTTATGGGGTCTCAGACGAATATTTCGAGTAGTTACAAACAGAATGACGAAATTAGTATACCCCCCATCTTATGGTGGAGGGTATAAAAAGAAGTAAAAACGTGCTATGTTCGGTCGGGCCAAATCTATCAAACCAACCACCATGGATTCTGCATAAAATTGGAAGTCGGTATTCTGCATAAGAATCAATATTGGCACAGAATTAAAATTAGTTGAAAGGCATTATTTTACTTTACGTACTAAATTTCTCTTAAACCAGGCAAAAATTAAAGCTTCTAGGAACTGAACTGAACAATGCAATCATGATATCGGTTTATATGAGACTATATCAGGTTAAAAGTCGATTTCAACCGTACTTGGCACTGTTGTTGGAAGTCGTAACAGAGCACATGCAAATTTTAGCCAAATCGGACAATAAATACACTTCAATTTCAATCATGAATTATACGTATCTCTGCAAAATTTCATGCGGATAGCTTTATGCGTTCGACCGCTATCGTGATTTCGACAGACGGACGGATGGACGGACATGACTAGATCGACTCGGTTCCTAGAAGCTTTAAATGTTGCTATTTTGACAGAAGTTTAGTATGGGGAATAAAATTATGCCCTTGAACAAAATTTATTTTGTATAGATTTTTAGCAGAATCTATGGTGGTGGGTTCACAAGATTCAGCCCGGACGAACTAAGCACGCTATTACTTGTTTTCTATTAAGAAGAAAAATTCTTTAACATCAAGTTAATATTATGTCATCAAAGAAAATATTTCTTTAAGTTGCGATATAATTCTTAAAAGTTGCGATATAATTATTAAAAGAAGCTATATCTACAATAGTTATAAACCGAATTGAACCGTACTTGGCGCAGTTTTTGGTAGTCATAACAGAACACCATGTACAAAATTTCAGCCAAATCGGATGAATATAACGGCTTCCAGGGGATCAAGAAATCAAATCGGGAGATCGGTTTATATGGGATTTATTTCAGGTTATACACAGATTTAACCGTATATGGAACAGTTGTTGGTAGCCAAAATAGAATACTATGTGCAAAATTTCAGCCAAATCGGACAAAAATTGCGGCTTCCAGGGGCGCAGGAAGTCAAATCGGGAGATCGGTTTATATGGGAGTTATATCAGGTTAAAGACCGATTTGGACCGTACTTCGCTCCATTGTTGGGAGTCATAACAGAATACTATGTGAAAATTTGAGCCAATTTGGACATAAATTGTGGCTTCCAGTGGCTCAAGAAGTCAAATCGGGAGATCGGTTTATATGGGAGCTATATCCAAATCTGAACCGATATGACCCATTTGCAATCACCAACGACCTACATCAATATTAACTGTGCAAAATATCAAGAGGCTGCCTCTCGGCGTTCGACCTCTACCGTGAATTCGACAGACAGACGGACGGATATGGCTAGTTCTATTCAAAATTTCGAGACGATCAAGAATATATATAATTAATGGGGTCCTAGATCTATATTTCGAGTTGTTACATTCTATTCTATGGTGGTGGGTATAAAAAGAGAAATTGTTTTTAACTTATGATAGAAAAATATTTAATTATTTTTATACCCACCACCGCAGGATGGGAGTATATTCGTAAAAATATAAGACGATCTAGCCATGTTCGTCCGTCTGTCTGTTAAAATCACGCTACAGTCATTAAAAATAGAGGTAATAAGCTGAAACTTTGCACAGATTTTTTTTTTGTCTATAAGTTCGAAGATGGACTATATCGGACTTTATCTTCATATAGCCACCGATTTAAGGTCTTAGGCCCATAAAAGCCACATTTATTATCCGATTACGCTGAAACTTGGGATAGTGAGTTGTGTTCTGCCCTCGACATCTTTCTGCAATTTGGCCAAGATGGGTCCAGATTTGGATATAGTTGCCATATGGACCCATCTCTCGAATTAAGGTTTTGGGCCCATATGAGGCGCATTTATTGTCCAATGGTTCCCAAATTTGAGACAGAGAGTTGTGTTAGAGTTTCGATATCAAGTTATGATACAGTATCAAGTTATGATTCATTCAACTGAATATTCGAGAACTAGTAGAAGTCATTGTGTAAAATTTCAGCAAAATCTAGTAAGAATTGCGCACTTTAGGGGCTGAAGAAGTAAAATAGGGAGATAGGTTTATATGGCAGCTACATCAGGTTATGGACCGATTTGAACCATACTCAGCACAGCTATTGGAAGTCATAATAAAACACCTCATGCGAAATTTCAGCCAAATCGGATAAGAATTGTGCCCTCCCCATTGTGCCCTCCCACATCGGTTTATATGGCAACTATATCAAAACGTTTACAATTCCAATCGACCTACACTTATAAGAAGTATTTGTGCAAAATTTCAAGCGGCTAACTTTACTCCTTCGAAAGTTAGCGTGCTTTCGACAGAAAGACGGACAGACGGATGGACGGACGGACATGGCTAGTTCGACTTAAAATGTCGTGACGAATATATATACTTGATGGGGTCTTAGACGAATATTTCGAGGAGTTACAAACAGAATGACGAAATTATTATACACCCATCCTATGGTGGAGGGTATAAAAATGAGAATCATAAAAAAATAAACAAATAAAAAATTTCGGTACATTCGTATATACACTCATATTTTCTGCAAACCACTTGCGAAACTAAAAGATTATGAATCT